>NC_058416.1:19753599-20109457 GCF_002201575.2 Neomonachus schauinslandi | reverse complement strand
AAAAAAAAAAAAAAAAAAAAAAAAAAAAAAAAACTTTTCAAGACTCCACAGGTGATTCTAATGTGCTGCTAAGATGAAGAACTACCAGAGTAGGGAAACCAGAGACAAGATGTGGATTTTGCCCCTTCTTCTCCTTCAGCATCTATGCTGCATAATAACTAAAAAAATGGACCAAAAATCTTCACACGCAATGATCTTTTCGCTGTGATGTTTCAAGAGTTAAGCACTTAAGTCTCACATAGGAAATGTACTTCACATTTGATAAATTGATAATAAAGATGTTCCTTGTGTAATGGAGATAAAGCTAATATGCACTCCAAACAAGCGTAGGCACCTATCACAGGCCAAGTATGTTGCTGAGAAAAACTAGTCTCTATACAATACTCTGCAAGTTAGGAAGCGATATGAATCATAACATCCTGATGACAATGAATATGGGAATAAAAATAATCCAGGCTGGACAATTACGTAAAGGCTATTGGGAGTTTTTCCAAAACAAACTCCTAGTTTCTCAAGTTGCTGAGTATCAAACAATACAAAAGCATAAGAGTTATCATGTTAGACTGTCTTTATGTTCATTTATCTCAACTTCCATGCTGATTTATTTAAGCTGCTAGATTTAGGTATTTATTTTTGATTCATTTTCATAGTTTTTCCTGTCATTAGAACAGCCACATCCATGAGTTTTATTACATCACTACTTTATAAAACTACAAATCACTGACCAGAATATGTCTGCCATTATGATGACTCTGTCCAAGGATAGTTTATTGATGCACTTTTCCAAAAGAACCTACTTTTTGCATCCTTTCTATCAACACATTCTTGTTAAATTAAATTTTAGGGATCACGGTGAGTATATAAAATAAGATAATCTTCAGTGTTTAGAAAATGGAGGAATTTCTGAAGATGTATTTCGTATTTCCGTATCAGCCCATGATTAGTCAGGTAGCTAGAAATGCATGAGATGTGAGAGGAACGTCAGAGATGAAAATGAAGGTGATAAAGATATGGCAAAAATAGAAAGAACAGTAAATAATTTTGGTAGAGTTAAGCAGAAATCTTCCAGTGATATTTTTAAAAGTTTTAAAAACCTTAAGGTTGTTCTTGTCATTGTTGTTTTATTTTTTTTATTTATTATTTTTATTTTTTTAATATTTTTAAAGATTTTATTTATTTATTTATTTATTTTTTAATTTATTTTTTTTTTTTAAAGATTTTTATTTATTTATTTGACAGAGAGAGACACAGTGAGAGAGGGAACACAAGCAGGGGGAGCGGGAGAGGGAGAAGCAGGCTTCCCGCGGAGCAGGGAGCCAATGTGGGGCTCGATCCCAGGACCCTGGGATCATGACCTGAGCCGAAGGCAGACACTTAACGGCTGAGCCACCCAGGTGCCCCAAGATTTTATTTATTTATTTGACAGATAGAGACATAGAGAGAGTGGGGAACACAAGCAGGGAGAGTGGGAGAGGGAGAAGCAGGCTTCCCGCTGAGCAGGGAGCCCGATGCGGGGCTCCATCCCAGGACCCTGGGACCATGACCTGAGCCGAAGGCAGGCGCTTAACGACTGAGCCACCCAGGCACCCCTCGTTGTTGTTGTTTTAAAGGATTGAGTTATATGAGTGAATATATCTCCCTTCTGGAGAGGGAAAAAAAAAAACCCTGCTAGGATAGAAAGACAGCCACAGGAAAAAAGTATTTGTTACTATGACTCAAAAAACTGGAAAGTGGAAAACACTGTAATATAATAACTGTGAAAATGACTAAAATCAATATAAATGGTCAGGCAAATTTAATTACTCTTCGTTTCTAAATACATATTGTACGCACACACATGTATTTCACACACACACACATATATATATGCACATGCACATACACACTTACTCTCCCCAACACACCCTTATTTAATCACTCCAATAAATAGATTTTGTGGTGGTGATGGGAGGACGGGAGCCTGTGCTTCCAAGACAATAAGACTCAAATGAGTGATTTTGAACGAGTTTCTTAAATTCTCTGGATCTCAGTTTAATCACTTACAAAATGTAATAGATAACTTTCTCCAAGAGTAATCTTGAAGATTAAATAAAATGAAGCATGTAGCATGCCTAAAAAGAGATGAATGTTTTTGGTATGGATGATGCTGTCTGTGTGGGCTAGAAACAGAGGTGATGTGTTTAACTTGGTTGTTCAAGCTTGGGTGACCATTTATCATAAATGGAATCAATTCACCCTGTGATTTAATGGATTCCAAAATAGGCAGTGGTCTTATATTTGCAGTGCAAGATAGTATATCCCTGCATAAATCACCCCAGTTTAAGAACTTCATAATAAAGCATTGACTAGGACCAGACCAGAAATAGGCTAACCATGGCTCAAACACTCACCAAATTCAAGTACCTGGTCAAATATCACAGGTTCAAAGATGCCCTTCCTGACCCCCATCACTCTCTAACTATCACATTGTCACATTCTACACTTTTCAGAGTACTTGTCCCTCCCTTATTAAATTGTTTATTTACTTGTTTATGTGTTTATTATCTGTATCTTCAATTAATAAGCTAGAGGAGATCTGGGACAGTCTGTTCTGTGCATTACCCATACCCAGCACTGGAAACATTTCCTGGTACATCATAAACACACAAAACTATTTGATGAATCAATTAAATTGATGCAGCTTGGACTTTTTTTAAAGCTGAAATGGTCATTGTAAAACTTCTTGCTGTGAAGGAAAAGATTTATTTACTGAAGATAAGAAATTTTGAGAATATAAAGATATTCGTCAGATACTGCTATAGTTTGAAGACTCTTTTATGAAAGAACACATTAAAAAACAGAGGTTTAAACCGAGCTATGTACAGAGAATCTGAGATAGTATTGAGCGGTGTTTGCACATCACTGCAGAGAGTCTACAATCAACCAAGAAGTTCCCACGAAGGGAACAAATCTGTTGCTTTCTCGCATATAACACTGAGTGGCTAATCAGCAATTATTTGCTGCATTTGGAAATACAGAAACAGAGTACAATGGAAACAAATACATTGTTCCCGTCTAACTGTTAGACCACAAGACCAATTGGATAATGTACTGTACCTGAGCAATCTGAGTTAAGTTGCCAGCCTATTTAGGATGGTAACATTTATTTTTGGGATGATATAAATAAACAGACACAACTAAAGGACATAAAACTGGATTAAAAGCAGCAGGACCATTGATACCTGAATCCTGTGATGATAGCTGGCACTTAATTATGTCTGGCTAGAACACAGTGAAGTGAAAGCTCAGAGACGGATTAACAGTATCTCCAATTAAAATGTGTGACCAGTGTGCAATGTGTAAAGCAGTAGCGCACTGGAGCCCAAATAGGCAGATACACCATCGGAAGAGATTTCCAACATAAAAACTCAGTCTAGGATAATAGGCACTTCAAATTCATGAATAAAGGCCAGACTTCTCAATAAAGTGAGACAACTACAATGTTAGATCCCTACCTCACACCAAACTTCCTGAATTACACATAAACTTGGATTTAAATGGGATTCCCAGTCCAAAAAGGGAACCTGGGCACATGTGTTTATCATCTCTCCCTTCCTAGATTTTATTAAAATAATAACAAAGGATTTCTAAGTATTAAAATCCCTTAGTAATGAAGAGGAAAAAATAAGACTATGAGCAGATTGGAAATATCAGGCCTGAAGGACTGAAAGTGAGCAAAAACTTGACTGCTAGAGCAGAGGCAGCTGCAGGTGGGGCTGTTGTTGCTAAGAGAGATGATTGATCCAGCAGAACCCTGGGAGTCAGAGAGCACATTATCAAAAACCTGAAAAATGGATATACTTTGAGTTACCAATTCCGCTTCTAAAAATTTATCTTAAGGAAGGAAGTAAATACACAAATGATCAGTGATGTTTGTATAAATATGTTGAATTCAGTGCTGTTACAAAAGCAATACCAAAAAACAATCTAATGTCCAATAACAAGGACTCAGTTAATTAAATTATTGTATATCAATACAGTGGCTATTTTAAAAGATAACATAAATGTAATCTGATTGTTAAGCAAAGACTTCTTGTTATATTGTTATATAGAGAAAAAAAACTCTTTGGCATGGTCTATGATCTAGCCCCTTCCTACCTTTCCAGTATCATCCCATGCTATTCCATCTAACTCTTAGATTAGAAGCACTCACAATGGCTCCCTGTCCCTCTTCCTGACAAGCCCTACCACCCAGTTTTTCACTAGGCTCAGATTAAAATTCATTTTCTTAGAGAACTTCTTCCCACCCACCAAGCTAAGTCCTCCATCTAGGTATTATCTGTCAGAACATCTTGTTCTTTCTTTGCAGAATGCTTCCATAATATTGCTATTTACATGTTCATTTATGCATCTGTCTCCCTCTCTAGACAGTCAATTCCAGAGTGCGGGGCTCATGTCCCTTTTGTCCAATACTGTTTTCCCGAACTTAGCCACTTCCCCAACTTAGTCAGTTCCCAAAATTCTACACCGCAGCAGCCACTCAATAAGTACTTAGAGGATTAACAACAAGATTGATAATGTGAACAAATGAATGAAGCTTAAAAATACAATGAAACGGGCATGATATTATGCCATGTAATACATACACACAGGTATGGAACAGGCAAATCGAGTCCTACAGAAATACAGATGGACACAACTGTGCGGAGTGATTACCCATGGATGGCAAGTCTGCGTGATGTTCTTATTATAAATACTTATTCATATTTCCTAATTGGTATGGAATGAATGAATATATATTAATTACATTAAAAATAATACAAGAAAAATATTTTATCAAGTAAAATTTGCCAAAAAAATCCACTAAGTACAAAAAGCAGTGAGGAAATCCCTGTAGGGACATTTTTTGGGAGTAAGAGGCTCTGATGTGGTCTGAATCCCATCATCTGAACCCCTCGATGTAAACTGACAAGCCATTACTGGGCACTTGAGTGGACACGAGTTTTGAGCCAATTATTCCCCCATCCCTGCATTTTTCAGCTGCACAGAGCTGCAAGCACGGTCTTTCTCAAATAGCCATGTGTAGCCTAAAGAAGGTGAAAATCTAAGGAAAGTCTGAGGCTCATAGGGTTCACCTTCCAGAAGAGAGAAAGGACAGCGGTCCTCTGGGAAGGGAGAATTGGCACACCACGGCTCTGGTTACAAAATTTAAGATGTAAAACTATTTACAACCTCTTTATGTTATGATGACTTGTTCCTTCTGTTTGGGGAGAGCTGAGAGAACAGGTGGCAAGAGAAAAGGTGGGGCAGTGTGCTGGGTGCGTGGTCTATCCTGGGGACGAGAAAAGCCCCCAACGATGATGAGGTGTCTGGTGGCAGTCAGAGCATCTCATGTAACATTGGCAGGGGGACAAGCAGGAAGTCAAAATACTACAGAATGAAGGAGAAAAGGTGACCAGGCCCAGGCGGTCAGTGAAGAGCCTCTGACAGAGGCAGAGGCGGCAGCACTGAGCACCAGCTAGAGCCCAGGGGGGAGGCAGGGGTGGCGTCTTCAGGTGCTCCAGCCTCAGTGGGCTTTGCTGCACTTCCTGGGAGGCAGGGTGCTGCCAAGCCTCGGCCTGCAGCTGAAAGCCTATAAAGGGCTTCCCTAGTGTAGAGGGGAAGAAGTGGGCAGGAAGAAAAGCATGTCTTATCACAGTAAGTTATTGTTATGTTTCAAAACACTGAAAGATAAGAAAACTACAAGAGGCTTCTTGAAGTGGTTGAGCCCGGAGGCAAACCGTGCAAGCCATGATGGGTGTGAGTGAGGAAAGAGGAGGAAAGAGGACATCTCAGGGCAGGAAGGAAACAAAGACATAAGACAGCAAACCCAGCCACCTGGCCAGAGCTGAATTCACCCAAGATGGTCTTGATCGAGCTTCTAATTCAAGTCCACATGGAGAGATGTTCTTATCTGTCCCCCCAGTAGAGCAAGCATTCTGGAAAATTTGGATGAACTTTTAACAGTTATTTCATAATATTTAATACTAATAATTTAATATTATAAAATAATATTTAATACTTCAATAATTATTAGGAGTACCTCTCCCACAAATCTATAATTTCTTATGCGTAGAAGATGCACATGCACACACCTGCCCTTATATGGACTCACTGTGTCATTCATACACAGGCTCACAGACACACCGAGCACACACACACACACCCACACTCACATTTACACTGAACTATACAACAGACTCCCTCCTTACCTGGGCTTCAAGTATGTTAACTTTTTCTTTCAGATTTTCAATTCTTTTATCTTGTTCTTTTAAGTTATTTTTTAATCCTTCCATCTAAGAATTAGGAAACACAATTGGAAAAGTCTTGTCAGACAACAGGGAAGTTACTTAAGTCAGACACTGCACAGGTTTCTGTGGTCCACTGACATCCATCAAATAAAAAAATGAAATCCCAAAGCATTAGCGGATTCATTAGCTTATAGAAAAGAGCAGGGCAAATTGGCACCTGGGGATGAGAGCGTGTGGGCAGTCCTATTAAACACTGTAATCTTTGGAAAACCTGTTTAAACCAAACCCGTGGGCATGCCTCCTGTGGAGAGCAGCTTTGGCCATCCTTCTGCGTTTCCGACACACAGTGTCATACTGCCGATGCAGAGGCTGGTGGCCATCACACAAGGCCACCACCCGGAACGGGGAAGCTCCCGAGGGCAGAGATCTGGTCAACCCGTGGCATAATGAGGTGAGCCTGCTTTGCTTGGGAAGAAAAGCATCTCCCAAAAAGCAGTGTGCAACTGGGGAGGTGGGCGGATGACCAGAACAGAGTGGGAAAAGAGGAAACCCACGGGTTCTAAGGCTGGTTCTGCCACTACCAGCCCTGTCACTTAACTACTGCGAGCCTCTGTTTTCTCATCTGTCAAAGGAGAACGTGGGCTGCCCCCTACATCCTTCCTGGCTCCCAAGTGCCATGACTCAATTCTCTGGCCTTTTGGTGAGGTCCTAGCCAAATGGTACATTTGTATCAGGGAGGCATTGGAGTTATTTGAAAGGATTCTTTTTGGAAACAAATATTAGGTAGTAAAAAATGAGTGAAGGTCTGATTTTAAGTCAAAAGCACAGCCCCTGAACCAGATCCATAGAATTCTTGAAGTAAATCGTATGAGTTCACAATCCACCATCCATCTGGCTGCCACCAGCCTCTCTTTCACCTGCCAGGATGTTCCCAGAAAAGAATGGCCAGGTGACACCCCCTCCCCACACACCTACTAAGTAAATTTATTGTTTGTGAGGTTATAAAAACAGATCCTTGCTTCCTCAAAAAGGGCTGAATCTTGTAATCTCCAAAATCTTCTAAAGAACAGTGTACATTACCTGGCTCGGAACACTTTAAAAAAAAAACACTGAAACCTAAAGAGCAGTTAAACACAATCTCCCAAATATCTTCATTGAGAACACAACAGGTGTTGGCATACAGACCGAAGAAGGCATTGAAAACAGAGTCATGTTACATGGGATGAAAAAGGAAATGTCAGCGGGGAGAAAAATCTCACTGCTTGTGAAGTCCAGGCAAGCTGCCTGTATTCAGTCTTCTTACTGTAAGCATACCATCTACCAGAGAAACACACTTGATTAATCTGACCTCCTGGATGACACGGCGCAGGTTCTGATGTTGGGAATGAATCACAAACTGCAGATGAGAGATCTTCTCCTGGAGAAGGGAAATCTCCATTTGAAGATTGTGGCAACTAGAAATGCAAAAGGAAAAAGATAAAGATGTGCTGAAGCATCATGCAGCCATTTTTTATAGCCAGGCTGCCAGGCTCTCCTCACACACGACCCTATTACTGGGCATCGTGCGGGAAGGACGCTGGGGGCCCCATATGCCACGCAAGACATGGAAGATCAACAGCCACAGAGCAGTCTCTGATTAGCTCAGACAGGAACTTGAATGAGTATATCCATTCATGTCAAAAGCTTCCTCCTGGCCATCTGTGACTTCCCTCTCTCCAGGAGGGGGTTGAGTCAAACTGTACTGAGCCCGATGAAGCACTCACAGAACTAAACAGTCTTGCCCAGGAACACCCACACACCCAGCACTCATCAGAATGCCCAGATAACTACATAAGGATAGTGGGGCTAGGACATGGGTGGCTAGGAATGGAGATTTTTACATATAATGGGAAACCAATTTCCAATGATACAGAGATGGTGTATGTTGTGGTTTGCCTGTGTTTGTCTTATTATTATTATTATTATTATTATTATTACTATTATTATTTTGGCTTCCTGCTTTGGGTAATTCTACTACTTGTAAATAGGGCATAAAAAAAAAAGGAAATTTAATTCCAGCTAATAGTTTGAGTCCCCATCGACCTTTGTGAAAAAAGACAGATGAAATTTGTATTTAGATTATTCATACTTTCCATTTAGGTAACTGGAATTGATTATACAGCTTTTGACTTGCCAAGATTTTCTTTTTTTTTTTTTTTTAAAGATTTTATTTATTTATTTGACAGAAAGAGAGACAGCGAGAGAGGGAACACAAGCAGGGGGAGTGGGAGAGGGAGAAGCAGGCTTCCCACTGAGCAGGGAGCCTGATGTGGGGCTCAATCCCAAGACCCTGGGATCAATGACCTGAGCCGAAGGCAGACGCCCAACGACTGAGCCACCCAGGCGCCCCGCCAAGATTTTCTTCTTGCCAATATTATTGGAGTTTTGAGGCAGCATGCATTGTGGCAAGCTCACCAAACTTGGGAGCTTCTCAGCTTCGGTGTAACAGATAGAATAACTCCTATCTGTATTACTTTACAAGAATATACTGTGGACTAAAGGAGGTAAATGAATATGCTTTCGGAAAGTAAGCTTTTGCACAGCAATGTATTAATATTTCTTTAGCTATTAAGGTTTTATAATTAGTAGCCAACATCCAATGCAATTGCAATTGTGATTTTATAGCCTCTACAAATATTACAAAGGTCGTGGACACTCATGTGACATTACAGAGCATGTTCTCATTTGAAAAAAAAAAAAAAGAGAGCGTCTCATTTTGTTTCACATCATGTACTGAAACATTGCTTCTCAAATTTAATATGCATTGGAGGATCTTATGAAATCATGAGGGATCCTGTTAAAATGCACATCTGATCCAGGAGGCTGGGACAGGGCTTGAGATTCTGCATTTCCAGTAGGCTCCAGGTTGTTACCAGTGAGTATGCTTACCCATGCTTTGAATAGCCCAGCACTGAACCACTGAGGTTGGCTCAATAACATATGTAATATTCTCTCTCAAGGCCAAGTAATTTGCAGGCAACTTGCAATATTTAAGACAGTCTTTTAATTTTTTCTCTCTTTTGGTTTTGCATGAGAGAGCTTTAAAAAGTTTGTTTTACTGTAGAAAAAAATTAATTTCTATGAAATCATAGAAATTCTTGCACAAGTACAAATATTGCATAATGACAGCCATTACTATTTATTTATCCTATGGAATTAAATAATTCATACTATAAAAATACTGCGCAATTACACAAAATATTATATAAAATGTAGTTCACAGCACAAAAATTAGAACACTCTAAATGTTCATTAATAGAAGACTAATGAAACTAAATACACTATATCTGTGCCACTTTTATTGTACATATACATATATCACAGGGATAGACCAACAGACTTGATGTGTATCAAAGATGATTGGTAGAATATTATAAAAAGGATGATCCTTTCAACAAGTGGTACTGAGACAACTCTATATCCATATTAAAAAAAATAAAATGAAAATCCTAAACTCATCTCATAAGAAAAATAAATTCCATGTAGACTGTAAATAAAGCTGGGGACCCAAAAGACTTTCAGAAGACAATATAGAAGAACATCTTCATGAATGTGCAATAGACGAAGATTTTTTAAAACAGAACTCAAAACAGTATTAGCCACAAAGGGAAAGACTGAGAATTTTGACTAGACTAAAATAAAAAACTTGGGAGTCATCAAATAAGAGGGAACAGGATAGCCTCAGAACCTCAGAAACTCAAATGATTAATAAAGGCATTGTACCCAGAATATATAAGGATACATCTACCAATCAGTATGACAGATACCCCAGTAGAAAAATTAGAAAGGGACTAGAGATACTGCACACACACAAAATGAGCTGAGGACATATGGATCAAATAGCAGAGAAGGCAAACAGAAGTCTGCCCTACAGGTGGTGGGGCTAAGATTCAAGACTGCTCCAGTGAGGAGGGAAAAAGGAGAGAAGTAGGGAGGGAGCTGTCAGACTCAGGATTTCCCTGGGAAATAAGGAGAAATAACTCAGGATGCCTTACAGAGGCAGGCTGGCTTTGAATATTCATAAACTGTTCATAAGCCCATAAGAAAATTAAACATTTTAAAAAAAATTTATAAAAATATTAAAGATGAGTATTCATAATGTCTTGTTGTGTACTATGATGACCCAGAACTCAGAGGGAAAACCAGAGGGAAAAAAGGGTGGCTTTAGGAAGATGGGGTGGGGTAGATGTTACGCTCCTCAAAATACAAAGCTCAGGAAACTTCCCCACGTATTCTGTGATGGTATTACCACAGAAGTCACCGTAGATGAACAGAAATCTGAAATAGGTCTCAAGATGGAAGAAAATAATTTCTAGAAGCACTCTTGAAAACACAGAGCTTTCAGACTTATCTGCATTAGTACACTAGAATGGGGACTAACAGCAGTTGCAGAAATTCTCTCTTAGGATTGTTCAATAAATATGAAACTAATCACCCATTAAAGGTCTTTAAATGTGAGACTATACTGAAATAAAATGCCAGCTGAGTTCCCTTTAATCTCTGCTCTTTATCTTTCTGTTAAAGCAACTCAGTCTTAATAAAGAGGTACTAAAGCAAAACCAGCAGGAAGAAAACATTACAAAGGCCAGGCCTAGAAAAGGACACTGAGCCCTTCTAATAGATGTCTGATTCATGCTCTGCCTCCCAATGCCTCAATATAAAGTAAATGCTGAAATTAAAATAGAATTGAAAATCTTATACTTTGGGAAGATGTAGATGTGTTTTTCCTATCCTTCCCACTGAGTACAACCAAAAACCTAGAGATTATATGTAGACAAACACAAGAAGGCTCTGAAAGGTGGAGAGAAGGCAGACCAGCTCAGGACCTTGGAATCCAAGGCATAAGACAATGGTGAGCTCCCTGGGCTTTCTTTTTGCCTCATATATCCCAGACTTGGAGCTGAAAAAGTCTGTAGTCTGGAAATGCCAAAGAGAGCAAACAAGAAAAGCCCCATCAACGGGAGAGGAAAATCTTGGCCCTATTCTTTTGAGGAAGGGAATTGAGGATCCTCTCTCCATTTGGCACTGAGGGAGAGTCAACAGAGCACCATTTCTGATATTCTTCCTCTTAGATTCCTTAACGTTCAAGAGAGAAAGTCTATCTGATCTTTAACTTGCAGACATGTGAAAACAAATGGCTTAGCCTTTAGTAATATGGGATGACTGTAGCATAAGTACTTGGCAAGAAGCATACCCTCAATCACTCTGATGACCAATGTCTGCCAAACACTTAGTCAAAGGAAATTGAATTAAGGGAGGATTGTCTCTCTATCCATTCATCAGGATACTTAGATTTTAACTATCTTTGGGTTAACTTACACCATCAGAGGGCAGCATTATTCAACCATGCCATACCTTGCCCTCTGCTCCTCACTGTTATAATGGCTTTGTTTTCATAGTTTTCTGGCATCATTCTATCCTTTTTTAAAGGATTTTTCTGAGGTAGAGCTCCTGTATTTCTCCAAAGGAGAACTCTAAAATGGACCTTTGTGTTTGTGATGTCACAGGGCAGAGGGACAAGTTGGGAAACTGCGATCTGCTCATACACACCCAGGGGAATTAGGAAACCAGGCCGAGGGAAAGCCTCCAGAGGTCTCCAGAAATGAAAGAAGGTCAAATCTCCTCTATAGCAGAATGAGCACCGACTGCTGTGAGAATTCTAGAGCCCAAACTCCCAGCTCTTACAGCTTCTGAGAGGCTGTATATATCGCTTCACCAATTAGAAGCTCAGTTTCCTCCCTGAAAAGTCAATGAAAGGATTAAATTAAATAAGGTACCTGGAGTTACTCTATAAACAGCAAAGCACAATACATGTGTTGGCTAGTAGTGATGGTATTAGAAACATGGAGTCAACCTTGTTTTCCACGAGATGCTTCTGCCAAATCTCTTAACTCTCATTAAAAGTAATTGTGGGGATTAGCATATTATAATTATATATTCATATCCATATGCAAAAAACCTGTCATTTTCTCCTGAATTATAGAATACTTAAAAGTCATCATTTTTAGAGATGCTTTTTAATATTAGAAATGCCAGGTTAGAACATATTGAATCTTTTCATCAAAATGGCAGAGTCCTGAAACAAATAATACATTATATGTTAAAAAAAAAAAAAAAAAGAAGATAGTAGGAAGGGAAAAATGAAGGTGAGGAAATCGGAGAGGGAGACGAACCATGAGAGACTATGGACTCTGAGAAACAAACTGAGGGTTCTAGAGGGGAGAGGGGTGGGGGGATGGGTTAGCCTGGTGATGGGTATTAAAGAGGGCACGTACTGAATGGAGCCTGGGTGTTATATGCAAACAATGAATCATGGAACACTACATCAAAAACTAATGATGTAATGTATGGTGATTAACATAACAATAAAAAGAGAAAAAAAACTAATGATGTAATGTATGGTGATTAACATAACAATAAAAAGAGTAAAAAAAACTAATGATGTAATGTATGGTGATTAACATAACATAATAAAATTTAAAAAAATAAATAAAATAAATTAAAAAACAGATTGTTTAAACTGAACTAAATAATTAACTTAGGCTTATATAGAGAAAAATCTATAAATAAATGTCATACAGATATAAAAAAAATGGCAGAGAGTCATGGCACCTGTCAAACCCACCATCCTGCCCAAGGGAAATGTAATCACCCAGAGCCCCCTGATCAGGGAGCTCTTTTGGGTGTAAGGGAAGGCCACCTGTAGGACTGGGAGTTGGTGCCTGCCAAAAGGCCATTGGTTAGATGACAATGTAGGAGTTTGGTGAACATGAACAATCTGCCCAATACAGGAAGTAGTATTAGGCCCATAGACTCTTTCCTCTGCAATTTGAAAGGAAAATGAAGAATATAAGCCAGCTGGAGAAAACCACTGAAAAAAGTTAATAAATCACACAGGAAAAACAAAGAACAAGAAAGAGTGAAATTGTATGAATACACATAACTGAATAGGAGCAACAAAATAATCTGGTTTTTGAAAACACATTAGATGCTAAAGGGTAGTCTTCCCGTCTTCCCACGAGATGCATCTTCTTTGTGGCCATATCTAATCAGTCTTCACCTACCAGAAATCCTCTTATTTGTGGTAGCTTTACCAAGTCTCTATTGCCTTAACCAAAAAGAGTCTGACTCCTACTGATTTCATTTTCTTGTCACTTAGCAGAGTGAATACCTCTACACACAGACAAATAATAAGTAAGATAAATATTTGTGATGCCTACAATCTATGAAAATTACATAAGCCTGGATGTTCAAACACCTTTCTAGAAACACAAAACATCCATTTCCCTCAAGACATTTCTAAATCCTCCCTAAGAGCTGTCTGAGAATTCCCTATAACAACTGCTCATATATAATAGAACAGAAAGAACAGTTCAGTTTGGTTTTTAAAATGGTTACATTTTTGGCTCAAAGACTGACAAAAACCCTATTATCAATAAAAATCATTTCTAAAGGAAAAAAAAAATCAGACTCAGGTTGTCTGGACTCTTGATGGAAAGCATAGTGTACCAGCCAGTAGTTCTGCTGTATGCACAGACTCTCTTTAAAAAGAAAAAAAACCCAACATAACCCACAGATTTACTTAAGAGTTAAGTTATGAGTATATGCAAGTAATTCTGAAGACCTATGAATGTCTTCCACAGTACTTCTTCATTTCCGACAGAGATGAGCAGTGCTATCCTGCACTCTCTTAGAAAGCTCCCTACTGGGGCTACATGCTTGTTCACAAAGAAGAATATGGGTAAATTAATATCAGTGGTGTTGCAGTGTGTTCTGAATATGTAAGTGCAATTGCTAGGGTCAGACCAGGTCTGGACTTTGGCATATGTGGTTCAATACATGACTATGAGCCAGACAGAAGGCAGAAGCTTTTGAGAGATGAGAAGAGAAAGAAAGATAATTGGAAAGGAAAGAGAAACAGAAAAAAAAATCAAAGACCAAGAGAGAGGGATGTTTGAGTATATATTACTGGATAAATGAGAATAAGAATTTGTACATTCTGAGGCTCATCATAGTGCTTGATATCCTAAGAAGCAATAGTTCCAGATGGATAAAAGAAGACCTCAAAATAGGCTTGACTTGGAACATTATATCAGAACCTATAATGACAGTGGCAGGTTTAGAATTAAAAGAGAAGGGAAGGGGGACAAAAGTGAGGAAATTTTATACGTTATAAGTTATTACATGATGTTGAGAGAATTTTTTCTGAAACCAGCTAAGTAATGCAGCAGTCGGGTGATAACCATGATCCAGGCCACCCCTGTACTCAGGGCTGTTAACAGCTTGTGAATCGTGAGTATTCGTAAGTAAGTCCAAAGAACTAAGAATGCATTCAGAGTAGTTCCTTCATTCTCTACAAAGTTGGGGAGCACCATAAAAGGATCTTACAGTTCCACTTGTGGGCTAGCCAATTTGATGCATGTTATAGCAGAGACCCTTTAACAAAATCAGAAGCATCAGGGGCAATGAAGCATCCTCTTTAGCACCCAGGGTCAACAGGGAACGGACAGGCTCATTCATTCTTCAGGAGGATTAACCCTGCCCCAGTTTCCCAGTACCTCCAGGGAACTCTCCCCAGTGGGAGGGAGGGGAGGTATGTGACTGTTAATATTAAGTAATCTCCCTTTGTCCTGCCCTTTCAGCCTTCCTGTCTCCTTGGAGGGCGCTAGCCTTCTGTCCATTGGCCAGTGGACCATCGGAGAGGAAAGGTATCAGGAACTGCTTTAGTAAGGAGGGAGATTTGCAAACCTTTTAGCATATGTAGCATTGGATTTGAGTTGCAGCAGCTTGTTTTCCAAAGACAGTTTTTTTTCTAGCAGTGTTTTCTTTTCCTAGAAGAAAATAAAATACAATTTTATTTATTTCTGTGCATGTGTGCATGTGTTTGCTAAGTCACTCTTGCAAACTGTTTGCAAAAGACACTTCTTACAATATTAGAAAATACGTTTTAAGCTAAAGAGCTCATTTCAGATGGTGCTGTTACAACCCACCCCAATGAGGCCTGGCCAGGCATTCTCCTGTGTGGTTTCCAAGTAGCTCAGGCACAGGTCCAGACTAGTTGTCTTCACTCCCCTCACTTGCCTGGAGAGGTTTTGCTCCTCCTCCAGCCACCTACTGAAGTATACCGTGCTCAGTCTAACTCCTGCCTCTCTCCATCCCACCCCGAATACAAACTGGCAGCTCATCTCTCTAGGCATTGGCTCTCCTCCATCCCACCTGCTTCTCCTACATTAGACCGAGTCACTGGTATCCAAAGACCCTATTGACCTTATACCCCTACCTGCTCACATGGCATCTGTCAGAAAGTAGCAAAGTAGTAAATGCCTTTTTAGTGAAGGATCAAGGCCACAGGCAATAAAGTCACTTCCTAGTTAGAATACAAGAGAAATTTTGATATGGAGAAAGAAAATATAAAGAAATACCTGAATGTCATTATTAAATTCTTTCCATTCAAAAATAAATAAATAAATAACAAGTCCACGAAAACCAAGTTGGGATGATTGTGGGTTGTTTTTTTTGTTTTGTTTTGTTTTTTAATATTCGATGGTAAGAATATTTGATGTTTTGACACTGTTTACAGGGCTGTTTAAAACCATTCCAGGGCACCTGGGTGGCTCAGTTGGTTAAGCAACTGCCTTCAGCTCAGGTCATGATCCTGGAGTCCCAGGATCAAGTCCCGAATTGGGCTCCCTGCTCAGCAGGGAGTCTTCTTCTCGCTCTCCCCCCCCCCCCCCCCCCACTCATGCTCGCTCTCTCTCAAAGAAATAAATAAATCTTAAAAAAAAAAATAAAACTATTCCTGCTGCAGTACTCATATGGGTAAAATACAAAATGCAGTGGGAATCTCTTTGGACATGGACTGACCTAGTTTTAAAACTGTGACTGTAACATGTTTTTTAAGAAAAATTAGCCAAAACTTGGAAAACAAAACCATATATGATTTTAATGTCATATTGGGTCATTGTTGAATAAGCAATTCTCATGGAGAATTTCTCTGTGTTTGACTCTATTGTTTATGATTTGATTAGAGCCCTGACTCTGTGAAGTTGCATGTTCATGTGCAGATTTCTGCCTGGTAGAAAAGATAATCCCTCAGGTTATGGTTTGATGGTCTTCAAAAATATTAACCAGCTTTGTATCTAATCTAGTAATCCGATCCTATATTCCTTTTTTCAAAATGCCTATAAATAACCAGTTTCTCAAAATCTATTTAAACCAGCTTTACCATCTTACTGCTTCCCTTATTAATGAATGAGTTGAGTAAAATATCAGACATGTATTCATTCTATATTTGTTTAAGTCGTGGTTTTTTAAGTCATGACTTTCCGAACATCCCTAAAATGGGGATAATATTACCTATATTGAAACGTTAGGATGGTTGGAGATATTATATGTGAAAGGCCCACATGCTTCTCTCGTACATATTAGGACCTTGATTTATAATAATTTGAAGGCGCCAAACACTCCCTATCTTAGGCGCTATTATTTTTTAAGTTTATATTAATTTTTTCAATTTTTTTCCTGTAGCATTCTTGTCACATATAGGAATTTCCCTTGTGTTCCCTAGCTGTGTTCAACTTATTTTTGAGGGATCACAGGTATGCCTTGTAAGCTTATTCTGATACTTGGATCATCAAAGAAACACAACACTGATAATATATTTTGACTTTGTAGGGAGGAAAATGGTGTTTAACATTCTTCTTAATGGGCTTACTCTCCATTAATGGATCTTCATAACCAGGGTTCAAGCAGACTGGACAACTGGACAAGTAAACATTCTGCCCTGGCCAAGGTTCCAGCATGGAGCCTGGGCTCTCAATGCTTCCTCTCTGACAACATGGAAAATCACACCATACTGGCCAGCCCTTTTTCTCAGGGACAGTGTCTTGTGGAAAAGGAAAGGAGTTCACAGCACCACCCAGTGGGCAATGCACTCTTCCCAAAACTGCTGCACTGGGGAGCTCAAGAGCTCCCTCGCCCTACTGATCAAAGTGGAGAAGACACCAATTTAAATAATTGCCATATGTTAACATCTAAATGATTTAGGAACCAAGTATATCATTTTTATCTGACACCAGAGAAGATCAGGGCATAATGGAAAGCATTTTGAACTGGTAACTGGAGGACAGTGGAATCGTTCCTTGTTCCCACTGCCCTTATTTATAAAATGGTGAACGAGGAACTAGGTGGTCTCAAAAGCACCTCTGAGCTCTAAAATTCTAACAGAGCTAAATCAATGACACCGGAAAACAAATATGATGCAACAGAACTGCACTGCTAGCAAAAGGAACATACACTGTATTAAAATGCACTTATTGGGCGTTTTTGCTGGCTTATCACTGTGTTTATGGAATTCATTCTCACTGCATTCCTGATTAAAGTGGGACAGATGGTGAAGGTTTTAAGTAATGTGTTCATTACCAGACCTCATACCACTAATGGCTATTTACTGGAGCAGTGGCTTGTTCAAGTGAGTAGAAAATGAATCCTTCTCTAGGGGCCACCGACTACCAGGACAATATTTATCAACCTCTGCGTGGGCGTTCATTTTTAATTTTCATTTCCTTTCTCAACGCATGTCTTTCTCCTACTAACACAAAAATCTAGAGTGCACCCTCCTCTCCTTCTGATACACACCCCCCACCTAAGGAACCCTTCATCACAGCCTTAAAAGTATTCTCAGTATTACCTTCTTTCTTTTTTTTTTTTTTTTAAAGATTTTATTTATTTATTTGAGACAGAGAGAATGAGAGACAGAGAGCATGAGAGGGAGGAGGGTCGGAGGGAGAAGCAGACTCCCCGCCGAGCAGGGAGCCCGATGTGGGACTCGATCCTGGGACTCCAGGATCATGACCTGAGCCGAAGGCAGTCGCTTAACCAACTGAGCCACCCAGGCGCCCTCAGTATTACCTTAAAACAAGAAGATGTTGCCAAGCTTTGTTTCTTATAGTTTAATTTATTTGCTTGTTTGTTTTACAGATATAACATCCCTTTAACCTAAATATGTTTTTAAAAAAACTCCTGCACAGTGCCCTTCCATCCATCCCCACCTACTTCCACCTTCCTGAGATTTCAATAGGCTCTACTCTAGGAAATTACTGAACTAAAATATTCAGGAAAGTTCCTGCAAGGCCATGAACCATGGGCATCCTGTCCACTTACTTGGTCACAGAGCACCTAAAGACAGTCCACCATTATGGGTCAATATCAAAATAAATGCAAAAAAACCAAAAGCAATAAAACAAAAAAGATAAATGCTAGGCTATCACTTCTCAAAAATGTCTGCCAATATCTAAGCCAGCCAACTTTATTCGGGGGTACATTCCCCTACCTTCAATATGGGTGTTTGCCTCCCTAGGAGAATGAATGAAGAGAGGTATGGGAAGTTCCTCGAGTCCCACAGAACCCAGATATCCTACATTGCAATCTCCACAAAGAGACTATACCTGGTTCATTTACAAACAGATATCTAGCCTCTAGCTCTGACTGGTACATGGTAAGTGCTCAAGTATTTGTTGAGTAAACAGTCAAATGAAGGTAACCCAGAATTCTGAGATGAACTCACATCCATTTCACAGGATTTCTAGGAAATAGAAATGATATTCCACAGCTGGCTATTAAACCTGACCCAGTGTGACTGGGTTTGGGTTTGAGGTGATCACAAATCTAAATTTAAATGAAAGCTGGTTAATCAGCCCTATTTGCATTCCAGAATTGTCTTCCTTTTCTAAATGCAAACATTCTTTGTGCTGAGTTTGAGAAACTATTTATTACAGGATAAATATTCTAATGTTAAAAAGTAGTCATCCAAATGTTATAGTTTGTTCAAAATATCCTAACCATAAACTGTCCCACTTCAGCAAACCAGCTGCTTGAGGACATTCTAGCCCAGCGATTCTGGCTCCAGTAAAACATTCAGTGACCCACTGCACAATACTATATATGTAGCTATATATTATTATTACTAGATTCAGTTAAATTTGGGCTTATTTAATTTTTGTGATTTCCTCATAGGACCTTCACTGACACTACAAATTCAACCAAATTCAGTGTTATAAATTATTGGGAAATATGTAAAAAATTAATCAAATTTCCTTTGGCAAGAAACCTGAATATTGAAATGTGATGCTTCTGAAGTGACATTTCTCAGATGGCATCAACTCAAGCAGACATAAAACGGAGTAAGGCTGAGGAGGGAAAAGGCAAATCAGGGAATTATTATAGTAAATATAAAAATTTATTGGGCAATATTTACCAGCAGTCAAAACCTATATTCTTTTTTTTTTTTTGAAGATTTTATTTTTAAGTAATCTCTACACACAATGTGAGGCTCGAACTCACAACCCTGTAATCAAGAGTGGCACGCTCTACTGAATGAGCCAGGCATCTAGGCACCTCCAAAGCCTATATTCTTATCTAGCCCAAATTCAGTTTCAGAGAGCCCAATTTTCTATTAGTTTGTTTTGCCACTAAAAACCCAGCATTCCTTGGTTTGCCTGTATTCTAAATTCTAAGGGATGCATTATTAAATTTATGGGCTCACCTTGTGCATATTTTTGGAGTGTCATTCAAAGGCACACGGCATAAAATTTTTAAGAATTTTTGCTCTGTCACAACTCTTTTCTAAATTGTCTCTTATGGAAGTTCCAATTCCTAGAGGATGTCTTTTCTTAATGTGAATTATATCGGTCCTAATGCAGCCATAGGTATTCACAATCCCAAAGTGAACTCGGGTGGCCAAAGAATGGATACTTCACTGACTCTAACGTAGAAATGCTATGATTACAGGGATCCACTGTATGATTACTAGTAATAGGTGGACTTTGTGATCATTCCCATTGTTTCCACTCACAGCCTCATCTGCTTCGCCTCTCTAAGCCATACATACACCAGAGAGAGAAAGGGACAGAGGATGATATGACTGCAGTATTTGTAGAGAGGTCAATCAGCGACCGTACAGATCATGTTAAGTGTATAAGGGAAGGAACTAATATTATTGAGTACTTTCTAAAGTCTTAGTTGTTGCCAAGGGTACTTACTTTCAATTAATATCTTATTTATTTTAGGGGTGCCTGGGTGGCTCAGTCGGTTGGGCATCCTGCTCTTGATTTTGGCTCAGGTCATGATCTCAGGGTCATGAAATCAAGCCCCACGTCGGGCTCCGTGCTTAGCAGGGAGTCTGCCTGAGATTGTTTCTCTCCCTTTCCCTCTGCTCCTCCCCTCCCCCTGCTCGCTCTAGCATGCATGCTCTCTCTCTAAAATATATATATTATTGTTGGCTAATTGAACATAATAAAAAAAACCTAATAAAATAAAATATACATATTATTATATAAATATATTTAATTATATAAACTTATAAGTTATATTTATACATATGTAATATTTATATATTTATTTTAGTGCTATTTTCTTTCATCCTCTCCCTAACCCTGTCTGGAAGAAATCCCTTTAAATCCCCAGGGGCTCACCCTTTCCATCCTCTGTACAAGGTTCTCCAGCTCTGTGATTTGATTATGTTTTTCTTCAAGCTTTTCAGCAACCTGATTCAGATTTTCAACATGTTGCTTCAATTGCTGTTCCTTTTCGAGTCTGTTAACCTTAGGTCAGAAAAATGATTATCAAACTCTTGCTTTTATTAAATTTATACAGCTATTCTCTCCCTCTATAATGTTGAGTAGCCAAAAAAAATTAATAATTCACACTTGATTCAAATTACTCTTTTGAATTAATGGGGGGCAACAAACTAAAGCAATGTAGAATTAATAATATGTTAGTATTATTCCTAGAATGTTTACATGTGTTACCATAAATCATGCTATCCCAACTGGTATAGGAGAGATGCTAATTTCAGAAAAGTGAAATTTTTGACTTTTTCTCAATGAAACTGAATTAGAACAAAAATGAAATCTTTTACTGTTCCAGTAAAAAACATTTCAGTTTTTTTTTAGTGTTTTATTTTTAATCAGAAAGTTTCATAAAAGCAGAATAATGATCCCCACTGTGTTGGGGGCTATTTCTCAGGCCTATAGCCTGAGTTGTACTAAAGACCATAGAAGTGAAGTCTACATCTGGCAGCCCATAGGCCACACTTGGGAGTGTCTCAACTGACTTTGACATGCATACACACACATCAGCATTTACATTTCATACAACTTGAGATTTACAGTAGAAAAAAGTGTCTAGCTCCCTTCCCTTGGAAACCCCAGCTGGGCATTCCTGCCAGGCAACTTCAGGCCGGGGCTGAGGCCCCTTTGCAGAACGTGCGTGCATTCCCTTCCCTACAGGCCAACCATTCACTCACACAGAGCACTCGGGTCCACACAAGCGGGCTCGCTTCATTCACTGAGGTTCTTAATCTGCACCCTCACATGCATGTGAGTTTCTGACCATCACCACCACATCCAGCAGCATGAAGGTGTATCACCTGCCCAGTGGATTTCCTACTGTGCTCCCCTGGGGACCTCGCAGAGGCCTAGGCACCCCACCCCAGCATCAGTGAGCTTCCCTATTTTGAGTTTTGATGAACATACACACACACACATTTTTTTTTCCTTTTCCAGTCCTAGAATACGCTTGGTGTACAACTGGTCCTAGAATGTACACTTCATGTTTAAAAACAAAACAAAAAAAGTATGGGTGTGTCCGCACGTGCGTATGTCTATGATATACACACACACATACATACACATGTATACATATTTATGTGTTTAAAATATTTTAATTTATATATTAAAATATGAAATATGCATTTTAAAATATAAAGGTACACATACGTTTTCTTTTTTTTAATTTGAAGAATATATTCTAGGGTCAAAACCATTTTGAAACCATTGATCTAGCCCAATTCTTTCATTGTAGAGACACGGAAATCCAACCCCAAAGAGGGAGAACGACTCTACCTAGGTCATCTAGTTAGTCAAAAGCAGAACCAGGAAAGGAGTCACTGGCCAGTGTCACCGGGACAGCCCCGATTTCCAGGCAGGGGGTACCGCCTCCTTCCACCGGTGTTCCACAGGGCTCTGGGCAACAGCGGGAACACAGCATCCGGGCAACGTCTGGGTGCCAGGCTAAGCAGGGGTGGGGAGAGACCGGCACCGAAGATGGGCACCCTGCCCTGTCCAAGGCTTGCCAGAGTCCCGGGGACATTGCTTATTTTACACCTAACCTCAAAAAGAGATTTGTGAACCAACACACATACACACACACTGGGGTGTTAGTTTTCCAATAGACAAGCTGCTAGCTTAGTACCTCGAGTAAGTGTTTACCATCCTCATGCTTCTTTCTAACTTCTTCAGACTGTGTTTGGTAGCTTTCAAATAATCTCTGGGCCACGTTTCTCAGAGCCTCTGCTCCTGCTTGTCTGCAAGCTTCCAGCTGGGAAAAGAGGTCATGAATGTTTCGACGTTTACAGCAAAAAGGGTTAAAGGCAGAACAGTTTGATAGGCGGTTGAAAACAGGCTGTAACTGTACCATTTGCATCCTCCTAGACAATAGATAGGAGAAAAGACACTATGATCTGGTTAAGAGGAAAATGTAAAATGAGAAATGCCCTATTTAGGGAAACTGTCATGCAGAAGGATTTGCACTGACCAGGCCAATCTAAAGCTCCAAAATCAATGGGCTACATTTATAAACTGCACCCTTCAAAGAGCTCCCAGTGCTTTATCGGCTTACACACTTATTTGTGTTTTATCATTGATGTCCACAACAGTCCTAAAAGATGTATTTTCCTAAAATAGCAGTGGGACAAGATGTGAGGATTAAGGGTGAGTGTCATGAATCTCTCAAGGGACTTAACCTAAAGAAATAATCAGGAATGGCCACAAAGATTTACCTACAGAGATATTCATTGCAGGACTGCATACATAACAAACCAAAAAAGGAAAAAGAAAAAGAAAATATAAAGCATCCAACAATAGATTAATTAAACAAAATAATGAGACATTTGACTTTGAGTGCTCTAATTAATATTTATTAAACATGAAAGACTTTAAAAAATTATTTAGTAAAAACACTTAACATGAGACGACCCTCTTAACACATTTTTAAGTGTAAGACACCGTATTAACTACCGGCACAACACAGCAGATCTCTAGAACTGATTCATCTTGCACAACTGAAACTTTATACCCGTTGAACTTGTGTAAAATCTTTTCAATAGTAAAGTAGTCTCCAAAATAAAACAGAATTAATTTATGAAATGGAAAAGCATTTCTCTACATAGGTGAACATACGTATGGATCTGTGGATGTATAATGATGTCTGTCTGTTTTTACACATCCATGAAACTATCTTATTGGCTCAAAAATACAAAATTAGATTTCTCCTAATAGGGGCACCTGGGTGGCTCAGTCAGTTAAGCGTCCAACTCTTGGTTTTGGCTCAGGTTATGATCTCAGGGTTGGGAGACTGAGCCCCATGTCAGGCTCTGCACTCAGCAGGGAGTCTGCTTGAGGTTCTGTCTCTCCCTTTCCTTCTGCCCCTTCCCACTCTCTCCCTAAAATAAATAAATAAAATCTAAAAAAAAAAAAAAGAAATTTCTCCTGATAGCCATACCTTGATTTTCAATACTTCATTTTCTTTGTTCATTTCTAAGATCTGCTGTTCTTTTCCTTTCATCCTTTCCATGAGCAGATCCAAACTGCAACAAGAGGGGTCCATTTCAGAATCAGAGCCATTTTGAATGTTTCGACAGTGCTGAAATGAAAAAACACAAAACTCAGCAACCTGACTATTCCTTTCCTCTACAAACTTTGACAACAGTAATTACCACTCACTATTACATATACCAAAAAAGATTCAGGTCAGCACAAATAAAATACATCTTTTGAATTTCAAGTATTAATAGGGAATTCTAGATGAAGCAGCTGACCTCTGTATTTGCTCAAATTTGATTAGATTCTTGTATCAAAAAAAGGTAGAGGTACATCTTTTATACTTTTTATATTTCCTATAGTTTTAAATTTACCATGAAGTCCTTTTTAGGAGATAAATAATATCCACAAGGCCAACTTTTTTCCTTTTTTACCTAAGTTGCAGACATAAGTGCATTTTGGTTACATTGTATTATAAACTAATATAATCAGACATAATAGTTACAAGACATAATATTCAATGTTCAATGATGTTTCACTGTAATCACCCCATATTAAATTTCCAGAGATGTCAGAACTGAATATTACTGCCAGTGTGACTCAATGTAAACTCTAGCCCACTGAAAATACACTTAGAGCATAAGATAAATCTCATCTGGAATCAAGGACACGCAGAAGTGGAAAGGAAATTTGAAATGATCTAACTCAACTACATCAATTTTACGATATGAAAAGTGAGGTACTGAGCCTGGGTTTATGCAGTAAGTGGGAGAGCTCTTGACACAGCCGCTTGAGTATCCATCCTATGCCTTCTGCTCTTCCAAATTATTTCAAGACAGACGAAGGAATTACACAATTCTACATACCCTACATGAAACAATTATAAAATAATAGCTTCTATTTAATAAGCATCTACCTACCTATGGGCCATGTAATCTTTTAGATGTTTTATCAACACCCCTTTGTCTGATTACTTAAAACACTAGAAGGCACTGTGACCATTATACAGAGAAGAAAACTGACGATGAGAGTGTTTCACTAATAAGCCTGAGGTTATACCTAAAATAACTACCAGAACCAGAATTAGAATCCAAGTCTGTTTAACAAAGCCAATACTCTTTTCAGTACAAAAGATGGGCTACATTTACAGAAATAAAAACAAAAAAACAAAAAAGAATATAGTGCATATAAATAATATAGTCACTATAATTCGGTCAGGGTTTTATTTACTCTACTCCAGACCCTACTATATACTCTCACTCTCTGTATATAGAAGTTATTTTGTTTTTTAATTTGTTAAAGGATACTTAATAGAAAGACTCTTATAGAAGGCAGATTGCTGGCAGCAATAGATAGCTACAAAGGTCATGGATTTGTGCGTCTTGAACTTTAATGTGCATATGAGTCATTTGATGACAGATCTGGTTAAATGCAGATTCTGATTCAAGAGGTCTGGGGTGGGGCTCTAGATGCCGCATTTCTTTCTTTTTTTTTTTTTTTTTAATTTTTTTTTTTTTTTTAGAGATTTTTTGGCAGAAAAGAATCAATTTTTATTAAAATTTTTTTCTTTTTTTTTTTTTTTAAGCCATAGAATAATACATATTGACATGGGAAAATGTGAGCAATGTACTTCTACATGAAATATGCAGGACATAAAACAATATATACAGTAATACCATTTTATGGAAAGAAACATAGCCATATATACAAAAGCATGCATAGGAAAAAAACTGAAGGACGTACATAGCAAATGTTAGTAACGGTTATCTCTAGAGAGTAGAATTAGAAGTGATTATACAATTTTTTTTTCCAGTAAATTTCACTGCCCTCCAAACAGTATCTGCTCCATGCTATTCTTTGCTGGATGCTGCATTTCTAAAGACCTCCCTGATACTGCTGTTACTCCCAGGACGGCAGCCCACACTTGGTGAGCAGCAAAGCCCGAGATCACGACGGCTAAATTCCTACATGGACATTGTTCAGATATTGCAGGGGAAGGGCAGGTACTTTAAGGCTGTTATATGTCTGCTAACCATCTGAGGTTTGAGATGACCAAGGCAGACACCAGCAACACAATTCCTCTCCATTCCTAAGAAGCCAGTCCTATCAAGGTCACCAACAACCTCCCCATTGTTAGATGCAGTGGTCAATGTTCAGCCCTCCATTTACTTGGCCCAGAGGCACCATTTGACACAGAGGCCTCTCCCCACTTTCTGAAACCCTTTCTCACTTGTCTTCAGTGACTCCCCTCTCTCCTGATTTTCCTTCTAATTCACTGGCTTCTTTCCCCAGTCTGCTCTGGTGATTCTTCTTCCTAAGTGTTGGATATCTCAGAACTCAATGCTCAAATTTTCTGTCATTTCTTTTGGGTTTTGAGATTTGTTTATTTATTTACGTATTTATTTTTGAGAGAGAGAGCTCCCACCCCTGTGGCGGGAGAGGCAGAAGGAGAGAATCCTCGCCTTCCCTCTGAGCCTAGAGCTGGAGGCGGGGCTCCATCTTAGGACCCATAAGATCATGACCTAACCCAAAACCAAGAGTCAGATGCTCAACTGACTGAGACACCCAGGTGCCCCGTCATTTCTATCCACACTCACATATTTGGTGATCTCGTCCAATTTCAGAACTTTAAATGCTATCCTTATGCCCCAAATCTCTGCCCTGTAGCCTGCACCTCCAAGCCCAGACCCTTCAACCCCAGAATCAGACATGCAGCACCCATGAGGAACCTCCACTTAGAGGTCTAATAAACAACTCCACAGAACCAAAATGGAATTTTTTATCTTTTTCACCATTCACAAATATTAACCTTTTTTTCTAGTTTCTGAGCACTTACTATAAGAAAATATTTGGAGCTGGGGCACCTGGGTGGCTCAGTCGGTTAAGTGTCTGCCTTCAGCTCAGGTCATGATCCCAGGGTCCTGGGATCGAGCCCCACATCGGGCTCCCTATTCAGCGGGGAGTTTGCTTCTCCCTCTGCCCCTCACCCCACCCCCCTCGTGCTCACGCTCTCTCTCTCTCTCTCAAATAAATGAATAAGATCTTAAAAAAAAAAAAGAAAGAAAATATTTGGAGCTAGTTGTGTTAGTTTGGGAGGCTGAGGATGATAAAGGGAACACTGTTTATGCCTCAGACCCTGTGATCTGCATGCTCTGTGGCCATACTATATAGTGGACAACACTGACATTGATGAGGTGCACCTGGCTCAGATGAGCTCTAACCTGCAGAATCCAGACAAGGCTAAGCGTAGATTGCTTGATGTCACGAATATAAGGCCAGTCGAAGGGGAGAGGGAAATTTAAGTTTATCAACTGTCTGATCACTTGACCCAGAAACCTAACAGCTTCAACTCTGTGAGCCTAAAAGGTGTACCTCCATCTGTCTTTGGGAAATGTTGCTGCCATATATCCTGGCTGGGCTGACATCTTTCCATATACTTTAGATAAGTAAGCCCCGTTTAAAATATTCAAGTAAGGTCTAGTCATTCCAATCTGAGCCTACTAATAACATCTGTGGTTAAATATTTCTTACATATGCCCATTAACATCTTTAGATACTGACAAAATATTTAACATTCATCATTCAAAGCTTCAAAGGAAAATTTAATAATTATATTAAAAAGTTATTTAAATAAGGTTTATACTGTTTTATGTTTATTTACTGAAGGAATAAAGTGGTACATTTTGATCCATTTATTACCTTTGTTTCTAGTTTGTGATGTGTACTGTTATGTCCTACTTCATCTTTAAAAATTTGATTTCGGATCTTTTCCAGAGTAGTTCGGATCTAGAAGAAAAAAAGATTTTATTTTTTTTCAAAGGCATTTAATGCCAAATATTTTTTTCCTTTATACCAGCTATAGTATACCTGATTTAACTGGAAAGTTAATACATAAATACTGATCTTAGATTTAAATCACTGCCTTTAACCTGACTTGCATTTAGGCTAATATGGTTTAGATTGCAGAAAATGAACATTTGGTCTTTATAATTCTTTCTCAGTCAAACCTAAAATATAACCTAAATGAATATTATACTACAAAATAATTACCGTTTAGTAATTAGTGTTTAATACTATTTAATTCTATTTTTCCTATGTAGTAATTTAGTACTGATTTACTATTTAGTAATTACTATAAAACAATCACTATTTAGTAATCACTACAAAATAATTACTAGCTAGTAATTACTAGAGAATAATTACTAGCTTGTAATTACTAGAGAATAATTAGTATTTAGTAATTACTACAGAATAATTACTAAGAGGAGATCATACAAATTTATGCAGGAAATATAAGCCCCATGTCTTAGTGACCTATGGAACTGCAAGACACTCAAAGATAAATTAATCGATCTGAATAAGTTACCAACTATCTCTGTCCAAATTTCTCTATCTGTTCAAAGAAACAGTTCCTAAGAATATATACTTTTGTCAGCCATTATCCCTGGATTCTCATAAGATTTCACATTTTTAATGAAGTAACATGCCAACATGGGTCACTGGGGAGAGCAACCCGGAATGTAAAAAGAAAGTGGGTAAGGAGAGACAGAAACTCAGAGAGACTCGTAAACATCTACTTGGGATCGCAGTATCAACACTCATGAAACCACTGAGAAATGATATAAAATGGTAGGAAGTACAGTGGTGAATGGTGTGGGGCAAATTAAGTGCTGATAGGTGTTCTGAACCCTTCTGGCCCATTATTCAAGTTTACTCCACATGTGGGAACAGAGGTTCATGTCCTCAAGAGAGGTTACTAAACATATGTTGAAATTTCAGCTGCTGGGATTGTCCTTTTACCAAATGTGTCCTCTCAGGTTCTATGGAGGGAGAAACAAAGCCCACCAAACCATATTAGATTGCATTTCAAAAAATCATGTCATGCTAATATGATTCCCAGCACCTGCATACCTTTCTCACATATTCGGTTTCTTCAATAACATGAGCTGGTGTGAACTCATGCAAGGCAGAATTATCTTCTCTTTTACCCATTGGGGGGACCTCTGTGGTCCCTGTTACTGTTGTCATTGTGAATTCTGGCTCTAGGGAAACATAAATCGATTAGACAAAACTAACTTCTTTGATGATACGATAATATGGCTCATAAACTAAAAGAAGTTCTGTATTAGCACTGTAATTAAATATAGTAGAAAGTATTATAAATTATTGATATCTGTATAGATCCAGAAATCCAGGAATTAATTTAATATAAAAACAGCACCAGCTGAAGCATTCACTGATTGGAAGCATAAAAATCAAATTATCTGAGAAGGAAAAATGTAAAATGTTTCTTTTTTACTCCACATCATATTGGACTGTAAAACCTCAAGACCAGAGACCACATCTTATTCATCTTTGTATTCTAGCACATTATAACTACTTAATAAATGACCGTGGAACTAAAACAATATATTATAGCAAAATCATATATATATATATATCACTTTACACTTTATCTAACTCTCAATAGCCTATAAAGGTCATCTACTGGAGAACTATTTGTAATAGAAAAATGTTGGGAAAAGCTGAAACACCCACAAAAAGAGGACTGGTTGAATAATCTACTGCTATGGGGTCTTCTCTAGGATGCATTATTCAATAAAAAAAACATGGTGCAGAAAAGGATATATAAAGGATCTATGGCATCATAATTTCTAAAAGAAGGGAGAGGTGGATAGAAGGGGAAAATCTATGATTTAAGTTTTGACACTGAACAACATTATTTTACCTCATTTTAAAATAAAACTAAATTAAAAAGAAAAAATGAAATCCTTCAAGATAAGAAATAAATAAAACAAATGACTATATCTTTATATCAAGTTGGTGACATAGCCACATGAATTATTTGAAGTGATTTTTAAAGCATTTGCCAGGGACTATTTATCCCAGGTGTGCTATGCCCTAGGAATAAAAAGAATTGCAAAACAATCTTAAACCATACTCACTAATAATATTGTTAATGGAAATGTTGGTGTTGCTATTTTGAAACTAGTATATGTGTACGTGCATACACATGCACTCACCCACAGAAATGCATGATGTAGAATAAAGCCACAAAGTCATTGTCTTAACATCATTAAGAACCAAGATTCTGAGAATAAAAGAAAAAGCTCCTACCATTAGAACAAAAAATGTTCTGTAAAAACCTTGCAATCCAAACTGAAATGATGAGTAGGAAATAATGATTTATCTTCCCTTAAAAATGTATATTCTAGGTCCAGCCACTCAAAAATTTAGAAATATAAGCAATTAACGCTCCTGGTGCCCAGACTGTGGTCTCAGTTTACCACTTTCCACTAAAAAGAAACCATGGCTTCTTGAGTGATTTAGGTCTGGGACAAGAAATGTACAAAGTAAGCTCAAGATATCTTGTTCTTCCAGAAGGAAAAAAGTGATCAAATGCTACTCAAATAAGACACAAAAGCCAGCATGATAGAAAAATGACTGTGAAGGATTGAAAAATATAAAGGATTTTGAAATTCCTGAAATCATGGTGAAGGAGAAAAACCACCACCACCAGCAACCATTATCATCCAACTCAATGGAGAGGCCACCATTGTACTAACATTAGTTCAGAAGAGGGAGTGAGGGGTCACCAACAAGCATTTATCTTGCCTTTCCTGTATGGATTATATTTCATGGTGACCAAATAGTTGATTCTTTTTTTCTAAAGAATTTCTGCTAATAAATCCAAGTGGATTGATAGAAGACCTACATTTTGTAACCCCTTATGAAGTAATGGATCTGAAACAACAGTCATCAACCAGTGCTAAAATCACTAGGTGAGAGGTTGATGTACTAACCTGGGGAACCTCACTAATCCATCTTGACGTAAGTAGAAAGAGACACCCAGACATTTTGTCCTCTAGATGTGGTACAGTCACAAGTAGAAAGCATCACCTACAAAGTATGCTTTAAAAAAAAAAAAAAAGTGAACTTGAATCTCATCAAGCCACTGTATCTAAGGACAGTAAGTATCTGGACAAGAGGAAAACGTTCAATGACCCTACAAGGGTTAAGGCTGCAATCAGCCAAACCCAAATTATGTGACATTTTATGGGACGAATAACTAGTTCCTTCCACCAACTATATGAAGAAAGATGGGAAGAAAAGAAGGAAAATTGCCACAAATGAAGAGTCTTAAGAAACATGACCAAATGCAATATAGGAATCTTCTTTGGCTCTTGATTCAAATAAACCAGTTACATAAAGACATTGTTGAGACAGCTGGGGAAACTTAAAGTCCGACTGGGTAACAAATGATGTTAAAGAGTCATTGTAATTTCGCTAGGTATGATATTAGAATTATGATTTTTTTAAAAAGATTTTATTTATTTATTTGACACAGAGACAGCGAGAGAGGGAACACAAGCAGGTGGAGTGGGAGAGGGAGAAGCAGGCTTCCCGCTGAGCAGGGAGCCGGATGTGGGGCTCGAGCCCAGGACCCTGGGATCATGACCTGAGCCGAAGGCAGATGCTTAATGACTGAGTCACCCAGGCACCCCTAGAATTATGATATTCTTTAGAAAGATCTTTTCCATTAGTCATACTTACTGAAATATTACATTTGGAATTGCTGTAGAATGCTCTAGCAGAGAGAAAAAATGGGGTGGGGTAAAAATGAATGAAGTTTGGCAAAATGCAAGGAATCACTGAAGCGGGTCGAGGGCACATGGTGTTCACTAGACTCCTCTATTTTGGTTCTGTTTGAAATTTCCCTAATAAATAGTAAAGAACTGAAAAAAATAAAATAAATAAAATGAAAAGCCCTGTGAGGTAGGATTATTCGTCTCAATTTACTGATAAAGAAGCCAAGACTCCCGTAGGTGATAACTTACCCAAGGTCACCGTAAAACTAAGAGCTGAAACTCAAGCCTTTGTCTTTTGGACGACAAGTTCAAGGGTGTTTCTATCACATTAAGGCTGGCTTCCCTAGTGAGAAAAAAACAACAAAAATATTTAAAATTTAGCAATGACCTCTGCTGGTAAAACACACAAAGAATTTTCATATTTGCTAGCATCACTTTAAAACTAGATAGCTAGGATATCTCTAGGCTAGGATAACTCTAAGTCCTGAATTTATCATTTAATCTTCAATGAAATTGACAGAGGACGCCAAGAATTTTCCATTTTATTGTAAATCCTCTTAGACAGCCACAGTGGCTTCTCTTTGTGTTGCCTGCAGTCGATTTGGCCGTTGCAACGCAAGTCAGCTTTCGCAGAATATGCTGCACGCACCTCTGCTACTTGGTCCTCTGAAGTCTCTTCCCGGATGAAGTCCTTGGTCCCAAACAGCATTTAAATGCAATTTGAAATAAAAGAAACACCCATAGAGACAAGAAGCAATGTGCTTGAAAACCAGAGGGGAATGTGAAGTTCAAGCTTGAGTGGTGGTCGGCAAACCATGGGAACCCAATCTGGCTTCCCACCTATTGCACAACCTATGAACAAACAATGGTTCTAACGTTTTTTAATGGTCCAACATGAACGTGCACGCACACACACACACACAAAACAAAAATCAAAACAAGTACTACATGAAAATGATATGAAGTTCAAATTTAGTGTTCATACATGAAGGTTTACTCTACAATAACCACAGCCATTCATTTACATGCTGTCTATGCTGTTTTTGCTTTATAACAGCAGAGTTGAGTGGCTGCGGCAGAGAAAATATGTGGCAAGCACTGTCTCAAATATTTACTACCTGGTCCTTTACACAAAAGGTTTGCTGACCCCTGGGTTAGGATGTAGCAGAGGGTGGGAGCAAAATCTGGGGGAAAATAGAGGCGAGCAGAACAATAAATTTGGTCTGAGTTCTGTTTTGTTCTCCAGTTCCATCCCCCACTGATCCACGGTCCCATTTGATTGATTTGCATTCTTTTTTTTTTTCTTTTTAGTATGTTACACAATGTGTACAGTAAAGAATGATAAGAGGCGTTTCAGCATAGGAATGAATCACTCTTCGGAATGGATCCCAAATGCATTCTCACAGTCTTTCATAATTTGAAAATCACCTCGAGCCCCACGTTATATTTCCTAAACATATTCTCTTCTGTGCCTTTTATTCTTCATATCAAGGAATTCCGCTCCTTAATCACTGATATTTCTCAAAACACTGTACCTCTTCTACTTGCTGGTTGGGTCATCTTCAACAAGTTACATAAAATTTTAGCCTCAACTTACCCATATCTGTAAAATAGGGATAAAACACCTAGAGTTGTAAAACTGAGGGTTTTGTTAGTTTCTTTGTTTGTTTGTTTTTAGTTCCTTGGTTGCAGCAGGTACTCAATGGACGGTAATGGTTAATATCGTTGCTCCTATTTTTTTATATTATTAATAACCACAGAAGACACGCAGCCTATAACAGAGGGGGTGGTTTATGCCAACCTGGTTGCGAAGTTTATAGCCAACTCTATTCAAATGAAATCAAATTCCATTTCTCTCTTTGACTCAGGAAATTTTTGTGATCACAGTCCTTGATCTGTATAAAGAAAGCCAAGGTGAACTTAAGCCAGCAAAGTCCAAATTACCACATGGCATCACCATCCCAGGGAAAGTCCATCTTAGCATTTTATTTCTGCCAGAAGTAGATTAGGCAGATAAAATTTTCAAAATAAAACACAATCAGTTAATTAAAGTGAGAAAAGAATTGTATTTGTTTTATGCTAGAGTGGACTGAAGACAGCTTATAAGTGGCATCACGCCAAGAGGTGTTATTTCCTAGATCGGGGCTTTGCAAACAGGGCTCCCAGGGGGAGGGGAGGTGCTAAGTAGACAGGGCTTTGCCATTCTCAACTTGAACCAAAGCAGTTCTGCTTTGTTATGCCACACACTGAATTCTTCCATGAGATTTTCTATGAAGAAGGAACATTCTACAAATGAAAAGGTTTGGAGGCAGACTGCCTTGTTTCATGGCCTGACTCTGCCACTCAGGAGCTGTGTGACCATGGGCAAGTTTCTTAACCTCTCTGTGCCTCAGTTCCCTTATTCCCAGATAAGATTAATAATTAATAATGATAGAAATAATAAACAACATAGGGCTTTTTGTGAGTTAACATTTTCCGGGCACCTAAAACAGTTCACAGCATAAAATAAGTGATTTGTATCTGTTTGTCAAATGAGTAAATAAAATATGAATCCATTATCCACAATTATTGCTGATAAGCCGTCTGATTATTAGAGAAGAACTAGGTAATATTTTAAACAGTCCGCAGACCCAGCTAGGAAAATCTGCTTCTGGGATTTTAAGACTAGCAAATCCATGGTATTGGTTCTTTCTCAATAACACATCAATAATTCATCAACATCCCCAACTGATTATGCTAACACCTAATGAATAATTTCCAATTTACAAAGCAATTCATATACATTATTTGTAATCTGTGCAATAAACCAACACATCATTGGGTGCCCAGGGTAATGTAACTAAACCTACTTCTCTGTTTAATGACATAAGAATGGCTTATGCATTATACAATAAACACATATGAGGCACCATTATGGAGTTGAATTTTGCTTCCTCCCCATTCATATGTTGAAGTTCTAACTCCCCAGTATCTCAGAATGCGATCTTCTTAGGAAACAGGATCATCACAGATGTAATTAGTTAAGATGAAGTCATACTGGAGTAGGCTGGTCCCCTAATCCAATATGACTGGTGTTTTTATAAAAATTGGGACACAGATGCACACAGGAGAATGTCATGTAAAGCTGAAGGTAGAGATCAAGGTGATGCTTCTATCTGCCAAGGAAAAGCCAAAATGGCAAGCAAACCACCAGAAGCTGGAGGAGAAGCATGGAACAGACCCTTCCTTACAGCCTCAGAAAAACCTAACCCTGCCAACACCTTGATCTTGGACTTCCAGCTACCAGAACCGTGAGACAAGCAATTACTATGTTTAAGCCACTTAGTCAGTGGTACTTTGTCATAGCAGTCCTAGGAAATGAATACAGGCACTGCTTATATTCTAGAGCTTCTAACAAAGCTATTTTCTCCCTTTATTTAACCTTTGATTGATTCACCCATGGATCAAGTATTCATTGAATACAGCGGTGTTAGGTGCTGGGACCACAGAGGTGCGCCAGACACCTTGCCCTCATGGGACTTCCAGCGCAGAGGGAAGACAGACATTACACAAAACAGAGAACACACAGGGAACGTACTGAGAGGTGGCGACAAGCGTGAGGAAGAAAAGTAGAGAAGGGAAACAGAAGAGAACGAGGTGCTGTTCTGGACGGTTCTGGATGCGTGGTGAGGGAAGGCCATTCTGAAGAGGTGGCAGTTAAGCAAAAGGCCTGAACGACAGAAGGTGATGCTGTGTGGCCAGCTGGGGAGAAGAGGGTCCCAGGCAAAGGGGCAGCAAAACAAGAGGCTGGAATTTGCTTAGGGTCGTGTTCTAAGAACATAAGGTACACAGTGTAACCTACCACTTTCTTTTTCTTTTAATGTCGCAGGGATTTTTTTTTTTTTTAATAGACTGAAACTTGCTAAGACTTCCAGTTTGTCGAAGGAGGTGTCTCCTTAGCTACTTAGAACAGGTCTAGCCCTGGCTGCTATGGCTCCCTCAAGATTAAAGGGGAGGCAGGGTGTAGCAAAGTGGGGGCCGCTGTCAGCCGCCCCAAGGCGTATGCAACTGGCTCCAGGTCAGTGCACATAAGGGACAGTAAAATTCAGTCGACTGCACAGCAGTGTTCTCAACTCACTTCCGTGGGCGCTAACTGAAAAGCACCATGGTGGATGCATGGCATGTTTGGCTCCTCCCCAGATATGGGGAATCACCACCTGTATGAGTCTTCACAGGAAAGGTCCCTTGCTTGCTCTTCCTCCGTCCCTGGGGCTGGAGTGCAGGTCCAACACCTAGACTCCGCCAACTGGGTGCTCCCCTCTGGAAATGCCAGTAAGGGATTGGCCCTGGGGCTCGCTGAAGCTGGAGGCAGTGAAACCCTGTGGTTATTCTGGGAAGGGAAGGAGTCTGGCACAGAGTGGTGCCTTGTGTCCGGATGGCAGGAACACCAGGGGCGGCATCTAGTGACCAGTGGCAATGCCAAGCCTCTGTCCGACTCTTGTGACAGCCTGATCTTGGCTGAGGTACCAGCACACTGGATTCTCCCACTTCCAAACCAGGAAATTCCTTTTCAGCTGAAGTTCTCCAGAGTCAATGAACTTCATTGGCTGGTTTGCAACCAAGAGCCCTGACTGGTGTTAGCACAGTTTCTGAGCTCCGAGCTAACAATATTGAATATTGTTTCATCATCATTCTTGGTCACTCTTCTTGAGAGCTTAGATATTAGAAGCTGAAAAAGTAAGTTGCAAGAAAAGTGAACCAGGGCCATTAGGTTATATGAGGGAAAGAACGCGAACAGATGTCCAAACCCTAGAAGAGACTGACTGTGTCTTGAACATTAAAGAGCACACCTGTTCTGCAGCTATATTACACAGCACAATGGTGACATCCAGTGTCAGCTGGCTGAATCTCAGGTGACTGTGCATTTTACCTGAAAGCGACGCTGGAGGTAAGCGTCTATAAGAAGACATGCGTGTTAACCCTCAGCTCCAGTAATAATGACATTGTTTTCAAGTAATAATCTAAGATTTTTTAAGTAGAATTAATTTTATTCATTTGTGACACTCATTTATATACAGATATTTTCATCATAGTCAACACTATAGAAAGCTCTTAGATAGGAAATAAAAGTCATTGATTTTGAAAAAAGGATCGAAATATTGGCACACACGCAATATACAAATAAATGGGATTGACGAACGCTGTGCCATTTACTAAATCATTTTCCGTATATTGTCAAAATTAATCATTACAACATATTGTACCACTATACCTATTATCTATATATCTATAGCTGTATCTAAATCCACCCATGTATGTATGTATAAGGCAACCAAGTCCCAGAACAGTGATTCAAGTTTTTCACGGTCATCAATTGACCTCTCCACCTGAACCCAGACAGACTGACCTTAGATCGAGGTGTCTTTGTAATGAAATAATCTATCTTCCTTGTTCATTGCATAATTTGAAATTTTGAAAACAGCTGAAGATTTCACCCAGTGCCCAGTATAGCAACGAAACTGCAAAAAAGGAAAAAAATCCCATGAATCCATTCCCATCTGGGGGAACCACTGGGGAGAAGGGACCAGAGTCTGCTGAGAGCCTACTGCATGCAGGCTAGGGTTTACCTCCTTTAATAATCCTCACATACACTCTGAGAGGTCGGTGTTATTATTTCCATTTTATAGATGAGGAAACGTAGCTGAGCAAGATGAAGCAAAACAGCTAGTTAATGATGGTCGTGGATCTCAAGCCTGAGTTTGCTGGTTCTTTCCATCTTACCACCTTGCCTTCTATTCTGAGTGGATTTCTAAGCCTACTTTCTTGGGCCTGAGCTAGTTTAGTAGTCAGGTCACTAAGTAACAGTCAAGTGACTTCTGCTGTGAGCTCCCCGGTGTGTCCTTCAGGAGCAAGAGCAGATATTTTTGTCCCAATAGATTTATTCCACGGACAGGGGCAGTATGGCTTCATGGCTTAAAAATGGCGGCTTCGGACTTGGTCGGTGCTTGTCCACGAGGCTCTTCTACTTCCCACTAGCTGGGTGGCCTGGGAACAGTTTCAAACTTCCCAGGCTTCAGCTTCCCCAACTGAAAATTTCAGATGCAACTGTTGAATTTGTCACAGAGTTATATGAGGATTAAACGGGACAGTGCATAAAAATGCTTTGTGAAGTGTCTGACCCATCACGCACAAAGAATATTAAATAATCATATTGACATCCACAGCCCATTAAGGACATTTGCATATAGGACATTGTTTGGAAGTGTCGAAGCATAAGCCCAGCTGTCCCCTCACTGTCCACCCCTCCCCACCCCGCCATCACCCCCATCAGTCAACTATTCCTCCTGTTTTGACCTCAGTTAACAATCAACTCAAAACCACCTAGGATTTGTCTGTGACGAGAATACGAAAAGAAACATGTCAATGACATATATTTTAGTCATTTGTAACATTTAAAAGGAAGGTACCCTTTTGGAAAATTTCTCTTGTGACTTTATAAAATATTTTAAGAGTGAAAGGTTCAGGAATCCACAAAATATCTTTAGCTTCCTAAACTCATCCTGGAATATGTTAGCTCCAACAGAATTTACTTCATTTAAAAAATTACCCAGTAAGGGAGGTAAAAGACAGACAACAGCAAGCGTGAAAGAGGATGCAGAGTAGCTAGAACTCCTGTCTGATGCTGATGGGAATGCAAAGTGGGCAGCCACGCTGGACAACCCTAAGGCAGTTTCCTATAAAGTTAAGCACTCACTGTACAACCCAGCAATCCCACTTCTAGGTATTTACCTAAGTGAAATGAAGGTCTATGTCCCACAAATCACAAATGTTTCTAATTGTCAAACACTGGAAAAAATTCAAATATTCCTCCAAAGGTAAATCCTACTCATCAATAAGAAGAATGAAGTACTGATGCACACAACGTAGATCAATCTCCAAAGCATTTTCCTGACCGAAAATAGCTAAATCCAAAGGGCTATGTTCTATAGTTCTATTTGTATGAGATTTAGAAAATTCGAAATTATGGGCACAGAAAATAGATCAGTGGTTACCTGGGGACTGGGAGTGGGGGAGGGATTGACTACAAAGGGGACACAGGGGAATTGTTTTGGGGGGGGAACATAACTGTTCTATATCTTTTTTTAAAGATTTTATTTATTTATTTGAGAAAGACAGCGAGCCCATGAGCGGGGGTGTGTGGGGGGGGGCAGAGGGAGAGGGAGAAGCGGACTCTCCACTAAGCAGGGAGCCTGATGTGGGGCTCAATCCCAGGACCCCGAGATCATGACCCTGAGATCATGACCCAAGCCGAAGGCAGACGCTTAACCGACTCAGCCACCCAGGTGCCCCACAACTGTTCTACATCTTGATGGTGATGGTGGTTCCATGACTGTAACCATTCATCAAAACTAACAGAACTCTGCGCTAAAAAAGGTGAACTTATATACTTTTATTTTAAAAATAATAATCATGCAACAGCAGCCTAGAGAAAGCAAAGTACAACTGAGATTTCAAAAGCCAAGGGCCTTCACTGATTTTATCAGCACTAACTGGAAGTCACAATTAGCTGGATTTGTTTCCCTTTATTCAAATTATTCACCCCCAAACAATGTAAATGGCAAACAAAACAAAACAAAACAGTGATGGAATCAGGACTGTTAAAAGGTAAAGTAGAACCACTGTTGCCACAAGAATAGCCAGGGGAGCCTGACATTCAATATGGTGACAGAGGAGCCCCAGGAAAATCCTAAACATCTTACGAAAGTTAACCATACTTATTATTCACTAAAGTGGAAAAGTAGGAGGAAACCTATAGAAGTATACAAGAAGTACATAAGAGTATTTGCCACGACAAGATTTAAATCTAATTCATGAACCTAGAATTCCTCATCTCATCTACCCATCCCCTTCTCAATCGTTTTCTAGCTGCATAACATGTTTCCACTCTTCACCACGGCCCATTTGCACGTAGACTGCTGGGTTAGCGACTCCAAATTCTGTCCGGGATGGCCACCACTGGCAGCAGTGAGGACCTTCCCATGGCTGGAAGATGTCAGACTGATGCACACGCTCAGTGCAGCATCCTCCCCAAACCGGAGCTCACAGAAAGATAACCAGGGTGAGAGCAGCTTCTGGCTCTGGGTAAAACCTAGTTCCTTATAACAGATCACATCATCATGAGTGATGAGTGAGTGAGCTCATCAAAATAATTCGTACACTCTCACAGCTCGATGCTGATCAAGCCTTCCTCCTGCAGGTGAACAGACACAACTTGGGGGGAGCATATCCCAGCCAATTTCAGAGCATATGAAAGTGGGAAGGATGGAGACAGATTCCTGTCAAGGGTATATGACTCTTAGGAGACATTTGGAATGACATTGTCAGTGGAAGTCTAGAAAAATGCACCTGTTCTAGAGATTTTTAAACCCTTACCAAGTTAAAAAAAAAAAAAAAAGACATTAGCAGTAGAGACTGATTAATTGATCCAATCACAGATCATCAAAAGCACACTGTTGCCACCCAGGGATTTCAGCAAGTTGTTCTGATATTCCAAGCAGAAAAAACTGAGTTCCAAATGAGCACATTCAGCTTTGGAAAACTACATTATTTAATCTAGACGATCTTGTTTTCAAATTAGAATTTTAAAAATAAAATCCTTCCCATTCTAAGTTGTCAATAAAATAGACCTTCAAGTTATATTAATGCTCTTTTTTCCCCAGTAGGAAAGTGTAATTTCAGCAGTAACTTGCAGGCATGAAGAGACATATTGTCTTCTCTTTAGTTTCACAGAATTTGTCAGCTTTTTCTAGAAGGGTTTCTACTCAACCAGAGAAATCCTTCTAAGAGGATCTTTAAGCATAAGTTGCCAAGCCTAGCCTCCTAAGAATGCATTTGCTGTAGTAGTTGGCACAAAGCAGGGTGAATGGCGGTGTGCAAGGGAACAGCTCTAACGAACTGCTGTTTAAGGTTCCTGATTCCTAAGAAAGGTAATTCAAAGGTCAATGCTTTTGCAGTGCGAGAAAGTTCTGATTTGGCTTGTTCTCTGGACGACACACAGAAAAACACCACCACTTAATAGGAACTTGGAGTAATTTATAATTTTGTTCTAGCTCCTTAAAAAGGTCCCAGAGAAAAAAGAAGTGGGACCTTTTTGTTTTGTTTTGTTTTAGATTTTCACTGATCTAAGAGCTCAAACTAGTGCCTCATTTTGTAAATAAACAGCTGTATGTTTTATTCTTTAGCACAGTCATAGAAACCATAGAATAATAAAACTAAAAGCATATAAATTCACATTCACTCCCTTCAACTTTTTAAGGCTTAAGGAAATAGATGACTCATGCTTTATGTTAAGTGGGCCATTAAAATATGTTATTAGGAAACACTCAGATTTTTAAGGGTACTTCAGTTATCACTGTTAGGTCAAACAATCATCAAAATTCACCCACTCTAAATGCATCATTTGTGAAGAAAATATAGCAAAGGAGATATGAATTCTCTTTGCAAATATGAATGTCAAGAGCAAAACATCTTCTAAGTCCAACCTAGAATACCAAATGATTGATGTTTTCTGCTATTTGCACAGGGTTTACTATTTACTATTTTCATGGGAGTATCACAGAAAGATCACAGAAAATAGCAGTAATCCATACCAGGATTGTATTTTTCATAAATATAAATAAGAGGTTGGCTCCTATCAATTATTTTCTAATTATGCTACCAGGGAAGCTGGACCAAAGTATCTGTCTTACCACTTAAAATGTAAATGCAGAACTACCCACCAAATGGTGAACAAAATGTGGACCAGCCATAGAATGGAATGAATAGTAGTTAGCAATAAAAAGGAACAAGCTACTGATAACATGCTACACCCTGAATGAACCTCAAAACCACTGGTTCTAGGTGAAAGAAGGCAGATGCGAAAGCCCATCTATTGTATGATCCCATTTGTGTGAAATGCCCAGAAAGTCAAATCTAAAGAGAGAGAAAGCAGATTAGTGGTTGTCTGGGGGTAACAAATAGGAAGGTGGGGTCTTTTGGGGATGCTGAGAATGCTTTAAAACTGGGTTGTGGTAACGGTTGCACAATCCCATAAATTTACTAAAAATCACTGAATTGTACACTTGGATATATTTTATGGTATGTAAATTATACTTCCAATAAAGCTGTTTTTTTAAAAACAGCAACAACGACAACAACAACAAAAAGCAAAAATGCCTTGGACAGAATAAGTCTTTTCCACTGGGGCAAAATATAATTACAGTCATATTTTTCTAATTTACAGGAAAAAACAATGTGATGGATAGAATTTTCTCAATTTGAAGTTTTTCATTTATTGATTTATATGCTAAATTATTGGCACCCACTGCTACAAGTTCAGTTTTTATTTAATTTGCATGAAATTGATATTTAGCTATTTCAGACTTAACATCTCAATTTTTCTTAATATTTAACCCAGAACATGTGATTCCTAAATTTTCCCCCAATCTAAGCAAAAGAGAAAAACACTGACCTGAATAATAAGTTCCTTTATAATTTTAGAGTTGACTATTTAAATTGGTGAAAGAGAGTATGTGATTTGAAGATAATCTAGTTTCAGTCACTGTCAAAACTGGTAGATGATCACTGATACAGTTCTTATCTATGATCTCAAGGTGTCCTGGAGGACTCCAGCATTGTGCAAATTCCATGAGGACAGGAATGTGACTTATTTACACATCGCTGTATCCACCCCTCCCTCCCAATCTGAACTCAAAACAAAGTGCTCTGCGCAACAGGTGCTCAACCAATGCATGAATGGGCCCACAAATCCACACATGCACCATATATTTTCTAAAACTGAATGTGCACACACTCATGCTTTTGTTTTCCAAACCCATGTAGCTGGCTGTTTTCATGCTTAGTAAAATGCAAATTCACTTAAACATGTTATTAAGTTGATAGTAACATTTTGCCATTATGAATTTATTTTCTATTGATAAATGGCCTATAATTTTGATATAACTATCTCAGTTCAAAAGATTCGAAACCAAGACTTTGAAAGACTTTTAGATTCCTTTCAAAACCTTCAGTTCTTTCCTTTTTCAGTCATGATCCAAACAAATAAATATATGCCTAATTTTTCAGCTTCAGCCAGAATTTGGACTACAACTAAGCCCACTGTCCAGCACATTGTAAATCAATCAGCTAACAAATAACATGCCTGCTATTATTTCACAAAATTATGAAAGGAAATGATATAACTGAAATAGTGTGTTTATTTCAAAAGTCTCTTTTTCATTAGTGTAGGTTTAGTTAACGAAATTTATTTAGCAAATCACAAAGACAGGAACCTTAAGAAATTTGCAGGAAGTATAAGATGTTTTCATTCTTTCTGTAAGTAGCTGAGGAACCACAAGGGTACACCCTGCCTCAGGCACAAATTCCTCTGTGTCAGGGACCTTCACTCTAAAACTCTCAGTGTGGGGGAGGGGAGAGGGTGGGGGACAGGCCAGTAACAGGAAACAAAGCACCAATTGTGTCTGCCAGGGTACCTGAGACTGTGGCTCAGATCATATTTCTGAAAAACCAGACTTCTGCACAACTGAATATTTAATAGCATTAGGTAAAGTCAAAAGGGCAGATTATCTTTTCCTTATTGCAAATGCAGAATAATTCCCTTTGATGCTTTATCTAGTCTATATATACACCAAGATAATAAAAAAATAAAACAACTATAGTATAATGGTAAACAGACACAGCTCTGTTATGTTTGGGGCTAATTGCTTCTTCTGATCCTTATTTTATAAATATATATATACACATATATGTTTATATTTATATATATTTATATATTATATGTTTTTATATTTACATATCTATATATGTACACATAGATATAATATATATTATATAATCTATATATAATATATGTATAATATATATTATACATATATTTATATATTATATGTTTTTATATTTACATATCTATATATTATATATTTCATATACACGATGTATTCTTATATATTTTATATATAATATATATTTTTATATGTATTACATATATATATTCTCCCCTCTTTTGAAGAAGGGTGAAAAATTTACAGCCATGTCTTCACTCAGTCTAACAACTATCCTTACACTGTCCTGTACTATATTCTTCAGTAAGATAATAATGCCCCTTTGCACACCTGCCAAGAGCTCTGTAACTTCCAGCTCTAAAATCCCAGGGCAGTAGAAAACTGTCAGCCAATGGGCTGTTCTCCTTTTGGAATACGTACCTGCAGCTACAGAAGCCAGTGGTAACGAAGGAAGGGTAAGACAACCACCTTTATTCATTCATTTGTGCTCTTAAAAATTGCGGGCCCAGTGACCTGTCGAAGCTGCCACAAGGGGACAGCAAGTCTTCCGGTCCTCTCAATCTCGGAGACCCCTGGCAAAGGGATTGCAAAACAGTCACCTAAATAAATAACCAGATGTGCAGCGAGCTAAAGGAGGGTAATCCTTTCCCGGGGAAAGGCAACTCTTTCTCTTCCGAGAGGAGCAGAAACTTCTCGCCCGGGGAATCGGGAACTTCTCGCCCAGAACAGAGACAGGGAGGAATATCCTCCTCCCCAAGAACCTGTTTTTGCCGTCGGTGCGCTGCGCTGCGCTGGGGGAACCAGCTCTGAGGGCCCCGGACGTCCACTCACCGGGGGTGGGGCGGGGAGGGGGGGTGACCAGGCGCGCGCCGCAAGGGCTGAGCTCGCGGGTCGCCGGGGGCTCGCCTACCTTGGAGCGCGCGGGGGTCCCGACCTTGCTCTCCCGCCCGCCGCCACGGTCGGCTCCGCGGGGCGTTGGTGGCTCCGCCGCCGTCAGATTGGGCTCCGCCCCGTCGGGTGCGTCCCGGCCAGAGTCCGGCGCCTGGGAGACTCCGGGGAGGAGCCCGCGCTCCCGCCGCGCTAGGACGCACACGCCCTGATGCACGCACCCGGGTATGCACTCCCTGCAGCCACCTCCCGGTCCCCAACACTGCACTCCTGTCGGTGGAGAGATATAAAGGGGGCAGATGTTGCTGTTTTTGAAGAAGGTTCTGTTTGCACTCTCAGTTCATGAACTTTTGTCTTTGTTGAGGATATAAAACTTTTTATTTTGGAGTAATTTTAGATTTAAGAAAAAAGTTGCAGAGAGAGTACAGAGTTCCCTAAACCCTTCAGCCGGTGCCCCCTAATATTCACATCCTACGTCTGTACGTGTGCACGTAAGCGTGTGCATAGTACATAGTACATTTGTCAAAGCTAAGAAATGAACACTGGTCCCTTACTATCAACTAAACTCAACCTTTTACAGATTTCACTAGTTTTCTGCTAATATCTTTCTGTACCAGGATCCCATCCAGGGTTCCACAATGCATTTAGTGTCATGTCTCTTTAATCTCTTCCGGTCTGTAACAGTTTCTTAAGTCTTGTTTTTCTTGATCATTTTCTAGAATTCTGCTAAGCTGTCTTGTGGGTATCTCTCATTTGGTTTTGTCTGTTGCTTTCCTCATGATGAGACTGTGGTTATGGGTTTGGTGGAGAAAGACCACAATGGGAAAGTGCCTTTCTCATCACAGCCTCCTACCAGGGTACATGATAGCAACATGACTTAACTGCTGGTGATACTAATTTTTATCGCTTGGTTGAAGTAGTTATCTGCCTTCTTTCTCTACTGCACAGTTACTATTTTTCTTTTTCCATACTCTTTTCTTTGGATGGGAGTCACTAAGTTCAACCTGTATCAGGAGAGGAGAGTGGGGGAATGAAACTCCATCTGGGGGTGGGAGGGGCTATCTACATATATTATTGGAATATTTCTATAAGGAGGATTTATTCCTCCTCTCCCATTTATTGACCTATTCGATCATTTATTATATCAGCATGGACTCATACATATTCATTTTATGCTTGGAGCTATAATTCAATACCACATTATGTATGATGTTGTTCAAATTGTTCCAGCTTAGACTCTTGGGAGCTCTTTCAGGTTGGTTCCTGTGTCCCTTTGGAAGTTCATAAACATTTAGGGACTGGGGATAAAAACCTCACTAATTATTGGCTCCACCCCTCTCACATTTAACAGATACAGAAAACTGAAACAGCCCTCTAATATCTGAGAGCTATTCTGAATCTTCCTGGGAAAAAAAAGGTGAGGGGGGGGGAAATTGTTGTTTTGTCTATTTGTTTGTTTTCCCAAAAGATGAACTTGTAGTTTGGGACCCAACTGGAGAAGTGAAAGTTGACGTTTCCTTAGGTAAATTTTGGTCAACTAATCCTTGTGGTTCTACTAATAGATAAATGGATATTTATAGACAAATCATGTTCCAAAGTTAGCCATGGGTGTTTATAATTGCATTAAACATTGAAGAAATCCTGCTGTTGAGGATCCTTTGTTATGTTGCTTTGGATTGCTCCTGTTTGCATTTGCAAGCTGGTCCTGTAAACACTACATTTCCTCCTTCAGAGCTGGAATCTGGGACGCTGCCTTGCGTTCTGTGACCCTCACCTGTCTTTCTGGCCTTAACCTTTCTCGGAGAGGGAAATCTACTCCATTAGTCCGAGTTTTGCTGGGTAAACACAGGATGGGTAGCCCAGTGAGTAATCCAGCACCACGGAATGAAGAGGTTTTCTACTTTTTAAGCATTTTTGACAAAGTTACTAAAAATAATAAAACTTGTGTTTTTCCATTTTGGAAAACTAAATGTTTTCCATTTTGTATTTAAGTCCCACCATATCCCAGAGAAATGGACAAGATCAGAGGTAAAGGTGAGACTTCTGTGCATTTTCCTGGAGGGAGAGAGGGACTCTAACTGAAACTAATCATTCTAATCAATATCAAGTACTGACTGTATTTCATAGTTTTCTAAATGGCTATTACCCAAATAATTTTAATAACTTTCTGGGGAGGAGAGCAGAGAACCACTCAGGATTAAGGAGACTATGGAACTATAAAATATTAGCAACCTATAATAGTGCTGCCCAGGAAAACCCATAAACCATCCTTAAATTTAAAACTCCAGTGGTATGTCTCAGAGGGTGGAAATTGAGGAAAGGCAGATCAATGTTTATGGATTTCTCTTATAGCTGTAGCATTTGATTGCTATTTTTATGTCAGAATATACATAAATCATTTTAAATAGCCATATTTTCTAAAGCTGCTTTTCTTCACATTTTACCTATGGTTATCCACATTTTAAAAAAAGTATTGGTATTAGTATTATGTTTGTTTTGGAATGGCTTGGGTTGTAGGGACTAGAGCACCTCAAACCACCCTCAGCACCCTCACTGAATAAATGCTCTGACCTTGTGTCGGGGTTCACTAAAAAGGAAGGATTTGGGGGACGGAGAACAAAGTAGCAGATACAGTCTTGCCTCTTGGAGGACACTACACATTATTGTCTGGGTTAAAAGTGGCTCGGACCGTGAATCAAGGGCCCACATTCAGAGCCTCTGCCTTGTGGCATTCAGGCTGGGGCTCATATTTGAAATCACTGTTGTTTATTTCTGTTTGGGGGTTATTTGCTAAAAGGAAATTGTATGTAATATGTATTTTCAAATGCAAATCCTACCATGTCATTTCAGCTCTGCCCCTCCCCCAATACACACACACACCCACCACACCACCACCACTACCATTCTTTAAAACCTCCTAAGGACCTTGGGTTTAAAGCCCAAGCCCCTCCCCCAGGCAGAGAAGTCGCCCACCTCCATCCCTCCTGCTTCCTCTCTTGCCACATCACCACATTGTTTGCCAGCAAGGTGAATGGTTTGTACTGTTCCAAACCCTCTCTTGTTTCTCCCTTTATGTTCCATTTTGCCCTAATTCCCCACATAAGCACACCCTCACCCCATAGACGAGAATGTTCTTTCCCCTCCTCTTTGCCTGGAAATTCCTGTTCACTTTATTCAGCATGTACAGGGAAACCTTCCCTTGAGATCCCCCACTGACGTTGAGCAGCCCGCTTAGGTCTTCCCCACGAAATGCTCCATATATTGCACTTGTTATTGTTTTAGTTTCCGACAGCTGCTGTAACAAATTACCTTGAACTTGGTTGCTTAAAAAAAATACGCATTTATTATCCTACAATTCCGTGGGTTAGAAGTCTGATATGGCACTCGTGGACCTAAATTCAATACATCGGCAGGCCCTGTTCCTGTGAATCTGTTCTCTTGTCTTTTCCATCTTTTCTAGAGGCTGCCTGCATTTCTTGGTTCTTGGCCCCTTTCTCCATCTTCAAAACCAACAACATATCTCTCTCCAACTCTGATTCCAACTCTCCCTGTTTCACTTGCAAAAACTCTTGGGATTACGTTGCAGTCAACTGGATAATCCAGGATCATCTCCCCCATTTTAAGACCCTTATCTTAATCCCATCTGCAAAGTCTGTTGTGCCATTGAAAATTACATATGCGCAGGTCCCAGAGATGAGGACCTGGACGTCTTTGAGGGGTCATTATTCTGTCTGCCACGACTGTGCTGCTAAATAAACATTAAGTTTTGTCATTAAATACTTCTTTTATGCCACTAAATCAAGAAGGCTTGGCAACATTATGAAGGAGGCATGCTCCCATTCCTTTTTAGTGATGCCTCTTGTCTGCCTTTCTCTTCTTTTCTCTCCCCTTCCCACCGCACCCCCATAGCACCAGCCGAAGGAGCACCTGATGTTGGAAGATTTTTCGAGGTTTTTCTCCTTCCCCATACCTACAGTCTTCCTGGGCTTTCTGGGACTTGTTGATGGGCAAAGAGAAAGCAAATGTAGAAATTAAGGCATGTGATCTTAACAGAATTGAACCCTATAGGCCCCCTGAGTCTTGCAGATTGAACTCTGGGCCCAGAGAAAACGCACTGCACCTACATATCTCTCACCAGCTGGGAACCACAGTCTGTCTACCCTACGCAAGCTGCCTTGCTGAGCATTGGGGTCAATTGTTATAATTTTAAATTTCAATGAGTTTGCGCTTGAAATGGGTAAGTCACATATGCACATGGAAAATAACTATAAATACTATTACATAGTAAATTAAAATATTCCCAAACAACAAACTATCACTGACTAGTAGGAGAGCTAGCCAGTACTAGATGACTAAGAGAGAGAGTACTGAGTTTAGTCAGTGCCCCAGGGAAATCCTCAGGAGGAAGTAGGATTGGGACTGGGTTTTAAGTGTAAGTACTGATGTAGGAAAGATGTTAGGGTTTGGGCTGGCTAACAAAGAATTCTTGAGAATTCTTTGGTGCAAAAATGTGATTTTACTGAAGCTTGGGGACAGGCCCCTGGGCAGAAAGAGGCGCACAGGGGTCATGAGGAGAGGCCCATTACACACTTTCAAGTTGAGAGGGGATTAGGAATAACTTAAGTCTCTAAGGAATTTTGGAAGCAAGGTTTCCAGGACCTTGAGGGGGCTCGCTATTGTTAGGAAGAGGTCATTTATTACTGTCAAGTAAAACCCTAGTCACGAGACCCTTCAGATATATATCGGTGGGTCATTTGCTTGGGGGATGACTGCCACCATATATCTTGGGGGTTAGAGATAAAGGAAGTTTTAGATGTTAAAGTAGACTTATAGGATCCTGGGGGTTGGGCTAAGATTGCCTTTTGCCCTTAGCAAAGTATTAACCTGGAGGCAGCTGAGTTCCTAGAGAAACGTCACTCTGCCTGTTTCAAGGACTTGTCAGTGGGCTGTAGGTAGTAAGGAAATTTAATTTTTCTTTTGCCTTTGTTTCCCACATCAGTACCATGTTACATGGGAGAGCACGGGAGCTTTTTTTGCTCGGGCATGGGCAAAGGCACAAAGAAAGTAAATGTTCAGGCAGGTTTGTGAGCTACCAAGTAGACCAGTCCAGCTGGATCACAAGAGATTCAGAGGAGACAGAACAGAGAGGGGGGAGCAAATCATGTGTAAAACACAAAAGGTTCAGGTAATAATATATTTTTCTTGTTCATCTCTTCTAAGAAAAGAAGGAAAAATCACTGTGGGAAATGAAACCCCGGTTGTTGTTCTGAGTTCATTAGCAAAACACTTAACAAATATTGATGAACAATAAATGAGTGTCTGCTTGTATATACAAGTCTGTCTAAACAGGTGGATCTTTTTCTAAGGCTCCTTTCACATAATGGACACAGAAACCATAACATAACCAAGGGTAATGTTCAGACTATGTGCCTACTGATTGAGGGGTGGCACCAACCAATCAGAAAAGCTACCAGCCATAATGACCTGGTATGGATGAACCTATGTGACCAGTTGAAGGAGATCTTTATTTAAAACTCTTATTGCTATCTTAGCATAACTAGATGTTCTTTCATTTTCTTTTAAAAATTCCCTTTGAATGACCTCATTGATAGGAGGAATTCTTAATCTCAGGAAACAAACTGAGGGTTGCTGGAGGGGTGGGAGGGATGGGTGGCTGAGTGATAGACACTGGGGAGGGTATGTGCTATGGTAAGCACTGTGAATTGTGCAAGACTTGAATCACAGACCTGTACCTCTGAAACAAATAATACATTATATGTTTAAAAGAAAGAAGAAGAAGAAGATAGCAGGAAGGGAAAAATGAAGAGGGGGAAATCAGAGAGGGAGATGAACCATGAGAGACTATGGACTCTGAGAAACAAAGTGAGGGTTCTAGAGGGGAGGGGGGTGGGGGGATGGGTTAGCCTGGTGATGGGTATTAAAGAGGGCACGTATTGAATGGAGCACTGGGTGTTATACGCAAACAATGAATCATGGAACACTACATCAAAAACTAATGATGTAATGTATGGTGATTAACATAACAATAAAAAATTAAAAAAATAAAAATTCCCTTTGAAAGCACACAGTTGAGTATATTCCTTTGGACCTAATCAATTTTGATTGTTATATCATTTCTTTTTTTTTTTTTTAAGATTTTATTTATTTTTTTGACAGAGACATAGCGAGAGCAGGAACACAAGCAGGGGGAGTGGGAGAGGGAGAAGCAGGCTTCCCGCAGAGCAGGGAGCCCGATGCGGGGCTCGATCCCAGGACCCTGGGATCATGACCTGAACCGAAGGCAGACGCTTAATGACTGAGCCACCCAGGCGCCCTATATCATTTCTTTCTGTGATGAGCTTGGTTTGCTCTGCCTTGGCAGTAGCTAGAGTAATAAGTGCCATTTCCTTCTGTATTGTAAGGATGAGAACACCATCCAGGTCTCTAGAAAAGACCAGCTAACCTTTGGGACATATTTTCATATCCTGAGATGATAATCTAGGCCTCTGTTTGAGAGTCTAATATAAGAAGAGATGGCCAGGTTGTTTTTGGTAAACACCCGGGTTGCAGATGGCTGACGTATCTTTTCCATATTCTTAAATGCTACTGCAAGGGTTTGAATAACTCATCATGGAATAAAGAGACTAGGAAACACTAACCTTTCTCCCGCTACAGGCTACATACTTGGGACAACCTCCTGATCAGCAAAATCATGGCAATGGTAAAAACCTGCATATCCAAGATGAATGCCCCCTGGTCTAACATTGTTTATCCTTGGCCCAAATGGAGGGGGACTAAAAAGAGAAAAGCAGCCCCTGTCAGCAAAAGATAGCATGGTACTGCTAGCTGGCTTGGTACCGTCTGGAGATGGCCTGGCACTCGGGCCAGGGAAAATGCAACAAGACTACTACAAGGGAGGACAGGAGAGTGACCAGCCAATGCCTTTCATAGTCATATATGTAAACCTCTCAAACAAATATTATCAAATTGAATCTAGCAAGGCACAAAAAGTACAATACATCCGAACCAAGTTGGGCTTATTCCAGAGCAGCAAGATTGGTTTAACTATTAAAAATTATCCCACATAAGTCTCAACATTAGGGAACTAAAGAAGAAAAATAACTGGTAATTTAAAAAATGGAGCAAAATAATTTGTTAAAATTCAACACCTATTCATGATTTTATTTTTTAAAAGATTTACTTATTTATTTGAGAGAGAAAGAGCATGCATGAGCAGGGAAAGGACCGAGGGAGAGGGAGAGAGAGATTCCTCAAGCAGACTCCTGGCTGAGCGTGGAGTCCTACACCACTGGGCTTGATCCCAGGACCCTGAGATCATGACCTGAAGCCAAAATCAAGAGTCGGTTGCTTAACTGATTGAGCCACCCAGGTGCCCCCTGTTCATGATTTTAAAAACAAACAAAACTCTTAGAAAACTAAGAAGAAAACTTCCTTAATTCAATAAAAGAATACCCACAAAACTTTATAGAAAACATCATACTTAATGGTGAAAAATTGAAAGCTACTAATCTGAGATCAGAAGTGAGGTAAGGACACTTCCATCACAGTTTTTATGCAATGGCATATTGGAAATTCCATCCAGTGAAGTCAGGTGAGAAAGGGAAATAAAATATATAAAGATTGAAAAGGAAACATTATGTCCTTATTTACAGATAACAATGATTGTATATATAGAATGTCCACAAGAACTATCAGAATTAAGAAGTGAATCCATTGTTTTGCTGTATTTACGTGGTCAATATGTGAAAAAAAAAATCAGTTTTATTTCTACATAAAAGTAAGTGATGGAAAGTGACTTTTAGAAAGATGTCATTTACAATAGCACCAATGAACATAAAATACTAGGAATAAATCAAACAAAAGAAATCCAAGTCCTCTGCACAGAAAACAACCCCCCCACCCCCCTCCCCCCGATAAACCCAACTAAAGAAGGCTTGTAGATGATGGCATGGGCTCTACTATGTTCAGAGGTTGGAAGCCTAATTTGTAAAGCTGAAGATGGACTATAAAGATGTTAGTTGTCCCCATATTGATCTCTCTAGATTTCATGAAATCACAATCAAAATCACATTTTAAAATCTAAGTTGACAAGTTATTTATAAAATTTATATGGAAATGTAAAGGTCCAAAAATAGTCAAGACAAACGTGAACAAAAATGAGCTATGTTGGAGGACTTACACAATCAAATATCAAGACTTAGTAAAAAGCCATAGTAATTAGCTTTGTAAGTGGCCCAAAGATAGACAACATCACAACCTGAGTAGAATAGAAAGTCCAGAGACACATCACATACATCCAGTCACATAATTTATGAAGTGAAAAAATATTGAAAAATATGTTCTTTTCAATACAGTGCCAATAATGAATCTTGTATCCTAATTATATCATATACATAAAATCACTTCCAGGTGAATCATAGATCTTAATTTAAAAGACAGGGGCACCTGGGTGGCTCAGTTGATTGAGCGTCCAACTCCTGATTTGACTCAGGTCATGATCTCTGGGTCGTGGGACTGGACCCCATATCAGGCTCTGTGCTGGGCATGGAGCCTGCTTAAGATTCTCTCTCTCTCTCCCCCTCTGCTCTTACCCTGCCGCGCACACATGCTCTCTCTCTCTCTTAAAAAAAAAAAGAGAGAGAGAAAAGAAAAAGAAAAGTAACAAAGCTTCTAGAAATCAATATAAGAAAATTTATTTATAACTTTAGCATAGGCAAACGTTCTTAAACGGGACACCAAATCACACATTATAAAGGATAAGATGAATAAATGTAACTACCTGAAAATTAATAAGTTCTTTTCCTCAAATTACATCATTAAGAGTGAAAAGCAAATTACAGAGTGATCTACTGTACAGTGTAAATGCTGTACAGAAATGAGAATAAATGAGCTCCTCCTGTGTGCAACAGTATGGATAAATCTCACAAACTTTATTTAGAGAAAGAAGCCAATCACAGAAGTGTATGCACTAAATGATTCATTTATATAAAATTCAAAAACTGGAAAATGACTTTGTGGAATCAGAAGTCAATACAGAGGTTCCCCTTGGGCACTTTGTGCTAGGGCTGGGGCACAAGGGGCAACTTCTGGGGTGTGGGTACTAGTCCATCTTCTGACTTGGGTGATGTTCACCTTGTGAAAACATTTTACAGTCTGCACTTAGAATTTTTGCACAGTATGTTGTACTTCAAATAAAACTTTTAATAAAAACAAAGGAAAAAATCTCTTGACTCTACTTCTTTTGGCAATCATATCTCCATTCCTTTGTACCAACAATTTTGCACCAAAATTCCTAAAAAGAGTTATTACTGGGCACCTGGGTGGCTCAGGAGGTTAAGTGCCTGCCCTCGGCTTGGGTCATGGTCTTGGGGTCCTGGGATCGAGCCCCACATTGGGCTCTCCGCTCAGTGGGGAGTCTGCTTCTCCCTCCCACTCTACCTCTGTTCTCTCTCTCTCTCAAATAAAAAAAAAAATCTTTAAAAAAATAATTTCACTTAAAAAAAAAGAGTTATTACCTCCAATTTCTCTTTCCTTACTCTTTTCTTAAACAGGCTCCAGATGTTGAATGCCCTCACCAACTTCTAGACTTGGCTCAAATGCCACCTTCTCCGTGACATCTCCCTGGACACCTGAGGTAATGATGCAGGCCTCTTTCCAGTGATCCCTGATCTGATTTCCTTTTTTATTTTTACAAAGCACTTCTTACCCTCTAACACACTGGGGGTTTATTTGGGTGTTTTATTTGCTGCTTCGTTTCTGTTCCTCTCTTTTTTGTTCATAGATTAATCTTAAGCAATATCTGGCAGATAAGATGTATTCAATAATATTTGTTGAATAAACTAATTTATGAAATTGGGTTAAAAGAAGAAAGAGTGAGTTTTAGAGAACTGAGGGTTTTGTTTTCAAACTTTTATAACTAACGTGCCTGTTAGATACCCAATGGAGGGAAATGACAATTAGGTAGTTGAATATATGCATCTAGAATTCAAGACTATATTTCCATAGATACAGAAAAATGAATATATATGAATTAATAAAGGCATAGGAAATATAGAATTGAATGAAGTATCAAGGAAATGAGTCCAGAGAAAAAGTATTGAGATGACAAAGCAGGAGAAGGTTGTAGCAAAGATTGAGAAAAAAACAGCTCAACTGGGAGAAAAACCAGATTTACATAGTTTTGAAATGCCAGCTCTTTTGGTAAATTTCATGACGCCATGACAATGGGAGGATTCAATCAAAAGTCAAAGTCAACTTAACCTACTAAGCACTATGACTGGTACGTAACCATTTAAAGCTTATGTGTGTATGTTTTCATGATGTTGAACTGTGAAATAAGAAATAAAAACTAAAATTAAATACTAAAAAAGATCTTAGGACAGTTCAAACACGTGAAATTAGGCTAAAGTCTGGGAAAAAATCTAATTTGTGTCTTTTTCCTAAAAACAGAGAGTGATCAAGGGTCACAGCTTACCTTTACTCACAAAGAAGTGTCCCCTCTGGGGGCACCTGGGTGGCTCAGTCGGTTAAGCGTCTGCCTTCGGTTCAGGTCATGATTCCCGGGTCCTGGGATGGAGCCCCACATCGGACTTCCTGCTCAGTGGGGAGCCTGCTTCTCCCTCTCCCACTCCCCCTGCTTGTGTTCCCTCTCTCGCTGTGTCTCTCTGTCAAATAAATAAATAAAATCTTAAAAAAAAAAAAAAAAGAAGTGTCCCCTCTGTGTGCACATGACTTGTACATACGGTATCTGGTAGTCACAACGCCTGGGGAGTAGCATTTCAGCTGGCTTCAGTAACCGATGCAGGCATCGGGGCCTCCGCTGTCCACAGCTGACTCTGAAATTCTCTCTCCGGTACCTCACCTCATCCTGTCCTGCATCACTGAGTCTCCCTTGGCTTTGGGGTTCACTGGCATGCACACTTGACTCCTAAGGAAACACTGTACCCCTAAGACTTTAAAGAGACTCTAAAGGAGTGATAGTTACTTAAAAACTTAGCTGAACCACATAATTACTAAATTACTTTGGGGAGAAATTTTCTGCAACCGGAGGTAAAATACAGTTCTCACAGATGTAAAGTTCCAGCGTTGTGGGTTTGAGGTATAGCAGGTTGCCCTGTGAATCCTGGGATCTGTTGCCTCATCATTATCTCCCATGGTCCTCTTTGGTCCTTACAGAGCAGAGTCATTGCCTTTCTGCTTGCTTCCCTCTGCCTTTCTAGTGTCCCTCAAGCTGGCTCCAGTTCTTGGTGTAGGAGAAAGAAGATACTACCGAGTCTTCCCTAGGCTTCTGGTCTTGTAGCAAATTCTTGCCCCCTTTCCAGGAATGTCCTAGAGTCCCTTTTCCCACGGGGCCCACCGCCCACCTTGTCTCACCTCTCTCTGCGTCTCTTTGCTATACAACTGGTCAGTGCCACATACACCACTGTCCTCCTCAGGAAAGCGAGCTTCTTCATTTGTTGTTCTGAGCCCAGTCTCTGGATGGTCCTTGAGACTGCCATGTAGCCCAGTCTTCACCTTGAGCTTCTTGGTGGGCATATCTCTCTTTCCTAGCCAAGCGGGAGAATCCCAGACCTTCTAGTTTCCAACCTCTGGGCTCTCTTCAGACCCTCCCAGTAAATTACTTTTCTAGGCTGACGACAATCCCCCATTCTTGGTTTCTTTGCAGAATGGAGATTACTGCTAAGTCACACGCCAGAGGAATGAACTCCTCTCTGTGGAGTCCCTAAGATTCACTCCAGTACTTAAGGAAATATTTCTCCAGGCTTTGACAACGGCGAAATGATTTAAATGGGCATTGAGCATGACATTCAGGTAATCCCTACTAAAAGCAAGGCAGGAGGAAAGATACTTTTCCACAGTTTCTATATTCAGCTTTGCCTTCAAGAATGTAGTTTAACATCCTTGTGAGTACAATAATAAAAATATGCTTTTGAAATTGAAACAAGAATAAAATAATGTATTTATTTTTACCTCACCTTCTTCCAAAAATAGCTTCAGGTAGAATATCATAAATATTCCCAATTACCTTAATAGTCAGGAGCATATAATATTAACTAAGATCTGAGAATTTAAAGTGAGCTAAATATCTGAGTGAAATTAACTCAGAGAAGGGGTTCCAAATATTCAAATATTGATTTTCACTGCAAAGAAATACTGTTTCTTGCCTTACAAAATTAATTAAGCTCTGTGTTAATTAATCACTACGCCTCTATAATGAGAGGCTGCCAATCACCCTGTCAGATTGTTTACAGCTGAAATCCTAGCCGAAAATTCATCTAGTTAATGATCTAAGTTAAATTTAACCCATGTCTCAGGACCTCAAACATAATTCCAGATCACAGCAGTGATCATGGTTTTAGAATCCCCTACGTGCCTCTTTGTTTCTCTGTTAACTTGTAGGCAAGTTTCAGATCCCACAAAGCCTCAGGCCTACAGTGGAGACTTATCTGAACCTTCCTTGGCTATGAAAATAGAAATAATATACAGACAATCTGTACATATTTTTTCTGTCTCATAGAATAAGATGTTTGATAAATAATTCCTTTTTGACTTTTAAATGTAAAATTACTAAACTCTTTGACACCTTTAGAGCTCAAAGAGTTTCAAATATGGGATAAATATACCACTGACCTGTGAAAAAATATTAATGATGGTTTCAGTTATACCCTGTTTATTTTTTACGCAAGAACTTAAGACTTTTGGCCTATTACTTTGTGGTGATTTTTCTTCTCTTTTACTTGTGTTATTTATATGAAGCCAATTTTCTTGAAAATGAAAGCTATAGGATTCAAGCTATCCTAGGAAAATGTTAGTCTCACCGATGCTTGTGATTTTATTTTTCTTTCTTTATTTATTTGACAGAGAGAGACAGCGAGAGAGGGAACACAAGCAGGGGGAGTGGGAGAGGGAGAAGCAGGCTTCCCACAGAGTAGGGAGCCCGATGCGGGGCTCGATCCCAGGACCCTGGGATCATGACCTGAGCCGGAGGCAGATGCTTAATGACTGAGCCACCCAGGCGCCCCAACGATGCTTGCGATTTTAAAATTAGATTAAACAAGGCCTCAACAGGGCTTCCTGGACTGAAACTTTGGTTAAGCCTCCCGTGTGATGGAAAAACCAGTCCAAAGCCAAGGTTCAGTGAACTCGTGCAATATTTCATTCACTTCACATTACACTGGATGGGCAACAAGGTCCCTTTAAGCCTGGCTAGTTATTTTTGGCATTGAGATTTCCATTCATGTGGTTTCCCCTTGGGCAAGCGTTCAGGAGAAAGGAGGGGAAGGACAAAGCTAGGAATTCAGGAAAAGGAAAATTCACAGGGTACCATTGGCCTGAGAACTAGCCCCAGCCTGTGGTCAGAGAAGAGTGAGGTGCTTGGACCATGTGATCACTCCAAGGTTGGGCCGTGTCCTCAAGCTCAGGGTCAGACAATAGTTCTAAGCAGTGCTGTCCAATAGGGCAACCACTGGCCACATGTGTCTACCAAGCATTTGGGATGTGGCCAGCCTGCACGGAAATGTAACACAGGCATAAAATATATACCAGATTTCGAAGACTTAGTATGAAAAAAATCATGTAAATGATCTCATTGATTAATTGTAATGCTTACAGATTAAAATGATGCGATTTTGGACATGTTGAGTTAAATCTATTACTAAAATGAATTCGTCTGTTCGTCTTTAAGTCATTTTCTATAACTCCTAAAATTAAAAGTTATGTCTGTGGCTCACATGTGTTCTTGGGAGAGCTTTGGTTTAGAGCCATATTCTTAGACAGAGCTAAGCTAAGCTTCCAACTGCCCCTGGAGGAAAGGGTACACACTGGGGTCCTGTAGATACCTGAGCTCATTATGTCCAGTGAGGAACTTATTTTCCTACCCATGCACCTGGCCTTCCTGTAATCCCCACCTCCATTATAAGGTTTCTTTGTTGTTGTTGTTGTTTTTAAGATTTTATTTGTTCATTTGAGAGAGAGACACAGAGAGAGAGCATGTGCACAGAGGGAGAGTGAGAAGGAGAAGCAGGCTCCCCACTGAGGAGGAAGCCCGATGCAGGGCTTGATCCCAGGATCACGAGCCGAAGGCAGACGCTTAACCAACTGAGCCACCCAGGCACCCCATAAGGTTTATTTTCATGTTCACTATTGCTGATGAAGATAGCCATGGTCTCTACTCAGAAGTTTTCTTCTAATCACTGATTTGTACACACTTAAGACATGCATTCAGACAAACCTAATGCTAGACAATGTTTCTAAATGTGGTTCCCAGATGAAGGGTTTCATCCAGAAAACTTATCAGAAATACAAATTCTTGTGTCTTATCCCAGCTCCACTGAATCAGAAATTAAATTTTGAGCATTGGGGCCTAGGACTTTGTGTTGCTGAATCCCTCCAAGTGATTCTAATGTTTGAAAACCACTCACCACTCTTGACTAACATTAGAGCGGGGCTGCCAGATAAAATCTAGGATGCATAGTGAAATTAGAATTTCAGATCAATAGTAAAGAATTTTTTTGTGTAAGTGTGTCTCAAATATTGCATGAGACATACTTATACGAAAAAACTCTTTGCTGTTGATCTGAAATTCTAATTTCACTGGGTGTTCTGCATTTTCATTTGCTACATCTGCCAATTCTATGTTAGAACACTGGGTCTCAACCCAGACTGTAAATGAATTTAATTCATCTGGTGTGGTACCCAAGCATTGGGATATATAGATTTTAAAGTCCCCACATTATTTTAACATGTAGCTGCATGAGACCGCATTAAAGTAATGCTTTTCAAACTTCTTTATGTATTCAAGTCACCTGGAGGTGTTGGAAAAATGCAGATTCTGATTCAGTATTTTGGGGGTGGGGCCTGAGGTTTGGCATTTTTAAGAAATTCCCAGGTGACATCATTGCTTCCGGTCTGGGAGCCACCTTTTGGGGAGTACAGGATAGGGATTGCAGAGATGAGTGCTCCGACATCTGTTAAAATGAAGCACCCACAAGACCATGGCAAGGCAGAGAAGAATCTGATGCAAATTTTAAGTACCGTGAGAGAGGTTCAAAGTACTGTGAAAATCTCCAAGAAAGGAGAAACTACATTTGGTACAGGAGGAAATATTCATGGAGAAGGTGGCATTTAGGGTCATCTTTTAAAAAAAGTTGTATTACATTAAAAAATATGACTGTGATAGTTTGCAAGAGACATAGATTGGTTACGCAGGTGTTGCCGTAACAAAAAAATGAAAACATGCGGCATTGACTTTGTGCCCAGATAGCAGGCAGGGGCTAGCAGAGCAGCAAGGAGGCTGGTGGTGGGGTCTGGAAGAGCAGGGGGGAAACAGCTGTAGGAAGCTGGCAGGATGCTGCCCAGACCCGTGTTTTGTGGCAGTTAAACAGGTGGGCAAACCGGTGCCTGGAAGACAGCTTGGAGGATAAAACATGTGTCTAATGCACTTACGGCTCTGATTAAGGAGATGGGAACAATTTCTGTCTCGGTTACCCAACAAACTACCCTAACATTTAAGTAGCTTAAAATAACAGTTCTCCTGATTTGATTCTTTGGGTCGCTCATTAGGCTTCAGCTGGAGGCTTGCTGGGGGCTGGGAGGCTGGCCTCTCTGCTGGTTGCCTTTTGCCCTCCAAAAGTCTAGACTGGATTTCATCACATGGTGGCAGCAGTGTTCTAAGAGGTGCAGGCCCAATGGAGAAGCACTTTTCAAGCCTCTGCTTCTGCCATATTTACTAACGCCCCCTTCGCCAAAGGGAGTCACAAGACCAAGCCCAGGGTCAGTGCAGGAGGGACTCCACAAGAGACATAAGTCCAAGAGCGATGATTCACTGTCAGCCTTTACTATAATGATTTACCCCAGGTGGTAATTTATGGACTAGAGAGCAGGATGTGTCAGTACGGAAATAGTACAGATTAAAATGGAGAAGTAGATTGCTGTTATCCTTTGGGAGGCCTAAAACTCCACGGTGAGGAACGTACACTTAATTCACCAGTTCAGAGGTGACCATTGAATGTTTGGACAGCAAGGCCCCATTGTCTTGGGCCAGGATATTAAGCTGGAGAATCAGACAGTACTCTCAGGTAGCATGCAACAGTAACTGTGCCCCAAACAGAGCTGATTGGATAAATGAATTGGAAAAAGGTCATAGAGTCAAAGGAAAAGCTGGACAACCAGGTCTCAGGAAGAAGAGAAACCCAGAGAGCTCTACTAGGGATCAAGGAGCAGGACCCAGTGGAAGTCTCTCCAAGGCACTGATGTTCAGTAAGTCATCTACAGATGTTTTGGTTCTCTCCACTCAAGATTAAAATTTCTAAGAGGAAGATTACTCTATATGATCTCTATGTATCAGCTGTTCATCATTTGGCCAATGTTGGAAAGAGCATCTCGGTCAGCAGTCCAATCAAGAATGTGGGGACTCCTAGCCCAATGATAGGTAGAAGACTTGGGAAGTTGCCCCAGCTCGTCAACTCAACCCCAATCCCACATCACAGGCCAAGTAGCTCAGAGAAAGCCAACCCCAACACTCCTTCTTGCCATTTAGGGCCTTCTTGTTACTAAGACTATATTCAATACTATATAGCCCATCTTTCTGTCTTCTAATCCTATTTCCCTTTATGGTTTTTCCCCTTCAATCTCATCCTTCAGCACTCATATATGGCACAATTTTCCTGGCTCCTTGACAACAGGGTGGATTTTTTGGGAATTCAGCTGGTTGGGTCTACATGGTTCATTCAGTTTGGCTCTGGAACCCCTCCATGCATCCCCATTCCCACCATCCTCCCCCTTGCTCACCCCTCTTTATCAAACCTACTCCTACCAGGTCCCACAGATCTTTCAAGTAAGAACTGGACAACCTGGACAGGATTGTACTTTAGGAAGATTAATCTGGCATCAATGTATACAGCAGATTGGAGGCAGTGGGTTAGATGGGAGGTTTCTGCAAAATGGAAGAGCCTGAACTTGGACTGGACAAGGAATGGGGAGGAAATGGGGAGGGTCTGGGGAGGGAATAGAAGACAGGCAAGAGCGCCACTGGCTGTGGGGGTTGGGCTGTCGGGGAAACCATTAGAGATCACTGAAGTCTTGACTCAAAGTGTTCAGGAGTAAGAAGTGTAAAGAAATGGAAGCAGGAAATGTTTGACTACTCTTTAAAGAATTTTTTCTGGTGAAAAAAAATTGTAGTGGGGTCCAACAAGTTGGCTAAAGTGGCATAATCATAAAATAATAGTCTGTAGATTTTTTAAACATTTTACTTTAACTTAAAATGTTAAGTGTACATTTATTCACCAATATTTTTAGGAAAGGCTTGAGTCTTTTGTAAGTGGCTGACCTCTGATGAGTCATTTGGGGCATCTCAATTCTAAAAAAACACACTCAAATGGGCATGGTCTGAAATGTGCAAATTCAGATCTTTTAAAGAAAAGCAAGGACTTAAATACACTTGTGAAACAAACTCAGTGTAGGACCCTTCTAGACTTTTACTGTTGCTGCTAATGCATTAATTTTCTTACCTACACCTTTTTTGAGAGGAAAAGTTTTCTTACCTATGCTTTTTTTTAGCAACTCACCTGAGTCTTTTCAAAGCACTCAGCTTATTTTTCATAAAAACTACTCATTTTTTTTTGCACTACATCAGTTTATAAAATATTTAAATAAATTACAAAACCAACATGTAGAATAGAACTAGCATAAACAGGTTTGGAAAAAAATGTAATTGATACTTAATACTCATGTAATTCACTAGCCTGAGCAGAAGTTTCTGGAGGTTCTAGAGAGCTCCGTCACGAGCTGCCAGTATCCAGAGGCAGTGAGCATTACTCATAGAGTTTACCAATGGAATGGACCCTAAAGGTTTAATTCCATGAGTCAGTCAGGTGAAGATCAGATAAAGAGTTTCTTTTTAGGTTCTGTGCTAGCTTGAAGGATATCAACAAATTGGTAGCACCACATGTTTACTGATTATTTGAAGGGTCGGTCATTAATTAGTTATTAAACAATGTGGGTTTTGTTTGTTTTATTTTGTTTTACACGTATAAGTCCTTTATTTAGTAGACTAAAATTCCAATGTGCACTCTGGGTAAACTCCTTTTATTTCAGATTTCCACACTAGCCTGCTTTCCTATCATTGCTGCATGTATTACGATTGTTTACTCATTGTCTGTTTTCCTATTAGAATCTATGAGCAATCGTGAGGGCAGAGATTATGTCTATTTGGATCCCTACTGCATTCCTAAGGCCGATAGGAAGTCAATACATATTTGTTTAGTGAACAATGATATCTTTGTTCTTGCTAAGGCTAACTTTCCAGCTCTCAACAATTACAACTTTAAATACTTCTAAACCATTCATGTACAGACACTGTATTCTTTGCCAAACAAACAGATAAACCCCTACTATATAACATTAGAAAATATTAACGTATTACCACAAGTGACTTCCAATATAATTGGAGGGTTATGGTGGATGACTCTTCCTCAATAGCATGTACTGTAATCAATATACCTCCTTTTCCACCGTGGACCACAGCACCATCACTAACAACAGCAAAAGTAATTTTAAAAGGTTGCTTAAAAATCTGAGTTTGAGAATGCTAATTTGATAATAGGCCAGGGGTTAATTTCCTTGAGGCAATAGTCAGACAATTCATGGCTATTTCAGTTAAAAAGAGAAGACGTGGTGTATGTATGGATCAAGAATATATGATTATTTTATTCCAGGCAGTGGGATTTCCGAAGCAACGCCCACAGACAGCACTCATTAGGGAATTTTATTGGTTAATATCAACTATTCCCCATCCATTGAAGGCTTTACAGTAAATGTAAGTAAGCAACCCAGTGTGTTATGGTACTCTCAAAGGACTCGGTAATGTATTCAAATATGTATTATTGAAAATAATATAACATGCCATCATGCAAAGATTTCCTAAATTGTGTCCTTATAATGGTTTGATTGTATATTGTGTTTCACATATAACCCTAAGTCCTTCTTTAGGATGGAGTTCTTTAATGCTGATTCCCATCACTGGTAATGTTTTCTCCCTCATTCACAAACTCTTGTTTTTGTTCACCCCCCTCTCTCATAGCTGCTTCCAAAGCCTCATTGAGGTCATATTCACCAACTTCTTCCTTGCTCCTTCCTTTCCTATGCTTCTTCAACTAAACACACTATAAAGAAATAGCAAAGGAAAGTAAAATTGAAGTTCATTTTAGAAAGATTACTTTGATATTTGTGAAATATACCAGCCTGTTTTATCACCCAGTCAATCCCACATGCTATTGCTGACTTTTTGTGTCTGCATCAGTACTTTGATCTAAGAACATAAAATCCATGAGAGAAACTTTGCTCCCTTTGTCTACCTGAGTTGTTAACATCATGGCAAATGAACAGAAGGGTGCACAAGTGAAATTTTTTGAATCACAGAGATAAACATCCAAATTCTTCATCCTTTGTCAGGCAACCAACAAGTTAGAACACTTAAAAATCAAATAAATAAGAGCCTAAGAATAGGAAATAGGCAAATCCTAGAGTGTAATAGTTAACATTATATTGCTCTTATGATACAAGGATAACCAAACATGAATTAAAAATATGTTCTTTTTGGGCACCTGGGTGGCTCAGTTGTTAAGCGTCTGCCTTCGGCTCAGGTCATGATCCCAGGGTCCTGGGATCCAGTCCCACATCGGGCTCCCTGCTCGGCGGGAAGCCTGCTTCTCCCTCTCCCACTCCCCCTGCTTGTGTTCCTGCTCTCGCTATCTCTCTCTCTCTGTCAAATAAATAAATAAAATCTTAAAAAAAAAAAAGTTCTTTTTAAAACAAGAAGCCACTAATGGAGCATTTTCCCTTCAAATAATGACTATAGCCAGACCATTTTTGTTTGTGGTAACAAAATTCTTAATTATATATAAGGTGAATATGGTCTCTCCGGATTCCTTTTACAAATTTATGCAGTGAAGATGGTAAATATGACAACATGTTGCCACCTAGTGGACATTTCATAAAATTTCTAGACATCCAGTTCCCTGACACCGTACACGGACTTAGGATCATAAAATGTAGGGTTTGTGGGGAACTTCGACTCCATTCTAGCCAGCCCTCTTGTTTGATACCATCAGCTTCGACTCCAGATTTGTCAGAATTTGATTTGTAACGTCAAGAATCAAAGTCAGAAGATAGAAATGCCTAACGTTTATTGAGCACCTTCTTTATGCAAACATTTCCCTGGATTATCTCTTATAATCCTCACAGCAGCCCCATTACTATTATAAATCCTCTTTTTATAGATTAAGAAATCAGCGCATAAGAGTAAGTGACTCACCCAAGGTACCTGGTCTCAAGCTGTGGAGCTGAGATTTGAATGCAGAGCCCAGGTCATCATGTGAACAGAGGTGACTCTCTCGGTTTATCACGGGCCAATGATCGGGACTGGACCTAATTTTATAAAACATGGCATCCTGGGAGGTAATTTCACACTCTTTACTGAATGTATACGATACCTGAAGTAACTCGGCTTTCGAAAAAGGAAGCAAGAGGACCCCAAGCTGTGTGTCCTCTGTGCTGGAATGAAGAAGCCCACTCCCTCCCTATTGCCATCAGACAGAGCATTGCCCACTGCCAGAATTCAAATTTGAGTGCATTCAAATTCACTTTTTAAGGGCTAAAACATTGTTATCTGAGAGGGTAACCCAAAAGCTGTGAAGATTTGATCTAATTAACCCATTTCTGCCCATTGTTTCTGAGCCCAACCAGCACCTCTTGCTGGGTTAGAAGTGAGGAAGTGTTGAATCTCAGACCCAGTAAAACAAGGAATTGTCTGGAACACTGGAGATGGAATTTGCATATGGAACAAAAGAGAGAACTTCCTCCAGCGCTCCCTAAACAACTTGCCCAGACCTTTAATTATAGCATTTGGTTATATTATGTTGAATATTTCAGTCTATTCACTAACCCCTTACCTGTGCCCACCACCACCACTGCTGCCTCATGCAAGCTCCTAAAAACAAGAAATGGCATTAAAAAAAAAAATCTCTGCACCCTCTGGTATTTAGCACATTGCTGGGCCCACGGTATTTACTCAGGAAATGTTTGTTGGGTAGATAAAATAAATTTAGGTCTATCTAAAATTAAAATCCTAAATGTACAATTTGACAGTAAGTTGTTTTCTTCAACTCTGTTGTGACTTTGCAGTTGAAATGATGTAGGGGGGTGCTTTGAAAGATTTTGTATTGATTGGTCATTTGCATCACCAAACAAAATTCATAATTTGGGGTTAAATAACTGAGTGCATCATGATGAGGAACAATTACACCGTGTATGCAGGTGTTTGGGTCAATAAAATGGAGATGTCATTTAAAAGACAAACAAAAGTAAACAGATATTGATAATCACCATCCTTCTAGAACATCACAAATCTATGGGCTTTTAGGTTTGCTTAAATAATTTGAGAGGAGAATCTAGTTTTTCCACTGAATCCAGAAAGCTAGATCTGGTTTTACCTGGCACAGGACATCTCGACTTGAAGGGCTAGCAGGGGGCTCAACCCCAACTTTCCAAAATGGAACCAACTCCCCATCTTTCTGGTAAACTCTGTCCTTCTCACAGTCTTCCCAATTCAAGTAAGGGCAACCCCGTCCTTTCAGTTTCTCAGGTCCAAAGCCTTATAGTCATCCTGACTCCTCCCCCTCTCATGTGCTACAACCCATCCACCAACAAATCCTTCCAGCTCTACCTTTAATATATACAAAGAATCCACCCCCTTCTTCCCATGCTGTCTGCCTGCACTGTGCCAGGCCACCAGCCATCACCAGGATTCCTGCAGTAGGCTCCTAACTGGTCTTCAGTGCCCCCCCCATGCATCTGGCCTCGCCTAGCTGACGGCTGAGTCTGATTAAGAACAACTTCATGCTCACCACACTCCAAGGGCTCCCATTTGTTCCCCAAGTACACGGCAAAGTTCTCATAATGGCCTTTGAAGCTTTAACAGTGTTGCCTCCTACTACCTCTCTGACCTCTTCTTACTGCTCCTCAGCCTCCAGCTCATTCTTCAGTCACACCGACCTTTTGCTGCTCTTTACACGCAGCAAGAGCCCACATAGGACCTTTGCTGTAGCAGCTGCTTGGACCCTCTTCCTTAAATCCCCTCCACCTCACCTGTCTCTTACCTCTGAGTCTCACCTTGAAACTTTAACTGCCCCCCTCCCCCCACCGTGGCACATCCATTGCCTCTCCCCTTACTCTATTTTTTCCCTCTTTCCAGTGGCGTGCATCACCTTTCAGCATATCATATTCTGCACTTACTATGTTTGTTGATTGTTACATCTTCCCCTCCATTAGAACAGAAACTCAACAAGTAGAGAGAGTTTTTCCGTTTTGTTCACTGATGTGGTTCCAACATCCAGAATAGTGTCTGGCATAAAGGAGTTGCTGAATAAATTTTTGTCGCAAAAATGAATAGATCTGTCCATCTCGTCAAGACATTTGAACAGATACCAATGTCACCATATCTCAGATAGGAATTATACTACATTTAGTTGGTTTAGTTTTGGTTTATTTCGCCCAACTCACCTGAAAGTATAGTATAGCGGGTATGGTCCACTTACAAAATATACTCTTGTTCTCTTCTAGTTTTTTTCTAATTGATCATTTGAGCTTCTGCCCCCAAAAAAGCCCTGGCTTTTGAGCAGGAAGTATAGAATCTCTACCTTTTGTCTCCCTCAGCTCGCCCAAAAACCTCTCTCATTTTATCAGTCCCAAAGAGGTCAGTTCTGCTTCCCAGTAACCAACAGTGTTCCCAGCAAGAACCGACAAGTCTGAGGAATACGAGCCTGATGGCCCCTAGTACTGGTGTGTCGGAGGGGATCATGAAGAGCTACAGCTGAACACTAGTCCCACTTTCCACGGCTGCAGTGAACCCTCTGTATCGGTGACCTATCACCACAATAATGCTGTGTAACATACAGCTTCAAACCTTAGGTGCATAAAACAATGAGCATTTTGGGGGCTCATGTGTTCGCAGGGTTCAGTCGACATGGACTGGGCTCAGCTGATCTTGGCTGAGTTTGCAACACACATTCGGGATCATATGTTTAGTTTGGCTTTGGCTGGGATGACAGGGCAACTCAGCTATGGCCCCATATCTCAGAGTTCAGCAGGCTCACCCAGGCATGTGCTCATGGCTACAGAAGAGGAGCAAGAGTAGAGCAAGTGGGAACATGCCAGGCCTCCTGAGGCCTAGACTTGGAACTGGCACACCATTACTTCTGCTGTATTCAATTGGCCAAAGCAAGTGGCAGGATCAGCCCAAACTTAAGGAGAGCAAAGTGGCGTTCACCTCTTTACTAAAACACAAAGCCCTTGGGCAAAGGGCACAAGTTCCAGGAAGGGATGGAGCATATTTGGGGCCATTAACACCATCTACTACACCCTTCCTGGCCCATATTCTGCACAGAACCTGATCATAAGCCATACTCAAGCTCCAGGGGTCAAGTCCCTGAACCATCATGTCCCAAATCTCTACACTATTCAAGCAGGTCTAGGTTCAATGGGCCTATATCCTTAGCCAATTGCTACATCAGAATCAACTGGGCTCTGAAATCTGATACTACACTAATTTAATGAAGCAACTAACATTTTGATTGCCTAAGGCAAATTAAATTTAAGGGATAAATAGATGAAGAAACAGAAATTTTATAAAGCACCACACTATGCCCAGATCCATACTGGAGGCTGAGGGAGGGATGCAGACACAGTCATCACTAGGCTATAATTCTCTAATGACCTCAGCATGGGATACACAAATGATGAAGAGTGGAGGAAAGATTTTAAAAGGCAGCAAGCAGGGCAGAAGGTGGTAGAGCTGAACACAATCAGGCTAAAACGAAACAATCATATTTGTTTTGTTCATATTTTTCAGGTTCATATTTTTCAGCCCATGACCACAAAAGGGTGGTATATATGTGCCACATAAAATCCACCCACCCTCTCCTCCCAGTTTCCTTGGGTTTCTCTTCAATAATTTCTTTTCCTTTGAAACCTGCCCTTATCACATCCTTTAAATAGATTTCAATTCTATGAGAGGAGTTTAGAAAGGACTGCGTCATAAAGAGTATGATTTACTTTGGTGTTGAACTACCGAATCAATGAATCTGGATACAGAAAACTAGCATAGAGGCTCTAGAAGAATTCACAACATAGTTGGACTAGCACGCATGAGTCCACAGTAAGCAGGACAAGATCGACTGGATTTGGAACTAAATCCAATAGCGTAGACAAGGAGCTCTAGGGAGGCAAAGTACAATTAGGAAGACACAGTTCCTGCCCTGAAAATTGCCACTGCCCCAATGGATTTTGGAATCACAACGCTAATAAGTCATGTCTAAGATCCAGATGAAACCACCACTTCTTCATGAAGCCTTGACTTGTTTCTACAACCTCAGAAATTACTGCGTACTAAATTCTTAGAACACTCAGAATCTGCACCACATAATTGAACACCTAATTGTATTTTTTTTTAGTAATGTTTGCTGTTTTTTTCAGGATGGTTAGTCTTCCAGTCCTACCAGATTGCAAACCCGCTAAGGCCTGGGAACATATGTGTCTGCATAGAATTGAATGAGACCTTCGAGATCATTCTGTATAATCTTCTCATCTCTACAGCTGGGAAAATCAAGGACTGACAAGTTGTGATTTGCCCAAACTCATACAGCCAATAGTGTTTAGGAGACTCCTTAAAATTCCATTTGTTTTTATCTCCCCTTGATTTGTAAAGAAAGGATAGTGGGGTGGAATGTTCCAGGAACTCTGTCATATAGCATATTGTTTTGTTTAGGATTTTCTCACCTTGAGCACTAGGAGTAGTAAAAGGTATAACCCTATACTTCGGGTGTAGAAGTAAATCTTGAAATCAGATGGTGTTAGTTCTCCAAATTTGTTCTTCCTTTTCAAAGTTGTTTGGAGTATGCTGGGCCCTTTGCATTTCCCTTTTCCAAAAGTGGCTTGCCAATTCTTGCTTAAAACGTTGTTGGGATTTTGGTTGAAATTGCATTGAATCTATACATGAGCTTAGGGAGAACTGCCATCTTAACATTGTGTCTTCCAACCAATGGACATGATATATTTCTCCATTTGTGTAGGTCATCTTAAATTGCTCATAGTAATGTATGGTAATGTTATTTTAATTTCAATTTTTGCTTTTTGATTACTAGCATATCAAAAAAGAATTAACTTTTATATTGATTTTGTGTCCTGCCATCTTAACAAAACCCACTTACTAGTCTTGGTGTCTTTTGTCGCATAAATTCCCTAGAATATTCTACATAGATGAACATGTTATCTGCATATAAGGTTGTTTTTCGAATCTGGATGCCTTTTATTTGATTTGCCTTTCTTCTTGTATTCTGCTGACTACAACCTTTAAAACAATGTTGAATTTCAATGATGAAAGTGGACATCCTTGTCTTTTACTTGATCTTAGAGGGAAAGCGTCTAATCTTTCATCTCTAAACATGATGTTACCTGTTAACATTTCTGAAGATGTTCTTTATCAGTTTGTCACTTTGAGGAAGCTACTATCCAATGCTCTATGAATCATAAGATTTTTTTCTGTCTGGCTGATGCGGAACAGGTCCTATTCCTGATCTTGAGTGGGTTCTCTGCACTCTCCTATTAAACATGTATAGCCCAATATCAAGTTGAGGAGATTCTCTTCTATCCCTAGGTTGCAAAGAGTTCTGCTGAATGAATTTTGTCTAATGCTTTTTTGGAATCTCTTGTTAGGATCATGTGGTTTTTCTTGTTTGGTGTTATAATGTAGTAGATTACATTGATTGATTTTTATGTATTCTTTTTACGAAAACAAAGCAGCACCATCATAGGAAAAGATTCTGAAACCTCATTCGGGCTCCGCAGGCAACAAGGGGACAATTGATGAATGAGCCTGAACAGCGTATAGGAAGTGGAATGGCTGCTCATGGGCCATGGAGTTGCCATTTGATCCCTTAGCGGTGACGTATTCACTAAGTAGGTGATGCTTTTGCCTGGTTCCTTGTAGCAAGCTTGCTGGTCACTTTTGCTTATCAAATTTTTACGAATGCAGTGATGATCTGAGAGTAGCCTCTGAGCCCCCAGTGTTGTGCAGCTTGAATTTCATTACATTTTTAAGTTATTAAAAAAATTTATCAGTGAAAAAAAAAAAAGAATCTGATAGACAAACACCAGGCCACTGAATATATTGAAGACTAGGGATCCCATTTCTTCTGGATAAATTTATCCTTTCTTTCTCAGTTTGAACCCCATAGACTGTGATTGATCTCAAGAAATGTGTTTTCTTTTGAACTGTATAGAGTGTTAACAAGATATTGGCATAGGGATCATTTCTGCCTATATCACCCATTTCTCCCTAACCCCACATGCCATTCCTTATGTCCCTTGCAGAGAAACCAATGAATGAAGAGAGATGCATTTTTGGTATCTGTCCTGGAATTCGGAATGCATTTCTCAGTATCACTGGTGGCTACGTGTCATTAAGATATTGCTTCAAGGGCTTTATATTGTTTTATTACGGTTTACATTATTTTAAATTTTTCTTGCAATCCACCTTTAATGCTACCACTGTTCCACTGGGGAGATGTATAACATCCTTCAAATGAGTAATAAAATGATCTTTAGGACTTAACCCATTTGTAAGTTGGAGACCGTCTGAGTTTTGCCCTCATACTAATACTAATACATGTATGTCCCATGTGCATTTAACAATAAGTGAAAACATTTGAGAAGGCAATGAAAAAGCACTTCAGTTTTCTTGTGCAACAAAACAAAAGTTGTAGGAAAAAAATCTGACTGCTACTGAACTCTCTGAGACAGCTCACGTTGAAATTGATTCTGGCAAGGCCATTATGGGGGTAATTGTCCAAGACAATGTTTTCTTACACAGGAAATTAGAGACAGGGAAAAGATTATTAAAAGTAAAAAATTGTAGATTTTTGAGTCTGCCAGAATGTGTAGAAGCTATTGTATCCCCTTATGGAATTAACAACTAAATTGAATTTTAGTTAGACTCAGATTTTGAGCTGAGTTCCAAGTTGAAGAACCTTTGAGAAGGAGGGAAAAAAAAAAGGCAGAGGGATTCAAGATGTTTTTTGATACAGTGAAACCAACCCCCACCCCCAATCACATGTTTTACAAAGTTACAAAAAAAGGTAAAATGAGGGGTTTTATTGCTTATATTAAATGAAAGATCAAAATGTTTTGATTGATGCCTTAGAAAAAAATCTGGTCATGATTCTGCACCAAAATCCACCATATGTACATGATTGTACAAGTTAGATATGACAAGATATGAAAAATATCTGTCACTAAATCTTATGATTCAACTCTATAGCAAAATGGAAAATTGATTGACTGATCCAGGAATTGGATGTGTGTTTATGAGCATGTGTGTGTGTTTGTTGTGTGTGTTTGTTGTGTATGTGCTGTGTGAGTGCATGCATTTTGAAAGGAAAAGGAGTGGCAAGATTAAAAACGTTAATTAAAAAAAAGTTCTTGAGTATCTGAATTACAGTAATTATTCATATTAATTAATTTTGCCAAGTAGTCAGTTCACCTTTTGTTTGACTTACATACCTATAGTCCTTTGGATTTTCATTTAAAACTGCAGCTTTATTGATACCATAGCTTCTACCTCTCTGCAACAATTTAAAGGAATAGCGATTACATTCTGTCATGTAGATAGACGTTTTTGGACTAGACATGATGTGCATTCATTAACAGCTCATTTATTTACCATTATGAGTTTTTGCATAAGTGAATTTTCCAGAAAACCAAAATTAAACCCACAAAATTTTAATTTTAACCATTTTAATGGAAAGGTCTCAACTTTCCTCATTTCTTAAATGATGAGGATTCTGAGTAAGAGCCAGATAATTGTGAGAAAGGAATTCTATTACTTAGTGAGCATGAATTAGAATATAATGTACAATTTAAATGATATTTTTGCGTGACATTTAATGATATGGAAAATCCCTTCTCTATAATGTTGAATGGAAAAAGAAAGATGTAAAGTCATATTCTGTATTATCCCAATAATGATCTACAGATAGAGTATGTATAGAAGAAAGTAGATCTTTTGATGTATTTTTTAAAGATGATTTACATGTAGAGTATTCACAGGAAAATATGGAACACCTCAAATTGGTAACATGGTTCCCTTTGAATGGAGAATGAAGGAAGATTAAATTTTTTTTCTTTCTTTTTTTTATTTTTCAGATTTTCTGCAATGAACATTTTTCTTATAATCAGGGTTTTTTTAAGGTTGTTGGCAGTTTTTTTTTAATTGTATGATCGATACCCTATTTATCCCCCATTTAACAGTGACTGTTACATACTAAGTAATGAATACATATCTTTTATATGATAGATGCTCAGAGGATATTTATTTATTCATTTTGGCACAAAAACATTCCTTCAAAAACTCGGAGAGCATTTTCATACACAGCCTGCTCTTGAGCTATTTCACTTAAAAGAAAGCTTTTTTGTAGTTTTCTTGGATAGACTAAAATTTTCTATAAATATGTAGTCGTTTATCACAGAGGCTAAGGGGTCTACTAGAAGATACAGAATGGGTAACTAACTGATCCTTCCTCCACATTCTATGAAGCAAAGTAAGGACATGCTATTTACATATTTCAGTCAGAGTCAACCTTGGAGGATGTGCTACTCCAGCCCCAAATTTCTGCCAGAAGCTAGAAGTTGTCTGATTTACTGCCAACATTCATCATGTGAATAGAAAACTCAGCAATTATTTCAGTGTTCCATATAACATACATGTCCTCAGCTAACAGTTAAATCTCCTCTTCAATTCTCTATAGATAATCAAAAGGTAGCAAGAAAGAAAAGGAAGTCACCTTGGCTAAAATGCTGGATAGTGGATATACTTAATCTTGAATATCACTGAGGAATGGATGATCAACAATGGCACTGTTGTTATTTTTCTGGTTATAGCTACTTAAAACATACTTGAATGGCCATTTTGACCATGGTGTCATTGGGCATATAGTCCTCAGACCTGGAACCATACCCCCTAGGGTATGGAAGGCAACACAGGTGTGTGGTTATTAGAGTGGGCTCTGAAGGTAGAGCACAAGGATTCCTTTTAACAGGAGGTCTTGAGCAAGCTACTTAACCTCTCTGTTCCTTAATTTCCTCATTATAAAGAGACTAATATGAGAATCAATCTCATAGGGCCATGGAGCCAATTAAATGAGATAATTCATATACTAAACATAGTACCTAAAACATAGTAAGTGTTCAAAAAATATCATCATCATCATCATCATCATCATCATCATCATTATGAGCTTTTCCTTATGTTTAATAATTCACATAACTGTGCTTGTAAATATTTATAAATTCTTAATGTGCCAAAAGTGTTATGGGGTAACAGCGAGTCTGACTTGGTAGATGATAGTCCAGAACAGGGGTGGGCAAACTGTGATCCCCAGGCTAAATCTGACCTGCTGCCTCTTTTGGTAAATAAAACATTATTGGACCATAGCTACACTCATTTGTTTAAATCTTGTCTATGGTGTTTTGTACTACGGTGGCCAAATTGAGTATTTACCACAGAGACTGCATAGCCAGAAAAGCCTAAAATATTTACCATCTGATCCCCGACAGAAAAAGTTTGCCATTCCCTCACCTAGACCATAAAGAAAATACAAGGAATCAAGAAAGAATATAGGGGAGCTGAAGGACATGCAATACTTAGAGAAATGCTAAAGGAAGAGACTATCTGAGAATTACCTTGATTCACCAGCTAGCAAGCAAAACAGTACAGGAAACCGCTGTAGAAGCAAGTGATGACCTGAGCAGAACAACATCAAAGAATAAACAGTAGTTGGCTTGTGGCCAAGGGGACAGATCCCACTGAAGGGAAATGGGAAGGATAAGGGAGACCAAGGAAATATAAAGTTTCATATTATCAACTAAGGCAAACAAGGAATGCCATCTTCATGCCATATAGGTCTGTATTCCAAGGCAATAATAAAATACAGAAATTAATCAGTCATGTTGTATATAATTATTAAAAATGTATATGTGTGCACACATCAAAAATGCTGACACTAACATAAGACCACTAAGGCAGAGAAAATCGAGCCTAGAGAAGTCAGCCAAATCTAGTTCTCTGATTAGCTGAAAGTGATGTCAGCCTCTTGGGAATTACATGAAGATACACAAGAGTACCCAGCCTATCCAGAGGTAAAGATTGAATGATGTTCTGTGCTGGGTTACAACGCCTTTGGGAAGATGAAGGCAACAGCACCTTCCCAAGACAAAAAGTCCTATAAAACATCAGGCCAAAACTACTTTCATGAGGAAGAAATCCCTGACTCTGTGGGATAAAGTTGCCAAAGCTACAGAATCTCCTATCATTTCCTCTGCATAGGGTTGGGCACCTGTGGATGAAGGCACCAAATGCTAACTTCTGAATAAGCAACCATGGTTTGTTTGAGTCTATAACGTGTAAGTCTGTAAGCCACATCAGTTATAATCAATACAAAATCTCCTCCATTCCCAAAGTTAGAACAACCTCTCTCACACCTCAACTGGAGACAATAGAATAAGGAGCGAGCTGTTGAGTGACTGTCCAAACTGAACCTCTGAGGTCTCCTGACTCCTCATTCGAGTAGCCACACAGCACAGACTTCAAGCGGGTGTAAAGCCCCAAGTGTACATTTGCGTGCAAACGCTGCTTCTCCAGAACCTGAACTTCCCACAGAAGGACCGACGTTGCCCTTCCTTTGGACGACACAGACTGTCTTCTCATCAAGCTCTGCTAAATGACTAAGTAGTGCGGAGCAACTTACACTTTCCCTTGAGCTCATGGAATCAAAGCAGACATATTTCCGGCTACTATCTCCAGGAAAGAAAATTCTTACACATGTATTATGTTCCAATTTTGGAACCAATGGATACCTACTGAGACATTAAGTTCATCAGGTTTATTCTGCACCAACACTCTGAATTGTGCGATTTCTTCATTGACGCAGCTTTCATGGTTCCATCATCATTACAATGCACTTGGGAGAGAGACTGGGGAACAGGGGATGGAAGCTCTGCTCTGTTGCACATATGGTTGGATACATCAAGAGCAGTGAGGGATGTAGGGTTGAAATTAACTCAGTTTAGACTAAAACATCATTTCTATTGGAATCAGAGCAAGATGCATGAACTATGTCTCTGAAGCCTTTTGTTGCTTCTTTTCAATCTGGGAGAAAATAATAATGATATACCTAATACTTCTTGAACTCTGGATATTTTAACGGTTTGTGAAAATGTTGGTTTAAACCCATAAGTAGGCGGGTGGGGGGGAAAAGACTGGAAGGAAAGGAATTCACTGAAATTTTAAGATTTGTTTCCTTTGCGTGATGAAAACATTGATTTTTCTCCTCTATTTTTCTTTATTTCAAAGTTTTTCTAATAAGTATATGCATTCTTATACTGTGGAGAAAACGTATAATAAATTACATTACATTCATTTATCTAATTTCTTTTTGGAAAAAAAAAAGAAAGAGAACAGTAGATTATTTCCTGATATGACAGATGGATGTCTGGGAACTGCATTTTTAAAATGATTTTAATAAATAAGAGTGGGCAAAATAGTAACATTTTTCTGGCATTTAAGTTTAATATAAATGAGTAAAAAGAGGCACAGTCCTACCTTAACAAAATATTTCTGCCAAAAATCATTTTTATTTTTCATATGGATAAATAAATGTTATCCTCCCGACTCCCTCCATTAATTCTACTTCTCCTTCCTTCCTGCCATTTTATCTTCTATTTTTCTGTCTCCCCATCTCCCCCTTTATTTATTATCCTATCAAACAAGTGCAATTGCTCAAATACATAAGATAAAGGCACTTATCTTTTGCATTAACAGACTTACCACTTTGTACATTTATTTTCCATCCTGCTTCCTACTCAGAAATTACATATGTGTGAATTGTTCTATATTGGTCATTAAAATGAGGTAGATATTGTTCTAATTTAAGAAATAGGTAATAACTAGGACATATTTGCAATTAATAAGAATTTTTTGATATGTCTATATTACAAGTCAACATTTAAAAACACATTTCTTAGCACATATACACTAAAATGTGTATTTTAGGCTGTTATAAGTACTATAAGTACAAATTGCTTGTGTCTAAGACAATTTGTACTTTTGCATTTGCAATTTTCTTGGCCTATTATAAACAAATGCACATTTTGTAGAGCACATTTAAATGCATTATTTTCGTGCTTAAAAATGTACTCTTTAAAGAAGAGCATTAAAAGAAATGTTAATGTAGCCATTTTACTAATTCCACACAGGCAAAGGGTGAACCAGTTGAAGGTCGAGAATTCAAATAAAATATCCTGTGTTGACAAGATATGTGACCCTGTATTTTCAGTACAGCAGTGAATCACTCAGGTTATGCCTGATGCTACATTAAATGAGTGTTATGAGACCAAGAAGACGTTCTACTATATAGAACATTGTATGCTTCCAAGTCTGAGAAATCCATATGCAAGTTCTGCCATTTATTTCTATGGTCTTGGGGATGTTTTCATTTACATTAAGACTTACTTTCTTCATTCTTAAGTGGGTATCAAAAAAAAGATTGTAGCTATCTCATAGGGCTTTTGTAAAGGAAACAATTCACATGAAACATTTCACCTAATGAGTAGTCTATAGAAGTGCTCAACCAAGGGCATCTGGCCACAGTGTTGGCTTTGGCACTGACTGCCCTCTATTGGTCCGTGACCCACTCGTCTATCCCACAGAGCAGAGCCCAGCTCTCTCTGGACCAGAACTGATTCTATGGCTTATCCACAATGCCCGTCCCTGATTTTCCTGAGATATCGCCAGTCCAGCAGCCTACATTAATATTGCTCCCACTGTATGCACAGCATCATGATGGGCAGAGCCCTTGGAGGAAAGAAATGCACTGGGCTGGAAAAAAAAAAACCAAAACATAAAGCCTTTAAAACTAGGACTCTTAACGCCAAAATTCTTCCAGTGTGCACTCCACTTTTGATTCCTACCCCTCTACTTCTTACCTTGTCTACAAATTCCCCATCTGGCCTTTTCCATTGGAAATATTTAATCAGCTTACATGAATGTTCAATTCTAAACACACACACACAATCTGCCAGGCATTGAAAATCAGTAGAATACTAGTCAGTATTTTCAATTTCAACTCCCTAAAAATAGCAGAACTTGGCCACATTATTATTACATGGATTTGCCCCTAGCCCAACTGGTCCCTTCCTCTGCTGCAGAGGGAGCACCATAGCAGTGTGAAACCAATCCTATATTTAGTGGGGTGAACAGAGGGAGCCAGAACACAAGACCCACAGAAGGGGCGGCGAGCAGACCCCTCTGCGGAGTAGCCCTTCCCCTGCTCTGCCGTGGGGCTGCTGGGCTCTCTGAGAGCCATCCCTGGTGGGAGATGTTTTCCTGAGCCTGGGTCTCTGCTTCAAGAGCCTGCCCAGCGCCTGGGTGGCTCAGTCGTTAAGCGTCTGCCTTTGGCTCAGGTCACGTGGGATCGAGCCCCGCATCCGGCTTCCTGCTCAGCGGGAAGCCTGCTTCTCCCTCTCCCACTCCCCCTGCTTGTGTTCCCTCTCTTGCTGTGTCTCTCTCTGTCAAATAAATAAATAAAATCTTTAAAAAAAAAAAAAAAAAGAGTCTGCCCAGTACCCAGGATCGTGGCTTATTCCTGCCAGTGACCCCGGGATGGAGGCCCATGCTGAGTTCCCTCTGGGGTTACTCTTTCTAAACTCTCTCACCCTGACCTGGGGACCACCTGTCTGGATGTCTCCGCAGCGCCTCTTCCCCAATTCCTGGGATGCTGGTACCTACCTGCTAGCTAACTTGTCTTGACTATCACCCATTCCTTGCCCTTCCACTCTTTGGCCATCGAATTGCCCCAAGTATTACCTGAATCTGTGTGTCACCTCAATCTCCATACTCCCACCCCCCAACAGTGTGCCGCTCTCCTGTGTCCCGGAATCACTTGGCCTCTTCCCAGTCCTGCCTGGCCAGACATGGAGGATCCAAGAATGCGCTTGCAGTTAATGGCTTTTGAGTCTGGAAGTGTCACGGTTGAGAAACAGGTAGAAGTCTTATGGCTTTGATTGTAAAGACTTCAAATTATATGGATTTTTTCCCCCTCCATTAATTTAGTTCTGAATCCGTAAATGCCATCTGGGATTCTTAAAAGTTTTCTCAATCAGTGTTTGTTTTTTTGAAAAATACTTCAATGTGCCTTATTGCTGGCTGATGAGAGAATTGATGCTGTGTCCTTTGTTCTACTGTGCACCACCTCAAAAGCTCTTCTCTGGGTATTAATGCACTGAGAGCGGTATTTTTACCAGATGGAAGGATTGGGAAAGTAGCCTTGAAACAGACCCAAATCAAACAGAAAAAGGGTAATATTAAAGCTGCTAGAGATAGAGGGTCCTGAGAAACGTTCATGTTCCTTCAATAGGAATTGTATTTATATATATGATCAGGAAATACATATATACATATATCTGCCAGGATTTGTAAGCAAGCCGCCTCTACCTTCCCACAAGAAAGGGAGCTGGAGCCTCAGGAGGGGTAAATGAGCTTCCCGCAGGTTTAAGAAGCTGTTTCCTGATCCAAACCGGGGTGCTTGAACAGTTCCGATAATGAAATTAAATGAATTTTCGACTGCTATACAAACGCTGTTTAGCCGACCCAGGCAGGCATCTCCATTGGTGTGCACACAGAAAAATGAGTTTATCACAGATGTTCCATTTCTTAAAAGTCTTCTTCCCATTTTATCTTAAGAAACTCACTCTCTGACTGGGTCCTTTGCAAAGTTACCCGTCAGAGTACCAGAAAGAGCGCCTTACCTGACTGGACCATTTCCTCAAAGTGATTGCAACAAAGCATTTTAAAGCTGACCACCCCCTTCCTTAGAGGATGTAGGAGTGAGGCTGAAGGGCCACCAGCCAGCAGCCACCTGTATATACAAACATAGGCACTCCCAGGTCCAAACTATTTTAGGAATGTCCTGATTAGAAAGATTTATTTACTCATGCACTCACGTTTGTGGTTCTTTCCAAGTCCCTGAGATTTGAACACATAGAATATTAAATTTCTGCCACTAAAATTGACCATAAGGAAGCCCAACATCAAATTGAGAAAAAAATATTTGCAATAAATGACAGACAGAGGTTTATTATTCTTTTACAGAAATAGATCTTACCAACCAGTAAGAAACAAATAAAATCTTCCATTCTCCCTCCCCACTAAACTACAGAGAGGGCAGGGCCAGCTAATTTGCAAAAAATAATATATAATTGGCCAATCAGCACATGAAAAAATTTTAAATCTCCAGTAATCATAGAAATGTCTTCTAAAAATTAAAGAGGTATCAACTTTTATTTTTTTTATGAAATAAAATGGAATATTTAGTCTCGTAGGTTTAAGAATGAGAAATATTCTTTAACACTTCAAGTGGAAGTATGAATTTCGTTTTCTTGTTTTAAAAGTCAGGTTTATTTAGACTACATATTGATTGATCCAACTGGTGAGAAATATTTAATAATATGATAAAATGTTCATTTCATTACATTAATCATTCCAGGCTCTTAGAACAATATATTTGCTCATAAAATACACAATATTAATAAATAAATGTATAAGAGAAAGACTAAAAAATAATAGATCAAAATACTACAATTTAAAAATTGTAGACTTTTGGGTCTCTTGTATTTTTTCTTTTTGCTTTCCTTTATTTCTCCACCTTCTAAAATGATCATCATTTTTACTCTTTCAAAGGAAAACATTATAAAACGTGGCATACATATGTTTAAAAATATACCTGCCTAGGGGCACCTGGGTGGCTCAGTTGTTAAGCGTCTGCCTTCGGCTCAGGTCATGATCCCAGGGTCCTGGGATCGAGCCCCGCATCAGGCTCCCTGCTCCGCGGGAAGCCTGCTTCTCCCTCTTCCACTCCCCCTGCTTGTATTCCCTCTCTCGCTGTGTCTCTTTCTGTCAAATAAATAAAAAAAAATCTTTAAAAATATATATATATACCTGCCTACCAGCATTTCCTTGCTAAGAAGTTAAGTATCTAGTTCTTTGAACAGTGTGTCAACCTCATGTATTTAAACAGGGTATAGGCAAGAGAGGTTTCTGGCAACAGAGAGTAAAGTCTATGTGTATGAGTTATGGAGAATGAGAGCCACATGTGGCCTATCAGCCTCATGACTCTGTAATTATATGTAATGTTGTAAATCCTAGTTTCAGTTTTCCCCTGGTGTATGTTTTTGTTTAAAAAGAAATCACTAGCACATCTCATTATACAAGACACCATCAGTCTACCTTTTTAGAAAAGTAACTGAATTTCGAAACGTGGCTTTTGTTTTAGTTGTGTGGCCCTGAGTTTAGTGATGTCCCGAGCGCAGGCTGTACTTCACTGCAGTGTCCAAGTGTAGAATTCTAGGCAGGGACTTTGCTTATGCTTGGATTTTATAGAAAGCTTCGATCTACAGTGCATTGTGTAACTCCACGATTGAGGAGTGCACCTGGCCCAGGTGAGAGGTCCAGCGTGGTGCATACTAACTAATGCAGAAAGCTCCTATATATATGACCATGGGCTCAGGGAGAGCCTGCAGGGCTTCCAGAAGGTCTGATTTGACCTTCACTTCACCAAACCTTATTACCCACACAGGTGACCACTGCTGTAGCTCTGAGGACCAGCAAACAATACCTTGTCAATCTTGGAGAAAGTAACTATCTTTTGTCAGGCATCTTGACTGCAATGAAGTCCCGTGTCACTTTGCAACTAAAATAAAACCACCGCATTGCTTACACAAGAGCCTATCTAGCCTAGTTTTGGTGTCAGTGCAAATCGCTGATTTTCATGTGTCGATACGGTGACCATTCAATTTTGTGTGCATTGTGTGTGTGTGTGTGTGTGTGTGTGTGTGCGTATGTATGTGGTTGAATATTTTATAACATTATTTTTATTAATTCCTAAAACAGTCTCTGAATTTATAACTATCCCTTATATTAAAAGAGGAAACTAAGTCTTAGAAGAGGTTAAATAATTGCACACTACCAAGGAGCTAGAAAAGATCAAGTGCATAAGCCTCAGAGACAGACAAAACAGAAACCTAATCCCAAATCCACCACTGACTAGCCATTTGACACGGAAAACTTTACCTAATCTCTTTCTCTTCCTTCATGACCTTTTTCTCCAGAAAGCTACCTGAACTCTCTATATGGTAATGGCTTACAAGAGACAAAGGTGAACGCTGCAGGAACCCTTAAGGTCTCAGCCCGTGACTAGAGAATTGTCACTTCTGCTACATTCTCTTAGGCAAAGCAAATTACAAGACCAGCCCAGATTCCAGGAGAATGAAAAGGGTCTAGCTCTTGATTGGAAAGGTAGCATGTACATAGAGGAATGGGAAGGAACAGTGGTGGCCATCTTCCAACAACTATCCGCCATAGACCTCTTGTTAATTGTCCCTAGATTACTGTAAGGATAAACATCTCAGTGAGCCCTCCTGTTGGGCATAGACTGTACCCTTTAGGGTCCCTCCATGATAGATCTGTGCAAGATCCAGTAGTGGTTGTGACTTTTTTCTTAATTCTTAAGATGTTAATATAAATTTAATCTCTGCTACTACCTTTGAGGGGGATGAGGGGCAATTCTGGGCCCACACATGTGATGAGGTCATAAAGAGAAACCAGCCTTCAAATCCATGCAGCTGACAAGCTGGCTCATGAGCAGGGGGGTTCACAGTAAGATTAGAGAGGGGGCAGGAAATGAGCAAGTAGCCAAGACTGCAGAGAAAAATGGGTTATTGGATTTGGGGGATGGGTTTTCAGTGTTCCCTGAGGACTTCCAGAAATACTGAGTAAAACACTGACTCTCCAGCTCTCAAGTAGGATAAGGGTTCAAATTATTGTGATTTAGATTATAGAAGAACATTTAACCTTATGAGTTATAGAATTCTGGGGAATACTTGCCACAGATGTAAAAGTTCCTGACACAGTGTCTGGCTCAAATTAAGTACTCCAAAACTGGTAAAAAGTGGGTGTGGGTGTTACAGGGTTGAACTGAAACATGAGTGCATCAAAGTCCATCTGTTAACCTTTGTGATATTCAGTGGTTATGATTATAATAACTTTGGGTGGCTTCTAAGTATTCATGGGTTTGAACCCACCATTTTAGTTATTTGAGGCTCACACACTTTACTCATGAAAGTACTCCTTTGCAGGGATACCTGCAAGAATGAAGAAGAGGGAAAGGAAAGAAGCTGCAAAACCAAGTTCCCATCGGCTCCCAGGTAGACAATAAAATTAAAAGAAGCATAGAGTAAAATTCCCAAAGTGGGGAGCTGTGTGGCTTGTAACAGCCGTGAACCGATTGTGAGAAGGCCCAGGCCCCAAACTATCTCTCACAAACTTTCTACAAATTAGATTCAATACTCGGGTACCAGCATTCTTTGAAAATGCAAGTAACCCCAAGTAGCCTTTATATTTGTACCTTAATTTAAATCAAATCAGCCCTGCCTGCTCATTTATGGACTGAGAATTTTCAGTTAGAGTTGTAGAAGATTGGATCCAGACCTGGGTGTGAGGGGGCTTTGACCAGCTCGAGGTTGTAGAAGCCAAGCAAGAGATAGTAGAGTGATTCAGAAACCTGAGAGGATGCCATAAGGACCACTAATAAAACACATGTAGCCATATACTGATTACATGGATTTCCCAAGTCTTTTAGCATCATGGAGAATTACTGGCTAACAGGTCTACCTTTTCCCAAACTCCTCAGAAGGCCCCCCGCCCCCACTCTCAGGGTCTTTCTTGCACTCTTAGAGTTACAAATCAAGTTCATTCATCACTGAACTGAAATGATACATATAACTAATAGATAACATTATCAACATGCATATTTAAAATGGGCACTCTTACCTGGATGTCAGTTATATTTCAATAAAAATCACTTAAGGAAAAGTCAGCTTTTGATATTTGAAGTATGATTTTTCTGAGTGTCCATTCAGAAAATAGTCTTGAGGGTGAAGAGGATTAAGAGCACACTTGTGATGAGCACTGAGTGATGCACAGAATTGTCAAATCACTCTATTGTACCCTGGAACTAATAGAATACTGTATGTCAATTATACTGGAGTTAAAATTTTTTTAAAAAGGAAAAGAGTCTTGAAATGTAGTCTTGGCTTAAACTGATCATAGTTTTTGTAATCCACTAGCTCCAAAGGAGGCTTGGTGATCTAGAGGATGAGGTTCTACTCTGAGGCAGAGATGGGGGTGGTGTGGTGGGTGTGATCCAGGGACTTAGGGTACTGGAGAAGGGAGAACACTAGGTAGGTTGACGGGAACCCTGAAAGCAGGGATCCTGGGAAGAGATCTCCAAATTGGGTTTGAAGGATTTCACATAAGGAGCCATAGAAAGTGGTTGGATAGATAAGTCTGAGGAGTGTTCTTGGCCCCTAATGAACTAAGAATTGAACTTGGATGAGGGAGACCCAGAAAGTTCCCTGTGCCTAGAGGAAAGACTTAGGAGGACTTATGAAGATAGTAGGCCAGCATGAGTCTGGGACAGGACAAGAAGCCTTTGTGTGAGGGATTTGCCGGTTGGGAGCAAAAGGCAAGGATCAGAAGCTAGAACAGTGGGTGCCAGCATGATGCTTCAGGAGACCAGATGAAATCAGGGTACCTAAATAGAAACCAGTCCAAGGTGTCGACCACACTGTCACCTATAGATATCTGTGAACATCTACAGACACTACATGAATATGGAAAGGGTGAAGAAATCTAAATGACCAAAAGAATTTACTCAAAAGAGGCCAAACCATCCGGTAAAGATGATCTGAGCCTAAAGATACCAAGGCACAATTAACTGCAGATACAAAGTCAATTTTTTTTCTCTTCATAGCCAGACATGGAAGGATTTATTTAGGAAAATTATTAAATCAGCTACATAAACCAAAGACTATATGTCTTCTCACATTTGAGTTGCAATGAATGTAAACTTTTAAACAGCTTTACTGGTCATTTCGATTTTTCGTCCTTTCCATGGCTGCACAGTGTACCCTCTGCCCAGAGGCCAGATTTCTGGTCTTTTCCAAAGTCACCGGGCGGGAGTTGGACAGCTCTTACAAATGTTATAGTTGCAACCACCCTCAGACACTCACTGACTCCCTCTGACTCTAGACCTCTAGGAATTTGGGGGCAGCTAACCACTTCTGCATCACCTAGTGGCAGCTCAAGATCAAGACTTCTGTGTGGCTCCCACATGGCTTCCAAGCGTCCAATCCCGTGGACAAGAGCAAGTCACAGAGAAACCATGTTACAGGCACACAGACAGCTCACTCATCCTTCATTCTCATCTTTGCCTTTCATGCCTTCCTTTGCCATGGAGATTAGCCTCCTAAAAATTTGCTCTCCACCCCTCTTGCAGTTAGAGATAGCTTCCAGCATGGTTGTGGACAAGAAAATGCCTGGCAAGAATGCTTGGTGAAAGAAAAAGTGACAAAAATAAAGGGCAAAGCCTCGTCAAAGAGAAAAAGTCCTTTGTAACTCAGCCTTTCCCCCCTCATTCTATTGTCCCATCCCCCTTTCCCTGCCCAAACCACAGATGTGATATTTACAACTACAAGGCCATCTTGTGACCATGAGGTGACATTGATGAAGACAAAGATTATATACTCAGGATGGCAAACAGAAACATGGAATGACCTGGGTCCCTGAGGGCACGGGATGGCCCTGGACTTTGTGAAACAATGACAAAAAAATCCCTATCTGTTTTCTCTACTGGTAGGTTTTCTGTTCCAAGAGCCCAGCCCATTCCCAGTAATGAAGAAGAAAATCATTGTCATCTGAACATACACTCCAATTCATTTTGCTATACTCATACTGCACCCTTTCACTTCTATTCATTAATTAATTGAGTCAACAAATATTTACTAATCATCTGTTAAATGGCAGGAATTCTTCCAGATGCTGGAGCTATCGTGATGAACTAGAGAAACTCTCTGAACTCCTGGGGATGATATTCCACCTCCTGGAAACTCAGGCTCTGAGTAGACTCTTCCAGATGAGCCTACTCTGTACTCAAGATGCACATCTTTGTGAACTCCACTGATTCACAACACAAAGGGAAACAAGTAGGGGAGTCCATTTGGGGTGATTGTCTTGTTTCATCAACTCAATTGTAAGAGGCTGTGACCTGTGCTTTCTTTGATGCCTCATTTTTGTCCACTTGGTAGCTTTATAATAAAATTTTCTTGGTTGTCTAAGTTCTTGGCCAAAATGGAAAAACTGTAAATTTTGCCAAAAATACCTTTCCAGCAGCCTATACCTCACTTTTATCTATCACGTGTCCTTCAACGCAGGTCAGAAACTTGGAGCAGGTCACTTACATTTCTAGTCACTCTCTGCTGTCCCTCTGGTTTATATAGCCTACACAGGTTAGGTTTATTTACATTGTTCTTGATTGGAATTTACTTCATACAACCTCTCCTTTTGGTAGAGTCCTACAAATTTCCTCACGCTTCATGCCATTCCTTTAAGCTACATTTCAACACAGAGCTTTCTTTGTTCACAAGAATTCCAACAGTGTCTCAACACAACCACACAGAACCTATACAAGAAAGTGTCCATCACTTTTTCAGGGAGGGACATGCGTGGCTTCCAAAGCATTGTGGCACAATGTAAGTGTAGAGAAAAGCTTATGTCAAGAGGATTTTAGTCCCCTCATGTCAAGACAGTTGTAAGTCTAAATTAGAAAAAAATATATATAAGTATGAAGAGGAATGCGCTTGCTTTGAGCAGGCAAAGTATACTGTTCAACATTGGTTATTAGCATCTTATAATTTAACCTCATATTGCAAAGATTCTTCATGTAAATGGTTTGGAAAAATATGTAGGCAATTATTGTTAACATCAAGCAATTTACAGCATGCGGGGATCTCAAAGCCTGTTATGGACTAGTAAAGAGCATCGATCCAAGCTCACCATCATGAAAGGGAAACACAGATAGATTAAGGGGCTTCACAAAGGCCCCACAGCCCATCATAGGCACAGTGGGGCTACCAGAGGCTGCGACTCAAGCTGGAAGCACAATGTTCCCCCAAGTCCCTTGCATCACAGCAATCCCACAAACACTGATACCCTCCACTCTCTTGCATTCCTTATCACCCATTCAACAGATTCTTCTCTGTGGCCCACTAACCTTCAAAGAATTGAGCAAACATAGTCAAAGGCATCACAATGGGTACATTGATGCAATGGGATTTGAACACCTGCATGAGAATAATGGGCAAAAGACAATTGGCAGAAACCAATTATTCCTCGAGTAACAGATTATTTTAATCAGTAAAGAGGTGACTAGATGTTGTTCACTTGGGCTCAAATGATTCTTCATATTCCCCCTTACTTTCCCTGTCAGTAGATCTCTTCTGGAATTAGTCCCAAGTTACAGAAGCAAACATAGTGGAAGTAAAAATTAAAAATAATTTTAATTCTACCGAAACAAAGGAAAGACGTTCCTGTTCCCTTTCAGAGAAAATGAAAAAAATCCTTCAAGACAGGCACATCTGTGGCAGGTGTATGAGGACTGTAGGGCCTACATACCTTTCATGGGACACGGTGTACTTTTTAAGATTGACAAGATTGACAATTCCAGAAGTGGATATTGTGCATACTATTTACTTGAGGGAGAAGGCAAAAATAGCCATGTGTGACTTTTTCCACCAGTTTGCACAAAGGGGAACTACTCATTGGGTGCTACTTCTGGTTGCCAGGGGGGGGCTACTTCCATATTGCAGGAGGTAAGGCACCTTTCACAAAAGAGCGCTCCCAAGTCTCCTGTAGGCTGAGCTTGTCTGTTGAATGCTGTGGCCTCACAAGGCTGAGCTTAGAGATCCTCTCATATAATTTCTTCTGACTTTTCTGCTTGCCCTTGTGTCAATTCCTTTTGCCATGAGGCTGCTTATATAACCTAAATAAAGGAAAGACTTTTGAGACCATGTAGTTAGTAGATGAGACTGTTCTCCAGACCACTGTCCTTCATGATGCTTTCTTTGACCACTCAGGCCAACCAGGATAATCCAATGCAGCTCAACAGAACTCTGCGGTAGGTTTTGAGGGTGAGCAAAAGGATGAGACACAAATTGTCGAGGAACATGCAACATCTTTCTTCTCTAAATATTCACTGTCCAAAATATCTGTACTGTACATGTGGCATTTAAATATAACTGGTCTAAGACTGATACCACATTGTATATCAATTATACTTCAGTTAAAAACAAAACAAAAACAAAACAAACAAAATACAAATGTATGGTCTTTATTTTTATTTAACTTTTCAAAGGAAGCTGTCTTGTCTTTCCAATTATGTTGTCAATTCTTAAAGACCAGAAAATTTGCCCTTTATGTTTTCCAAAGCACCTGGTGTAATTCAAGGCCTATAGTAATTGCTACGCTATAGACATTTTGTCAAGCAGTCCATAAAAGGGCATCCACTGCATCTTTATAGGAAGGATTATATTAGGCTCCTGACTCTTCACTCTAGAACTTCATCTTAGGGGTTCCTATCTAAAGAAGCAAATGTGATATCTACAAGAGATCAGTTTTATAACCATATACCAGACATTGGAAATTACCACTCTATTATAAATTTGGAATTAGCTTTGAATTTCATTGAATTTTCTCATAGTCTTTCCATTTTACTGAAATTGTCTGCAACCTTTAGACAATTAACATAACATGGCCAGACTCAAACAATAAACAGAAGTCCCAGATATTTGATACTATGAAAATCACCACTGATATATAAAAGGTTGATCAGGATCTCCTTTTGCAAAAGGAATGCTGTGTTGTGTAGGATGTTAATAATTTACCAATGTGAAAAATGAGGTTAAGCAGGAGTCCTTATACCTTGGGATGTCTCAGGGCCTTTACCTGATTAGAGCGCATTGTGAATCCTCATGACAAGCATATTGTCTGCTAACATTTCCCAAATACACTTGAAAATGTGACTTATGTTCTCAAAATACATGTAGGACTGGGGTTCCAACAAAACATACATTGGCTAATCTATGAGGTTCATAAGAGACTGGATCCATCCTTCAAAGAATGTGCGGAACACAACTCAAGTTCTTTGTCAATGTGAGCATCTTTAAAACATGTGTAAATAGAAATTTACAATAATTTTTAGTTCTACATTGATTAAAAAATCTTTACTCTTACTACAAACTGGTACATGGCTGCTTTTTTCTAAACACACTCTTAAATCATCCCTCTGATCTGACTCCATACAGCAGGGTATGAATAGCGCACTCTCTTGCACCTGTGTTTCCAGAGTACCTAGCTTTGGTAGCCTATATCTACCATTCTTGTGATAAGGATCAAAGATTAGTTAGATTAATACCCCTGATATGAAAAAACACATTTGGGCCCTAAGGTCTAGGCCTTGCAAATCATGTCCCAACACAGTATGTTTCAGAGTAAGTGCTCACAGCAAACATAGAGAAAATCCTGATGGCCTCCTTAGGGAGAGTCCTTTGTTTTCATGTTTTGTGTTGCTTTTGTAACCACCTTGATCTTCATCTGCGTAAGTCCATATTTTTCGATGAAGAATTGACATCAAAGCAATACCTGACGGGATTCTTGCCTTTAACAAATTTCTTAATTAAACTCAAGAGTTCCTTTTCTTTCTTAAATTGAAGATTTATGTGCTCATCATGCTCACCCAAAGGTACCATATGCCCCTGAGTGTTAGGATCCTCAAAACCACATGCCCTGATCCTTATTATTTTAAAAATTGAATACACCCACACCTGAAATAACTCCAAAGGCTCACTCGCCAGGCTGCTTACCAATCAGACAACACCTGGTCCAGCCCACTGCTAATTGAGCACACGCACCATACACATGGAACGCGACACGTTGCTGCAGAGTTTATAATGACTTCCAGAACTTGACTCTTCAGAACATCATGAATCACAGCAAGCATGTGTCTAAGTTGTAATTGGAAGGCTGTGTCTCTTAATCATTATTTAGTTTTAATAAGGACTCTTCAGAAAGAAATATATTCTGAGATTTTTGCCACTCAAAGCACAGCCCTCAGACCAGCAGAGTCTTGTGGGATCTCGTCAGAAATTAAAACCTAAGTCTCCGGCCAAACCAACGGAGGCTGAAGCTCCATTTCAACAAGACCCTCAGGTGACTTCTGTGCACAGTAAAGTTTGAAAAACACTGAAATCTGGTCAGATTTCCCTTTCTAGACTTGAAACCCATTCATACTCATTGTATAACTAACGACGGTTTCCTCTCTGACAGAACTAAAATATAATGAGCAAACTGTAGCATTGTAGAAAGTGATTCTAAAAAACTTCGAGTGTTTTCCCAAAAACAAATATTGGATGTTGCAACAAGCAGAGTGTGTCATGATTGCAAAGTTCCTTTAAGAAATCTTTCCTATCCAAAATTATGCTTATTTATTTTGATGTTGCTGCTAGGTTATAGAAGGGCCTGTTGAGCTTATGTTATATAAGGTAATGGGTTTATGATTGGCTTTCACAAGAGTCTATTTCTTCTGCTTTGGGGAGATAATAAAAAGAGTCAGGAAAACACTTCCACTTAAAGCAGCTTGCTTTGTATCTGCTTCCCCATCAAATGCCTTGGATTTTTAGGAAGAGATTATTTTAAGCCAGAGACTAAACGAGTTTGGATAGTACCTACATGGTGGTTAGCACTCTTGCAATAGAGCATTATAGCAAAGGAGGAAAGCTCTCTGGTCTCCATCTCTTGGTGTGACTGGAAAAAGCAAAGGGCTAAAGAAAATGAAACATAACTCTAAAAAAAAAGCTTTCAATTTTTAACAAACCTCAGATTTTGTATATTCAGTTTTGTTTGACCCTGAAAGTTACTGTAGTAAATTAGACACACTTTTATTCTTGTGGTGGTGTCACGTCTAGAAACATATTTTTCTAACTCATCTTTGAAAACTACCCTCAAGATAATCTTTTGAGCATCACAGGAAAATGACATGATTTTGTTCTTACTGGTTATTTTTAATTTTAAATGTTGCTATCCAGCCTTATCTCCCACCTTATCTCCCAAAGTTAGCCCCCAGTGACCTCAAATCATTCCCCTAAAATCAAGAAACCAACTCTAAAACACATCTTGCCCCATTTGATTTTTAAAGGTTTGAGCCCAGCAATAAGGAGTTTCAAAGCAGTTTGGCCAACAGTAAAATGAGGACAGCAGTAACTGCCTCTGTTTCTCTCTGTGAAGATAGAAAATACTCAGAGGAAGATACAATACTCAAGTGTCTGTAGGGGTTCTGGTCGGTTTTTGCAAAGACATTCAGTTCAGTCTCCTGGCATGCCTCATCAGGTATAATAGCCATCAAATTTTGCACAGGTGACTTATGCAACTGGTGAGCTCTCTAAAGATTTCTCCATCCCTCAGGAACCCTTTCTCCCCAGTCCTCTGCTCTAAGTCTCTACCAAGGCAGCCAGGAATGGAGGCCAAGTGAGATGTGCCAGAGCGGGGGGGAGGGGTCTACTATACGAATAAGGGTGAGTATGTGTGTGTGTGCGTGCGCACGCGTGTGTGTGTGTGTGTGTCCAGAGCCAAGGCCAGGGGGAGCAATTGTGACTTGCAGCAGTGTGGGGCACCATGTACTGGAGGGTGGGATTGTTCTAGTGTGTTGTAGAAAGCACAGCCCTTCGCTGGGGATGCCCAGCACCACCTCCCAGTTCCAAGGGCCAAAGGTTGGGTGAAGTTCAAGTGGGAGATCCCAGTGTTTGGAGTCTGTCAGAGCTTAAAGCCATTCAGGAGATATCATAGACGATTTGTCAATCCCAACAAACTGCCCAAACATCAGCAGAGACAAAACTCTTGAGAGTCCTTGGAGGTATCTGTGTGCACTTTGTCAGTGTCTCCATGGTCCAGAGGAGAGAGTGGGGACTACTTCCAGGAAGACTGGAGTCAGACAACCTGGATTCAAATTCTAGCCCGGCCATTTTCAAACTATGGAATCTTATAACCACCCACTCTATACAAGAATGCTAAATATTTCTGTTAACCACTATCCAACAAATATTTAGGATTCAGATGACACACAATGAAGAAAATTCTATCTTTGCTAATTTTACTAAAATGATGATAGCTTTCATTTCTTAGGCTCTTATTCTATTCCTGGATCTATTAATATGCTTCACATACATCATACATCTTATTAATTCTCAAAAGAGTCCTATGAAACAGGGATTAATTATATCCACTCTATAGTTGAGGAAATTGGGGCTTAAGAGGTTACATTACTAAAGTTTACAATAGTAACAGTAATCAGAGATGGAGTTTGAACGAGATTGGTTTTTGTTCATAAAGCCTGAGCGCTCAAACGCTGACACCATTCAATAGGTAATAGGGAAAAGACATGGTTCAAATAGCTACTGAGCAAGATAAAATCGTAAAAACCAGAGTGAAGAAATAAATATACCCTAAAAGGGTCGGAAATCACACAAATACTAGAGAAGGAAGAAACGCATCCACATTTAACCAGGGGGATATCAGTGAAATTATCCTGAAGAATGAGATGGCAGGGATGGATTGGAAGAGCTTTCTAGGTAAAAAAAAAAAACTCTCTGTATATTAATAATGATCTTCCCTGCAGGAATTTATAGGAGATTGCTTATACTTTTCTCCGCAGAGCTCAAATAATTGCCCCAGCTTTATTCTAATTAGCTTTCTCCCTTGTGAGGAAAGGAATAGGGCACTAATTTTGGTCTCTCATTTGCAAAAGAGGAAAATGACACCTAGCTTAAATAAATTTTTCAAGAGCCTATAGAACACCAATAAAACAAAAGGAACACCTACAAGTTTGGGTCTGGGACTCCATTTTAGTCCAGCAATCTGTTCACATAATCAGCCTCTTATTTAAACACAGGTCTAAGCGTGGCCTTACAATGTACCCTTTGCAAATACATTGCAAATTCATGCACATCTTTCCTTTTCTTTTTTAAAAATATAAAGCTTTCTTAGGAGGATTGTGGGGACAAATTCAATTTTTGAAAATGAGGTGGAAAATTCAGCATTCCACAGTTCCCTCAGTGAAGCTGGGGATCACAGTATATGCTTGCAAAAGCTTATTTGGAGTTGTTTCATTAGTTCATCTCATCGAGAACCCTACTGCAAGCGACTAATGTCTACAAGTGTGCAGGAAAGTGAAAACATGGTAATGGTAGCTTAACTCTGTCAAACATTTGGCCACTCAGCCAGGACAAAAAAAAGTTAGGGCAGAGTGTGAAAATGACCCTAGTTTTCATTCCTTTTCTTACCTCTGAATCTTTTCAGGATGTGGACCAGCCTGTCAAAAAAAAATGTGTGGGCCGGCGCTCATAAATGGTTATTTATGAAGTTATATGGCAGAGACTGCCAATTGTCTTCTCCACCTTCTTCCATAACAGAAATACTTTATCTGACCATACAGCCACCCAGGTGGGGAAGAAAAGGACAGACTCTCTTGCAATCAGTCGAGTCAGGCAGCTAACTTCTGGCCAGTATGATAGAGGCAGAAATGCAATGTTCAGCTTCCAGGGAGCATCTTTAAAGGTAGGAGGCAGATTGCCTTCTTTCCTTCCCTTTCTTCTCCTTCCTAATGGCTGGAATATGAACGTAATAGCTGGAGCTTCAGCAGCCACTTTAAGCCGTAAGAATCACTGCAGTTTAAAGCCACAGATGGGATAAAATAGAAGAAAACTTGATACCATGTCCTGCCATACCAGTTCTGGATCTCATGGCTTCTTGAAGTGGTCTTTTATCTTGTTTAAGGCACAGTTATTTTAGGTTAGTTATTCTATTACTCATAGCTGAGCCTAACAGAAGCTGGAACAACCTCTTGGGCACTGTAGTTTGCTCTGCAATCAGGCGGAATAAAGTATTTTTCTCCTGGTTTCTCTAAATAGTTGGCACTGTGGCAATTATTAGCTAGACCACTTAATTGGCAATTCATCAAGAACTATCTTTTGACATTTTTTTGTTGTCATTGCTTTAAACCCCTATTTAAAGCATTAATTACAATTCAACTTGTGTACTCCCATGTATTAAGCCTGTTTTTTTTTTCCAACTAAATTGAAAGCTGCTTCATTGCTGAGTTTCACTCATGAATTCCAGATATTCAAGTCTCAGTGATAACTTCAGGATACATTTACCATCTGTGTTAAAATTTGAAACACACTTTTTTTTTCCAGGGATGATCTGTTCATTTGTATGCAGAGAGTTCCTGAAAAGCAAGGTAGCGTAGGGTTTAAGAAATTGGTTTAAATCCCAGACATCTCAGTAGATGAGTGACTTACTCTCACTGGGCCTTACTTACCTCATCTAGAAGATGAAAATAATAGCTGACAATAATATAGATAAAAATAATAATACAAAATACTATCTTAGGAAGTGGGTACTGCATTGAGTCTCATTTACAGGTCAGAAAACTAAGATTCAGAGAAAGTCAATGGCTCAAGGTCACAGAAGTAGTCGGGGTGATTCACATCCTGGCATCCTGTTCTCAGCGAGTACTTCTTGCATGAAGATGCTACAATAACAACACTGATATTTCTGCCCTACACCAACTCCTCTGGAATTTTCCTTTAAAGCCTATTACTTCTATCATTCATTTTACACTGCCTTGGCATTTTTTTCTCTCTTTAGAATGCTTTCCCACATCTAACAAAAACATTCTGAGGGGAAGAATTCCATGTAACATACCTTTGCCACACAAGCCCCTTTCAAATAGGCAAGAGATAGTGTTGATCCTGTTGCTGCTCTTGTGTTGGAGAGCATTGCAAACCATGGATAACAAAAGAAGGCATCCATTCTAATAGTATTTTCTACCACAGTCTAGGCTTTCTTATAAAAACAACAATATGACACAAGTTACACAGGAGCCAAACACAAACCCTACAAGTCTACATAGACCAATGCAATTTGCCGTGGACATTCTAAATATTAAAACAATTAGTCACATGAGCATTAAGAATAGGTAGATATTCCATGCATTGTCTATGCTCCAGTTTTAACAAGGAGTGGTTCATTTTATATGTTAAATGAAATCATTATGTTTGGCTTGTCTAAATTGGAAGGAAATTCCTTAAATTGAGTGTTCAAGAAATAAATTCCCCATCTGAGCCACAGAAGATCTAAGAATTTTTTGAGACTCCTTAGATGTCGTATTTTAGTGACCCCAGGGAGTATATATAACTACTTATTAATTACTATTTAAATGGCAATAGTATAGTCTCAACCCCTGGTAAAATCAATTGAGCAAAAAAAAATTCAATATTTAATAATGTGATTGTTAAGATCTATCAGAGACTACTAAAAGTGTGCGCAGTTTTAGAAGCAAAACAATCAGTATGAAAAATCTAAAATTAGGGAAAAAACAAATTAGGAACTCTATGTAATTTATATTTATAAAACAGCCTTCAGTATTCAAAGACATATCATAGATTCACTCTAAGAAAATATGCCTATTTACATATGCAAACTTTCTACAAAATGGAAATTGCACTGACGTTAGTCCATTTTTTAACTGGAGACCAGAATAGAATAATCACACACGTGTTTCAACATTGCATAGCATTTCATAGTTTATAAATGACTTTGGCCTCTATTATTTTATTTAATTCTCATATGAATTCCAAAGTAGCAGGTTTTAGTATCCATCCACATTTTACTAAATAGGAAACCAAGGGTCAGAGAAGAAAGTTCTCCTTCCCAGGGTCCCATAAACAGTGAGCAGCTGACCTATTTATTCTGGATCCAAATCCAGTGGTCTTCCTAATAAAATATGCTTCCTAATCTTAGCACAGGTCAGTAGCAGACTTCAAGTCCAACATCTGATTTTCCTTTCCAGGAAGGTCAAATGAGAAATACCATAATTGGTATACCGTATGGATGTGTTAAGTTACAACACATTTGTCCCTCATCAACCAAAAAATAAATAAAGAATGCCCATCCACCAACTGTATTCTTGAGGCGTGTATATTAGCTATGAATAGGAACCAAGTCTACATTTACCTCAAGAGGGATATGGAGAAATAATTTGAATTTAGCTGTAAAATGAAGACTCAAAGCCCTTGATATTTTTTCACCAATCAAAAGAACCATCCAGAACTGGCAAGTTCTTCCTTCCCCAAACACTGAAACATGCATTCCCTTTCATCAACTCTGGCACCACTTTCTTCTCTAGAATTAGACCCCGAGTGTGCATCCTGTGGACATCCGATGACTGGGCACAAAGGGAAGCTGTCCCAGATGATCTGGGCCCAGGTGCAGAATATACTAATGCTCTTCCTAACGTGCTCTCCTTTTTAATAATAATAAAAAAAGTTATAATTACCTTTTAAATAACTTTTTTCCCATTTGGATAAATGCAGTTCATGAGTGTGGATCTCCCTGGTCCAAAGCATACTGTTCATGCCTGTTAAAGATCGACCCCCATAGTTTCTTAATCACAAGCTAATCTCACTTTGGTGGATTAATATTGACAATCATCTCACTTATAAAGACTATTTATTATCAGTTTTTCAAATTAGCAGTTGATTGGCATTAAACACAACTTCTTTTAAGGGGCAGTGTTTTTGTATATAACTAATTAAAGTAGGAAACTCATCTGTTCAAAAATTGCAACAATTAGAATTGTGAAAAAATAACACTTTTTGCCTCAAAATTGCTATACTCATATGTACAAAGTTTCTATATAATGTGATGAAATAATTATTGTAATTAGCATCTTAATTTGAATTTAGATGCAATTTTTTTTTTTTCTTTTTAGAAATCTAAATTAATTCCCTGGGAAACTGATGAGAATTTTTCAAAGTAGAAATAAATGCCTGTAATAAATCAAGAGATAAGGGAACAGGCAGAGATTATTCTGCAATTAAAGTTTACTAAATTAATTCCACTTAAACTCCTTGGAATTTAATGTGAAAGAACTCAGAAGTATGTATCTTTTAGGATTAAAAAATTCACACACTGAAAATTTAAAGGCAAAGAAGGGAAAAGAACCACATAATCAATATTTCCCTAAATACTAATCAGAAAATAAATGTTAATATTCCTCTCACAGTTTGATATTAAAAATATAAATAAAAGACACCAAACTTGAGTAAATTAAATGGAAACATGGACAGGTGATTGGAAGTTGAATGTGAATATTTGTTTTACCCAAATGAATGTAAATTTCATTAGTTGATAATTAAAAGGAAATTATACAGACATTACAATTACTGGCAATGGCATAAATTATGAAGCTGTATGGCAAAACAATTTAGGAACCCACATTGCTATTACTATTGTCAAACTGGTTACTAGAGAAACCTAGGATAAATAATATATTCTGTGACTATGGAAATGAGGCCTTGATGTGTTGCTAGGCTGTTAAAGCTAATGTCATTGTATAAAACAATAATGTTAAACATTATTAGTTTTTTAATTATGTCAGTTAATTAGAATTGTTCCTGTTAATTGCCTATGATTCATCTCCAGATGAAAAATGCTCAAGTAAGAGCCTTGTCTTTTTCTCTCCCAACATGCCATCTAAAACAAGGCCTGAGTTTTGTACAACTGGATTTTACAAATACCCTTAGCCAGGGCAACAACAATAACCATGGTCAAATCCATCTATAATAAAAGGTACTTTAATAAAAATACATTATTAAAGCAGGTACTCAAGAATAAAGAGCCATTATTTTACTACTGTGGACCAGAAAGTGGCCCTTAGTTCTCAAGTGTTGGTTTTATGTCAGAAGATTTTCACCAACAAACTAAAAGCAAATGTAATAAGGATAGATTAAAGACTGTCTGAGATTTGTCTAGCCTACGAATACTGAAATGTTGAACTTCTATGAACCCTCAACTTCTTCCCTTATTTTTCATGACCTCAGGAAATATTTATATTTTCTTAATTTTACTCATATTGTCCAATATTTATTGAGCATCTTAATATATGATAAAGACCATGTTAAACACTGGATATCCAGTTGTGATGAAAATCTTATGAGCCTGCCCTTGTGGAGCTTGGAGTTTAAGGCCACAAAGACATCAATATACCTACTGAGACCATCAAAACTTCTATACTATATTCTATACTTCTATACTAACTATATCATGGAGGCCATTGAAACTTCTCAGTCATGTTGCAGGATCATGACCAGCATACCAACAAACTAGCTCTGAGCTCCTCAGGTTTCCCCCATATGGAATAAGAACAGGAATGCTTCTTCATGAAGTTTTGTCCATTATGGCATTCCTGGTGCCTAAACAATGATTCATGATAGGTGTTTACTTAATATTTGTTGAATGGATGAATTATCCATTGCTGAACATGAAAACAATACCAAATAGGCCTTTCAGGACAGATATTGTTCCACTGATGTTAAAAGTTCTCAACATTATACTATGAGAGTTTGTTAAATGTTCTCAATATTACACTAAGAGAGTTTAGACAAAAAAAAATTTTTTTAATCAGTTAATTAATTTTTCTTTTTCTTTCTTTTTTTTTTTAAAGATTTTATTTATTTATTTGAGACAGAGAGAATGAGAGACAGAGAGCACGAGAGGGAGGAGGGCAGAGGGAGAAGCAGACCCCCTGCTGAGCAGGGAGCCCGATGCGGGACTCGATCCCAGGACTCCAGGATCATGACCTGAGCCGAAGGCAGTCACTTAACCAACTGAGCCACCCAGGCGCCCTTAAATCAGTTAATTAATTTTTCAATGACCATAGTTGAGAATTAGGTACAAGAAAATGTTACAGAATTTGTGTTTTGATGATAAGTCCTTGTTTTTAAAAGTCTAAAGTTTTTAGTGCAAAAGGAGATTTCAGAGAGCAATTTTCCATACCACAATGAAATGGCATCCATGATATGATTGCACCCTCTCCCTACAATATGTAGTAGCAAGGAAGACTCCTTTTGTAGATGAGCAAAATAATCAGGGCAGGACAGGACAGATCTTTCCACTTCACCAGCCACCTGCAAGATACACCCTTCAAGAAGCTTCCAAAAGTGTTTACCACACATCTGTGGGGTAGCCTGATTTATGGAAGACCCTAGTTCACCAATCTTTGCCTTAGTTCTGAACAAAGCTACCGTCCCAGCTGTTACATTTCTATTGGACTTTAATGAGAAGAAAAATTTTCTGTTCCTAAACCACTTCCTTGAATTGGTTACAGTGATTTCAATTCGGTGGCAGGAGGGTCTGACTAGGACAATGAAAAGATGCTTTAACACCTGCAAGTTTCTGGAAACCTTCACATGTCATATGCTTTATCTGGAATCTGAACTGATGGGTCGGGATGGATTGTTGTGGAAACCGACCAATCCTGCATCACAAAGGAAGCACTAAGACTGCTTATTTAAGGATAAAGAAAGAACTAGACAATATTAATACACAGAATACTGGACCCTGGACACATTTGTACCTTTCCAGACAATTTCCCAGCTTGCTCCACATGTTAGTCGGTAGTCAAGCTGCCAAATAGACTTTCTGTCCCTCCAAAGATGGTCTCATTCCTTGGAGTTTCAGTTTTTGTAATTTGGCTGATTGGAGAACTTGGCTGAGCAAAGCATCATCAGAGATGATTTCTCTTGTTGTGAATTCAAAAGGCTTTAGCACACTGCACAAATGATCCATTAGCGTCCATTGTCTAGAGTTCTGGAAAACACCTTCTGCAGCATTGTGCACTAATGTGTGTGGCTTTTTTCTTTCTCTTTCTTCTCCTTCTATGGGAAAGCATGCCTCCCAACATATACAATGGCTGGCTTGTCAGTATGTGAACACTTTATGTATGATTAACTAAAGTTGAGAGAAACTGTCATACTTCAAAAATTCTCAGAGAATTCTGGCAAATGGCAAGAACAAATTCCAAAAAGACTGGGAAAAGCTGCAGTATTTCTAAGTTTATTGGGAAAACACAAATCCAATAAAATCACTACAGGAAAAAGAACAACTGGGATTTTAGTGTGCATGGTCACATATTTCCAGGTGGGCAAGATAGAATAAAACATTGTCAACTCTTTAAGCTTACAGTTCTGTTGTAAAAACAAGAACTTAAAACAATACATTAAAAAAACACAGTAAACTAAAATAACTTTGAAAAGAACAAAGTGAGAGGACCTATACTATCTAATTTCAAGACTTATTATAAAGCCAAAGTAATCAAGACACCATGACAATTGGTGTAAAGATAAATGAATAGATCAACAGAACAGAAAAGTCCAAAAATAGACTCATAGGTATATAATATGTGGACAATTGTTTTTCCACAAAGATGCAAAAGCAGTCGGTGGAGAAATAATCATCACTGCAACAAATGGTGAAAGAACAATTGGATTTTCAGTTGCAAAAACAAACAAAACTTTAATCTCTACCTAGCACCGATATAAAAATTAATTCAAAATGCATCATAGACCTGTAAATGTAAGAACTGATACTACAAAATTTGAAAAGAAAACATAAGAAGAAATCTTTGTGACCCTGGGTTAGGCAAAGATATATTAGATTTGACACCAAGAGCATGGACCATAAAAGAACAAATTAATAAGTCAGACTTGTCAAAATTAAAGATTTCTGTTCTTCAAAACTCACTCTTAAGAAAATGAAGAGACAAATCATAGAGTGGGAGAACATTTTTGTAAATCATAGAAGACTTGTATCTAGAATATATAATGAATTCTCCAAACTGAAGGGTAAGAAAACAACCTATTTTTTTTAAATGGGCAAAACATTTGTACTGACTTTAGCGAAGATATACAGATGGCAAATAAGCCCTTGAAAAGATACTTGACATCATTCATCATTAGGAAATGCAAATTAAAATCTCCATGAGATGCCATTAGAGGCCTATTTTAGTAACCAAACTTTTAAAAACTGACTATCCCAAGTGTTGATGAGGAAGTGAAGGAACTGGAACTCTCACATATTTCTTCTTTTTTCTTGTTTATGACCAACTGATTTTTTTTATTATGTTCAGTTTAGCCAACATATAGTACATCATTAGTTTTTGATGTAGTGTTCAATGATTCATTAGTTGTGTATAACACCCAGTGCTCATTTCTGATGGGATATAAAATTGTACAACCAATTTAGAAGAACAGTTTGGTCATTTCTTAAAAAGTTAAACATACACCTACCACATGATTCAGCCATTCAATTCCTAGGCAGTTAATTCAAGAGAAATAAAAATTTATGTCCATACAAAGACTTGCATATAACTGGCCATAGCAACTTTATTTGTGATAGCCAACCCAATGTCTACCACCAGATTCATGAATAAACAAATTGTGGTATATCCATACAATGGAATACTACTCAGCAACAAAAAGGAATGAACTACTGGTAACTCAGCAACATGGATTGATCTCAAATAATTATGCTTAGTGAAAGAAGGCAGACAAAAAAGAGAATATACTTAGGATTCCATTTATATAAAGTTTTAGTAAATACAAACTAATATGGAGTGACAAAAAAAGGCTGTGGCTATTTGGGGAAGGGGATACAAAGAGAGGCAAAAGGGGCACAAAGGAACTTTGGGAAGTTATGAATGACAGGTTTACTATCTTGATTGTGGTGATAGTTTCTAGGGTATATAAATATGTCAAAACTTATCAAATTGTATACTTTCAATATGTACAGCTTACTGCATGTCAGCTATACTTATTAAAGCCATTAAAACAAAATAAAACCAAAAGCAGTGTATGATGAAGTTGGAAGATGATGCTTTGGGGACTATGTATTGTGGGAATTCTAGCAGGATCAACATACAGCATGGACAGGATGAAAGGTTTCCCAGAGGATCTGGCACAGACCTGAATGTATGAGAAGCAATCTCAGTACAGATCAGTTCATCACGTAGTTTTTGAGCACTGGCTATGTGCAACACTCTGTGATAGGCATGATTTCAAGGAGCTTGTTTAATGGGGGTAGACATACTAAACTTCAAGAAAAACTGGAGTGAAAGCTGGGTAGAAGTTTGTACAGAATGTTCTGGAAACACAGAGGAAGATGGGTAGCTTTATCTGTAGGTTGAGGGAAGGCTTCATTAAAAACAAACAAACAAACAAAAAAATACCTTTTGAACTAAGTCTTGTAGATGAGCATGATTAGCTGAGGCAGAGTCAATGTTCCAAGAAGAGAGAACTGCATGAGCAAAGATTTAAGGTATGGACAGCATTGTGAGAACAAATCAATCAATATCAATAGAAAATAAAAATGAGGTGCAGAGTGATACTCAGGCATTTATTCACTCAGGTTGATATTCAACAAATACTTATTAAGTAGTTTCTATGGATCAGGCTACATCAGATGATAAAACAGGTGAAGTTCTTCACCTTATAAAGCTTCCATTGTGGAAAGGGAACTCATTCTAGGGGGTGCCTTGAGAAACCCAGAAAGGTCAATGAAGACCAGATTCTGAAGAGCCTTGAACTCAAACACTGTGTAAATATCGATTAGTTTCTCTCTCACAGCCAATTATATTTTTCTGGACAGGCATTGATCTGCTCGGTGATACTTTTGATTCCCTATACCCTTCTGATGGCAAGGAGAGTTGGAATGCTTTATGGGATGCCCAACACAGCAGCTTACACACAAGGTCCTCACTGACTCATAATGTGAAGGCTCCAGGTCAGAAGGTTGTTACCTAAAATCGTTGTTTTTGTTAATATGTATGGGACCCCCTTCCTCTTGTACTCCAGTACTAACGGAAGAACAGGACTCTAGTCTTCCTCTTCACTCTTATACGTGGCTTTCTTATTTAGCTATAATATTTTCTAACTTTTTATGTTGAATACTTTATAAATATGACTGGTGTCAGTTTTAGATGAGCTAAAGCATATCCATTTTTTACATTTGTCAGAAGTCTGACAAAATACTCACAATTCATTTCTTAGCTCAGAGTTTCATAGCAGAGAATGTTTCTGTGTCCTAAAATATTGCATGTGAACTGTCTTTGACTGGGGAATTGGGGAATTGTTATAGGACTTGAATCCAGAAATTCTAGACAGCAGTTCTTCTCAAAGTGTATAGCATTTCTAAATGAAGTGATCTAGGAAATACCTTCAGTTTATACAAAAGTTCAACCACAGTTTTAGAAAGAGAGTCCAAAAACTTCACAAGTAAGAGTGCCTATGCATTTTTCCGAACTACCAGGATCAGAAGGCATTAACTCCAGTGAGCGTTCGTGCTAGCTTTACTCAGCGTGGCACCTCTCATGTCAATCTTATTCAACTACCAAGGAACAGGCTCTGGGTCCTACGGTCTGTGTAAGTGGAGACATTATACATTTCTAACATCGTCTATAGTCAGACATTAAAGGAAACGGCCTTTCATTGTTTCTCACGTATAGTTCATGAACACAACCCAGGCAATTTAGGAGGAAAATGAAAGACTACATAACCGAATGCCGAATTATAATTTCCATACTTCGATCTTGATGCTCCTCTACTGGATTGGGCTCTTTAATATTCTCCAACGCCTGTGACAACTACTTTCCGAGTGTTGGAGATGCAATTTCGATCTCTTTTTCTCTGAGTCTTTGTACCTTTTAGTCTAACGACAAAGAGGAACAAAGATCCTAATTATACCCATAATCATTATTATCTGAAGAAGTTCCTAGTAATTAAATTTTAAAGAAAATTTATTTAATGAGCTTTCTACAGTCACATCCAAGCAATACACATTCAAGTAGATAGTGATTAGTATGAAATAGCACTAATTTGAATGACTTGATAAAAGCTCCTACTTCACTACTATGTTTTTAATAATTGTGTAATTACATAGAGAATTATTCCTGTAAATATCACTTGTTTTATATAGAATGGAGGACATGAAGATGTGTTCTATCTGGAGCAAATTTCCAATATTTTGAAGCTGTATCTTCTTGTGTCAGCTAAAAAGTTAATATGTACGTCTTAATTACACAAACACACACATACTTTCTTGCATGGAATATACACCTTTCATTTGCATGAGTTCAGGGTAAGTGCTTAGCTTAGTAGAAGCAGAGGTGGAGGGAAAATAAATCTCTGAAGGAGTGCATGGTCATTACCAGTGAATGGAAATGAAAAGCATATTTCAGTGAACATTTCCTAATTATCCCATAAGAGAGGTGCAATAATTGGCATAGACTATATCGATGTTGTCATGTCTATATCATTTCCAGTGATTCATGGAGCTTTAGAAATGTTCTCATGTAATATTGTGCATTTGTTCTCTTTATTTCAGGGCAAAATAAAGTGCTGATCTTAAATACAACTGTAGAAAGAGGAACTACAGCTCAAAGCAGACCTCATTCATCTGAATACTTTTTCATATCATGGGACTAAGGTACTAAGGGATCCTATATATACTCAAATAACCATTACGAGAGACAATGAGACAGAGGGGACATATATTCCTCGAGGTCTCAAGAGATTAAGTTCAAATTCTTGCTCCACCTCTAGTTGGATGGTATGATCTTTAACAAATTATTTGCCCAACCTAGGCCTCAATTTCATCTATAAGATGAGAAGATTAGAAATCCAATTTCTAAAGACACTTCCAACTTTTGACTGCATTTTTTCTTCTCAATACCATTAGATCTATAATACATTCCACTTAATTTTATAAATAGGAAGAACTTGCTAGATATATTCCCCTCTTCCTAAAGTTCAAAATAAAAGGAAGTAGTTATTACCTTCAAGGGGAAACATTTGAATGTAAAGTATCTACTGCAACTCTAGGTATCCAGAATATTTAATATTTTATTCAATATACCAATGATATGATGTTATATTAACTTGCTAAATGGACAATAAAAGGAGACAACAAGGTTAGAAAGGGAAAGTAAATAAGATAGATTTGGCATAAAGTTTTGATGTCATATAAATAAAATTAAAATGACCATGCTTTCCTAACTCCTACCAAAACTTCCTTTTCAAACTTACACAATTTTATCCTTGTGGGGAAAAAACATGGAATTGAAGGAAAAAAAGAGAAAAACCTCCAAAGTAATTGGAACTCAGCTCCTTGTTGGCTGGCACCTCAAAAGTAATAAGCCATTGGCCGTCCTTGGTGCAATCGTTCAGTGCTGTGGGAGAGGGACAAGGAGAAGTTGAGTGACTAATAGCAATGCCCTGGGACTCAAGCCCAGAAGCAAAGCTAGTGTGGTTCTAGCCAGTATGACTGGCCACAGCATCTCTTGGGGGAAGTATAGCTGATCTTGATCTGGCTATGAGTGATTACACATTGCTGGAATTCCTCCTCTGGTCAACATAAACATTATCATCACTGCTGACACCAACATGACCCAAAGGAAGTGTTTACATCTCCTGGAAGTCCATGGTTTTCCTGAGCTGAAATGCTGGTTTGGGGAGAGAGGTTTTATCACCATTTGTCTAGAGAAGTAAATTCAAGTGCAGAGCGTCTTAACTGAAATGTGTAATTCACTTAGACTTTCAGGAATCCAGGGGCTGGTCTCTCACAAAGGAAATAACTCCAGGTTAAGCACAAATCCAAACTCCTGTTGGGTATTTAACTAAGTTTAGAAGAATTAAGGAACTTGTCTTAGGCATTGTCACCTTGTCCTCTTTTTTTATGGTTCTCACTGAATAAAATTTTTTTAAAGATTTTGTTTATTTAGAGAGAGAGAGAGAGGCAGAAGGAATGGGGGTGGGGGAGAGGCACAATGAGGAGGAGAGAGAGAGAGAAAGAGAGAGAGCCTGGGGTGGGGGAGAGACAGGAGAGGGAGAGAGAGGTAGAGTCTTAAGCAGGCTCCACACACAGCCTGGAGTCAGACATGGGGCTCTATCTCACGACCCTGAGATCAAGACCTGAGCTAAAACCAGGAGTCAGATGCTTAACAGACTGCACCACCCAGGCACCCCCTGAGTACAGTTTAAAAAAAACAACCCTGTAATTTTAAAAGTCAGTTCAGCAGCCATCTTAGGACTCTAGAGATACACATTATTCAAACCAGTCTCCTTAATCAAAGTGGGGCAAATGATCAAGTGATAAAAAGACCATTAAATTATTCCCCTACGCCCAAATTCCTTGGAAAAGGCTGTCCCTCTACGTAAGCTCTCCAGTTTGGTGTGATCCTTTTGTGGAAGCTTTTTCAAGATGTATAGAGAATCAAAACGTAGCTAGATAAAAGGACAAAAATGAAACTTCAAAAATTATAGATATTAAGGATTCCGTAGAGTATCTGCCACTTAGGGTTTTCTGCTTCGAGTCCGCTTTCAAATTTATAGTTGAAAAAGATATTAATGATTTGCAATCAAAATTATATTTACATTTGCTTTAGGTTCAGCAACGACCGCATTTCACATAATTGCATTCTAGTCAGTGCACTAATCTTCATTTTTAAAGTGTTTTGTGAGTCCTTAAGATGCAAAAAAAAATTAACATATCATGAAAAGGGCAATTCATCTGAGGATGAAATTTGGATAGAAGAATTTGCTTTAATAAATACATTATTCGAGCAGACTAGATTCAGGATGAATCATCCTCAAGTTTTCCTGTTTAATTTCACAAATAAAGCAGGCGAATGTAAAAACAAGAAGAAGGAAGCTGAAAATAAGATAAGTTTGATAGCGACTCGTCGGCGATGTGGAAGAGCCGTCACTTTCCTGGCTGATTTTATTTTCTATGCCCATGATGTGTGAGAAAAATGCCGGCGCGGAAAAAATAAAAAGCTGAAAAAATGGATTTTGATTAGTAAGGAAATGGTACTGATTGTGAATTTGCAGTTCATCGCATTCTTCTGGCTTTCCTTTCAAAAGCCTTTTCTTCCATGTTTTATGCTCCCGAGCTGTTCACGTAGCCTAATTTGTTGGTTCTGCTTTCAGCTCAGGCATTCACTACCTCTACCTGTGCCTTCTCCGGCTTTTTTTATTACTTGGCATCTTTTGATTCTGGCAGTTATTTGGGTATGCTTTTTATCAAGTCCCCAGATTCCCTGAAAGGACGTCTTTCTTCCAGCTCATCATAATATTAATAGCACAATTTAGCCTCATTCAATTCCACAAACCTTCACTGAGCAACCTACTATGCGCTCGGCAGCTGGTCAGCAGAGCGGGGAACCGGGGATCTCAACGTATGTGCAAGTTCTCCTTAATGCAGCTTTCTGCAGTGTTTGCTTATTCTGACACATTGTTTCTCTTAATCCCAGCAGAGACCTCACGTTTGGGATAAACGGCAGCGTAGGTCATTTAGCAACGCCCTATGTTTCACAGGTAAGGGGAGGCTGAACTTGGTACTGTGGAGCGTGTCCAATGACCAGAACAGTACCCTGCCGGCATTTGTGTCTGAATTCAGTGACGCAGTCAGTTGGCACTTAATTAGTTAATAAACAGACCGTTTCATTGAGAGCATGCATTAGCATCTGACACCGGCTGGCAGACGCGCCTTCTTGATTGATTAAAATATACATTTAAATATATTCCCTTAATTTGTATCAGTTGCAAAGTGAGGCAGTTATCTTTATAACTGAGAGCATTAGTGTAAATTATTTAGTATCTTCATTCTAATTTGCACCATATTATAATATCTATCTTGATCTCAGAACTAAATAAATCATCTGTCCCAAATTCTAAGCACACTGTGAGTCCCTAGACTTTTTATATCACTTTCCCATCTTTGCCTCACAATTCTTCCAAAGGAAGCTGGAACTCCAAAAAACAGAAGATTACTTGAGTGGAAAAAATAAACTTAAAAAAAAAATGCTGTGGTCATTCTCAGAATGAGGAGCTTAGATTCTGGTTTATGTTTATTTTATCATGAATTGAATATTTAACATGAATCAAAAATAGAGACTAGGCTGAGCTTTCTCAAGATGTTAAGGTTTTGGTGGGTGGGTTTTTTTTTGGTCATTGTTGCTGTTTTTTGTTTGTTTCTTTCTAATCTGGATAGAAAATCCTTCTGTTATTTATAATCAAGGCTTAGTTGAAGTGGGGAAGTTGAGCAAAAGACAGGGCACTGAACAGATGTCTGAGGACAGAGAGAAGTAAATAGAATGAGGTGTTCAAAGGCTTGTGGACCAACTGGGTTAGTGGGGCATAATTACCATGATGAAAGAAGAGACTTTCATAAAGGAGGTGAGAGTATCAAATGCTTCAAGAGAGTTGAAGGGGATATAGGCAAAGATTACTAGATCCTTGGGGCAGAAGACCACTGGGGACTTCGGGAAACCGTTTCAGTGAAGTTTGGGTCCAGATACCAGATTAATCATGGTGGTGACGGACACTATAGATACTTGCTACTAGATGAAACCAAGAAATGAGATCACAGTTCAAGAAAGTGGTAGAGTAGATACGTGGTTTCAACAGAAGGGTGAGAGAGACAAGAGAAGGAGGATGATAAAGATGCTAGCCAGACACTTCTATACACCAACAGAAAGACAGAAGAAAGAGAAATTAAGGATTTGATCCCATTTACAATTGCGCCCAAAATCGTGAGATACCTAGGAATAAATCTAACCAAAGAGGCAAAGAATCTGTACTCAGAAAACTATAGAATACTCACGAAAGAAATTGAGGAAGACACAAGAAATGGAAAAATGTTCCATGCTCATGGATTGGAAGAACAAATATTGTCAAAATGTCTATGCTACCTAGAACAATCTACACATTTAATGCAATCCCTATCAAAATAACATTCACTTTTTTCAACGAAATGGAACAAATAATCCTAAAATTTGTATGGAACCAGAAAAGACCCCGACTAGCCAGAGGAATGTTGAAAAAGAAAAGCAAATCCAGTGGCATCACAGTTCCAGACTTCAAGCTCGATTACAAAGCTGTCATCATCAAGACAGTATGGTACTGGCACAAAAACAGACACATAGATCAATGGAACAGAATAGAGAGCCCAGAAATGGACCCTCAACTCTATGGTCAACTAATCTTCAACAAAGCAGGAAAGAATGTCCAACGGAAAAAAGAGTCTCTTCAACAAATGGTGTTAGGAAACTCAGACAGCCACATGCAGAAGAATGAAACTGGACCAATTCCTTACACCACACACAAAAATAGACTCAAAATGGATGAAAGATCTCAATGTGAGACAGGAATCCATCAAAATCCTAGAGGAGAACACAGGCAGCAACCTCTTCGACCTCAGCCACAGCAACTTCTTCCTAGACACATCGCCAAAGGCAAGGGAAGCTAGGGCAAAAATGAACTATTGGGACTTCATCAAGATAAAAAGCTTTTGCACAGCAAAAGAAACAGTCAACAAAACCAAAAGACAACCAACAGAATGGGAGAATATATTTGTAAATGACATATCAGATAAAGGGCTAGTATCCAAAATCTATGAAGAACTTATCAAACTCAACACCCAAAGGACAAATAATCCAATCAAGAAATGGGCAGAAGACATCAACAGACTTTTCTGCAAAGAAGACATCCAAATGGCCAACAGACACATGAAAAAGTGTTCAACATCACTCGGCATCAGGGAAATACAAAATAAAACCTCGATGAGATACCACCTCACATGGGTCGGAATGGCTAAAATTAACAAGTCAGGAAACGACAGATGTTGGCAAGGATGCAGAGAAAGGGGAACCCTCCTACACTGTTGGTGGGAATGCAAGCTGGTGCAGCCACTTTGGAAAACAGTATTGAGGTTCCTCAAAAAGTTGAAAATAGAGCTACCCTATGACCCTGCAATTGCACTACTGGGTATTTACCCTAAAGATACAAATGTAGTAATCCAAAGGGGTACATGCACCCCAATGTTTATAGCAGCAATTTCCACAATAGCTAAACTATGGAAAGAGCCAAGATGTCCATCAACAGATGAATGGATAAAGAAGAAGTGGTATATATATACAATGGAATATTATGCAACCATTAAAAAACGAAATCTTGCCATTTGCAACAACGTGGATGGAACTAGAGGGTATTATGCTAAGCAACATAAGTCAGTCAGAGAAAGACAAGTGTCATATGACCTCACTGATATGAGGAATTTGAGAAACAAGGCAGAGGGTCATAGGGAAAGGGAGGGAAAAATGAAACAAGACGAAACCAGAGAGGGAGACAAACCCTAAGAGACTCTTAATCTCAGGAAACAAACTGAGGGTTGCTGGAGGGGAAGTGGGGTGGGAGGATGGGGAGACTGGGTGATGGACATTGGGGAGGGTATGTGCTATGGTGAGTGCTGTGAAGTGTGTAAGACTGATGAATCACAGACCTGTACCTCTAAAACAAGTAATACATTGTATGTTAAAAAAAAAAAAAAGAAGATAATAGGAAGGGAAAAATGAAGGGGGGGGGAATTGGAGGGGGAGATGAACCATGAGAGACTATGGACTCTGAGAAACAAACTGAGGGTTTTAGAGGGGAGGGGGGTAGGGGGATGGGTTAGCCCGGTGATGGGTATTAAGTAGGGCATGTATTGCATGGAGTACTTGGTGTTATACACAAACAATGAATCATGGAACACTACATCAAAAACTAATAATGTAATGTATGGTGACTAACATGACATAATAAAATAAAATTTTAAAAAAGATGCTACCCAGAGAGGAAGTAATTTGATGGGGAAAGTCCCCAAGAAGAAGCAAAAGTGGGATATGGAATAAAAGTATAAGAGCTCCCTTAGGAGGGAGGACATTTGTCCTAGGAGAGGGGAGAGGAGAGAGAAGAAAGGTAAATGAAATTGAAAGATGCTAGAAATTGTGTGGTGGTGGGTATAAAAATGGGGAAGATGAGGAATTTCAGGAACAAAAGCCATGACCTCAGTAACTGCAAATGAAGGAGAGAGAGTAAAAATGAAGTCTCAAGTGATTTTTTAAAATTTGAATTATGACAGCGCATTAACAAAAGAAAAGTAACGAAAACAAGGTAGCAGAACATCATCTTCTGAAAGCAAAGAGTAAAAATAAATTAAAAATTCCAAAAATGGACTTTGTTTCTTTGTTCTCTGAATACTTCAAACTTGTTCAAAGTATTGCATATAATTTGAAAAAAATACAGCTCATTCTATTCCTCTCTGATAAACCACTCTGAGGAAAAAATATTCCAATTTTCACAGTTTTATTTACCTGAGGGATCATTTAATTAATGTCTATCTCCATTCAGGAAAGGCAAACTCGAAGACTGAGTCGAAGTATGTTTCTTCTTACCATCAAACCCTGATTCCAGGTAAGTCCCTTAGTTAGTACAAGGATTTTGATAAATATTTGCTGAACGACTGATCTGTGCATTTTCACACATTCTTGCATCTCATCATTCTTTTTTTGAAAAGCCAAGGACAGTACCTTCCCATATGGATAGGCTACAGTTAAACCAAATTAAATCAGCAAATTTAACCATTTTATATATATATTTTAATATATTAATATATATTTGTATTTATATATTATATATATTTATTTATATATAAATATTATAATAAAATAATAAAATATATTTATATATATTTATTTATATGTATGTGTGTGTATGTATGTATATATATACACACACATACATACACTCAAAACTTCAGGAGGTACAAAGTATTGCCATACACAAGGCCTTTAAAAAGCTTCTAATCCATTTAGGAGACAATACCCAACAGACATGGAAAATTACATAGCAATAGAAGATTTCAATAAGCTTCAAGACAAAAATACAGGCATGATGAAGCAGTGAATGATTGATTGTCAAAGATTTTTATAGACCAGAAATTTTAAATTTTTGTTTATATACCTGATAATTTTTTAAATTATGCACCCCTTCAGGCATTTTAAATATACATACACAAATTTTATTGTATATTTATAGCTCCAAAAATGTGTTTTGCAGTATATTACGCATTCTGTAAGTGATTTGCATATATTTTTATTAATACATTTTGACCTGGCAATATATATTGAATTGCAAATTTAGCTCACTTAATTTGTGGAAAATTGCCATATAACCAAGTAGGCTGAGTCAGTCCTCATTCTCAAAGAAATCAGCCAACCAAACTCACTCTATGCTAGAAAAATAAAATCTGACTTTATTATTTTTTAGAGATTTATTTATTTTAGAGTGAGAGAGAGAGAGAAAGAAGGGGGAAAGGGGCAGAGGAAGAGAGAAAATCCACAAGCAGACTCCCCGCTGTGCACAGAGCCCCAACATGGGGCTCAATCCCAGGACCCTGAGATCACGATCTGAGCTGAAACCAAGAGTCACCCCCTTAATGGACTGAACCACTGAGGCACCCCGACTTTATTTTTTTAAATTCAAATGAACATGTTAATGAATGTCCTCATGGCAATCTTTTCATTTCTGAATTCTATTTTTAATTATATCTATAATGGGTAGATAGATGATGGATAAATGATTGATAGATTGGATAGATAGAGAGACAGACAGATAAGGAAGAGAGTACAATGCTTTGCCCTGAATTTTTCAACTTGATGAAAGAAGGCACAGCACCCTTCAAGATTTCTTACAGCAGTTGTTTTGCTTGGATCTCACAGAACTGTCCCTTAGGAGTGAGTTATTCCATAACAAACCATTTTGTTTTATGTTACAAATGTTTTTATACCCTTTGCAATGATTTTTATGCCCTAGAGCTTTTACACTGTGGGGCAAGAATGATGGGAGGTGTGATTTCTTTGGTAAAATGGAACACTTTTTAAAGAGGAGGCAGGGGAGGAACACCGACCCACGACAGACCTCAGGCAGAGTAATTACAGGGGAAAACAGGATTGAAGTTCATAATCAGGAGAACGATTCTCTTAAAGCTATCCGTGCCTGGGCACCCTCTGGAAAGCTTTTGTGTAGCCCACAAATTGAAGGCTGTTGTTTAGATAAGGGATCAGCAAGCCTATGGACCAAATCTGTCCTGCTGCCTGCTTTTGTAAATAAAATTGTGCTGGAATGCAGCCATGTTCATTGGCTTACATATTGTCTATGACTGCATTTACACCATAACGACAGGACTGAGTAGTTATAACAGATTGTATGGTGCTCAAAGCTTAAAATATTCCCTATCTGGACCTTTACAGAAAAGTTTGCTCACTTCTATTCTGGATATTATAAAATTGCTGTAAATAGTCAGATGAGAGAGAGAGAGAGAGTGCACATGCTTTAAGTTGGGGTAGTCAGTCTAAAATGTGCTATTTAGCTGGAAAAGATTTGAAAAGGTGAAAAGAATGAAAATTGGCAAAAAGCATGATATTGCTGTATGTGAGATAAAAGTGAGAAGTCCATCTCCTCAATAAGCAGACCCATGTTAAGTTTCATAGCCAAGAGAATTATATATGAAGGAGAGAAGCCCAGGAATGATACCTTAGTCAAACAGAACAATCCATTACAAACACATGCTATCATCCAAACCAATATAAAGGTAGATTGCTCCCAATCATGTGGGCATCTCCCCTGGAAGTCTGAAAGTAGCTGTTGGCAGGGAATGAGATCCTTAAGCAGGTTTTAATAATGGTGGATGTCTTCACTAATGCAACTAATTGATTCAGATATGAAATCCAAGCTCAGTAATGTAATCTAAGTGGTATTTAGTTTTCTAATGTGACTTTGATTTCTCAGAAGGGGCTATCATGTGTAGGTGACTCCCACTAATCTTTCTTCTCTGTTATTTCACTAAAATTTGTATTTAATCAATTCAGTGCATTCTTAAAATCACCATCTAAGCACCGTAAAGAACAACATCAGCAACACCAAAGGTAACAAACATCAAAACTCCACTAATTTGAACTAGTTAACTAGGACTGAGATTATTTTTAGAGATAGAAATTTGACTTTTGTATAGATGGAGTAAACCCTGCTAGGAAGGCTAGGTGTATCTTAGAAGAAGGTCTTAGAAAAACTCTCTTAACAAACTGAAAGATTTAGTTTGAAATCCATTAGAGCATAATCAACATTTATTAAGGGCATACCATGTAGAAAACATTGTATATTATTTGAGCACAGAATGACCTTTTTAAAATCGTCTCTCTGCAGATGTGATCATGCTGTTCACTTACAATAGAAGAAATTTTTGGTAAGGAGATTTCTGATTTATTTCCCATCTGAATTATTAAAAATTCAAAATGGAGAATGTATAAAGTCATCTATTTTCTAGCATTCCAGTACTGGTGTAAGTGTGAGCAGAGACAACTTCCAAATTCAATATTCAAAGTTTAGTATAATTAACATGAAATATCTAGCGTAGAGATAGATAGCTCTACAGACTTCACTATATTCTGACATTGATTCCATGTTCCAAAATAAACAATTTTCTTTGTACATTTATTCATTTAGCACTAATGTATCAGTCAGGGCCCCCTTCAGGAAACAAAAGCCACACAGTAACTTGACCGGATAATGTAAATAACAATATAAAGAACAATTAACATAGGGTTGGATTAAGAAGTACTTGGTTAGTTAAAGAAAACAACAAAAACTACAGGAATAGCAGATATTAGGAGCACCCACTATGGCCTGAAAGAGAGCACCCAGGAAAAACCATGCTCCCCAAACAGGGCTGAGATACAGACTTCATCAAAGAGGACATGACTGGGGCACCTGGGTGGCTCCGTTGGTTAAGCGACTGCCTTCGGCTCAGGTCATGATCCTGGAGTCCCTGGATCGAGTCCCGCATCGGGCTCCCTGCTCGGCAGGGAGTCTGCTTCTCCCTCTGACCCTCCCCCCTCTCATGTGATCGCTCTCTCATTCTCTCTCTCTCAAATAAATAAATAATCTTAAAAAAAAAAAAAGAGGACATCGCTGTAGGTCACTGGAGAGCAAGAAGTAGCTGGGGTGTCATGCAGTCTGGACTTGCTGGAAATCTGTCTTCTGGAGTGCTGCGGAAAGCCTTCCACAGGCAGATGCTATAACTCAGAACACACTGTAAAGTCACCCAAGTGAGGAGTGAGAGAGGTTCTTCATGGGCCTGTGACTCCCAGGTAGCAGTCTACTCTGAAGCCTTCAGAGGAGGTTCTGGGGAAGCTTCTGGCTGCTGTTGATCACATTGAGCTTCAGGAACTGGGATCTAGAACAGGACAGGAGCAGGAAGGTTCTAGAGAACTTGTACCCTGTAGGAACCTGGCAAGCGAGGCACACCTTAGAGGAGAAACCCATTTCTCCTCCAGTGTCTCTCCAACCTCCTCCATAATGACAACATTTAATACTTTGCCAGTTGGCAAAGAAGAAATATTTGTAAAGGCTGCCTCCATGATTACAGAGCAGCAGGTGAAGAAGGGCATATTTTGAGCTAAGAAGTAATAAATCAATAACTGGCACACTTGGTTTTTGTGTGTCTCCAATGTGCTGTAGATCTTCATCACTGCTGCAAATTTCATAATTGTCCATTTCTCCGCATTACACCATAAATATACCTGGAAGCCTTTTGGTAACCATTCATTCCACAAGTATTTATTGAGTGGCTTTGGGGAGTGGTGTATTCTCAAAAGTCTGGAGTAAAGGACAAAACATTATAATCCAGGCCATAAAAGACTGTGCGTACACTTGAGTGGGAGAAGTAAATGAATCAGTGGTTGGACACAATGGGCTGAGCACTCCACTAGAAGTATAGATGCCCAATGCCCAAGAAGCACAAAGGAGAAGCTAAGTCTCCCCTGGAGGAGAGAGGGGTGAGGTTGGTTAAGATTCGTCAGAGAAGGTGGCATCTTGTTTGCATCTTGAAAGATGACTGGGCATTTTCCAGAAAGACAGAAGTGAAAGGTCCTCCCTCTGAGGGTGCAGAACATGCAAAGGGTCAAGGTCCTAATAATAATGACTTACTGACCAAAGAGCCAGTGGTTACAGGAGGCTAGAGACAAGGTAGCTAGCAGCCAGACTGAAGACCTCATTCTGATAAAAGAAATTAAAACTTGACTTTAAAGGTTATCCTTTCTCCATTTCCTGAAACATTTTTTTTAGAGAAATATACTATTTTCATTTGTCTTCCTGGGGAATTGAAGATCGTAAAATTAAATCCTTAGATCTGTACTTCCTAAAAGAATCAGACTGAATGCAAAAAAGCACAAACACTGTTTAAAAAAGAAGTGACTTGCTCTGTTTTGTTTTGTTTTTTTAAATTCAAATGTGACTCTGGAGTGCAACCAACATAATATATTGGAGGATCAGAACATCTGAGCCACATCACTGATTAGCTTCTTTTCACCCAAACTAAAGGGAAAAAAATATTGATGAATTAAATAAATGACTCGTTGAAAATGACTGAGCATGCAACATTTTGGTAAATGGGCGTGGCAACTGTACTGAGCCATATTTTAATTTTGAACCACAGCAGAGGGCAATACAATTCCCTGGTTTTCAGGTTAGAATTTTAGAAGAGCTAATAAAGGTTTAATGCTCTATTATGGAGATCTGAGTTGCTGCCCAGCACAGAAGAGGAGGGAAGTCTCCAGATTGATTTTGATTGTTTGGGAAGATTCTGCTTTCTTGTTTTCTTGACTGTAGGAAAAATGTGTGCTTTGAGCATCAAGAGAGTGGGGAGGAGGTTCTTGCTTCCAAAACTCTTATTATGATTTGGGAGGGAGGTCCTGTAGCAAATTCTGTTCTAACTCAGGTTGGAAGTCAGGTGTTAGCTCTAACACTTCTACATGGCCCAGGAGAGACCCATCAAATTGGCTATAAAAGCTGGTTAGGGTTCAAGGCTAGTTTGACTCATGGGTAGAACAGGTAATCATTTATATAACCCTCTATGCACAAAGAATTCCCAAACAACTTGAATTCCCTGCTCCATTGCTTGGCCTTTTACCATATTACATAATTCTGTATGTATTTTATAATATTGGTTAAGTGATTGGCTTAAGCTTTCACCATTTCCAGAAATCCCCTGCAAACAGTACATATCTCTAGGATAGACGGTAATGACTAACATTTACTTGGCACTTACTAAGCCCTCCCATGTCTAAATTATTAAAAACAATGTATTCATCTAATCCTTACTTTGGAATAGGTTTCTTTAGTAACTCTGTTTTCCAGATGAGAAAACAACCACAGAGAGAGTAAGTAATTTGTCAGAGGTCGTACAGCTAGTACATGTTGAAGTCAATATCTGAAGGTAGGCAGGTTTCACAATTCCAAGACCTTGGTTATTGACTCCTCACTTGCCACTAGAACCTTAATTAGGATTACACCACAGAGTGATTCCTGATGAGTGTTTATATGAACCACTGTTTAAAACATTCTATATACATTATTTTATGTCCTCTTTAAATTTAATATTCCTCCAAGATAGGTAAATGTTCTCTATATTTTGTGAAAGAGGAAACTGAGGTGAAGTAAGGTAAAGAGATATTCCCAAGATGACACAGTTATTAAGGACTGGAGCCAGATTTAGGACCCAGGTCAGCCTGATTCCCAACCTGCAACTCAAGCCAATTTCTCAATTCTCCCAATCACTACCCACTCACCCCCTCACCCCCTCAAAATACAGACTTTGGCCATACATATTCTGACTTTCGCAAATTTTAGTTGAATTTTTCGAGTTAGAGTTGGCAATATAGATGGAAGGAGGATGCTAAGAACTTTTCTTAAAGTCATATTTGCATAGCAAGCCCACTGTGTTTGGCTGGGCTGGCAGTGATCATGAGGGGTGGAGGTTAAGCGATCTGTTAGTGACACTATTTCCAGAATCTCTTTGCTTATCCTTTCTTTCCAGCTCAGGGCATCTCTTCCATGAAGCAATTTTGACCTCTATTTCAAGATACTTACTCCTCCTCCTCCACTTAATCTTTATTGGCAAGGCCACCAATTTGATAGCTACCATGTATGTGAAAAAGGAGAAAGAACCATTATTTTTAAAATCATTTACTAAGTTTTGGTGATAGCACTGTACTGTACAGATCTGTATCTCACGGATTCTAAAACATACAGTATTTTTCACATATGAATGTCTCCAAAATTGGGATGCTCCTCACAATTAGACATAATTATCATTGTTCAATCATTATTCTTGATGAAATGACTGGACAACTCCAACCCCTTGACACCTCAGTCAACAAAACACTTAAGGACCATTTGAAGGATGACAGTTCCAGTTGGTGTCTGAAAGCCATCTGATGCCCAACATCTAAGCTTGCCCTTGAGTGAGCGCATCACGGGTGAGATGCCAGATACAAGAGTCCAACTCTCTTATAGGAAATGTGTGCATCAGCATTGCCCCTGCAAGGCCCAAAGGGTGATGTAGGAAAAGCATAGACATCAAGATCTCTGAGTCAGAATACCACTGAAGAAATTTCTTAGTGTCACTGTATTTCCAGAATCTCTCTGCTTATCCTTAACTATGGAAAGTCAGATGTGAAGAAGTCTAGAAATACGTAGCTCATTTATTCCTCTTATATTCTCCCTTATAGGTATGCCCAAGAATCATACTGGAGTTTTGAAAAGAAAGCCTATGTCTAAATAAGTCTAAAGGGGTGCTTTGAATAAATAAATAAAAATTCTAAGTCATAAGAAAGATTGTAGATTAATTGGCAATATTTTTCTCTTTCTTAGTGAAACAAAATAATGGTGCCTTTTACAAAAAGGGGCATCTTAGATTTGGGGAAATACAACGCACCTCATTCATTCCTCACAGCAAGCCTAGGAAGTAGGTAGCATTGTTCTCATTGTTCTCTTCTAGAAGCCGCAGAGACTGTTCAGCTAGAAAAAATCAGACCCCATACTCTTGCCTTTTCATTACCCCAAAAAAAGGGCTTGGGGCCTGTCACTTACCAGTTTTGTGGTCTTAGACAAGTCATTTAACTTGCCTGGGTTTCTGTTTCTACTTCTGTAAAAAAGGGACAAAAACACCTATATCGCCAACTTCCCAGCGATTAAATGTGGCCACAACTCACAACCTTCCAAACCCGTAAATATGGGAGGCAGTCTCCTTGTGATGAATTAGCCTCTTCCCCGCAGCGGTTCTTGAAATGCCTGCCCTTTGTTAGAGCATGACTGGAGACGGTCCCATCACAACCAAACGGTGAGCATTTTGAGGACAGGGATTTGTTGTTGGGATCTATTTGTATATTTACAGCATCCTGTGCACATAGTTGGCACTGGATGGATATTTGTCTCGATGAATAAAAAAGCATGTCGTGAAGTGTTCTATGCTACTGATGTTATTCCCTGTGAACCTGTTGAAACAGAGGAGAGCCTGGGAACAGCATATGTTGGTGATGATTTGGCTGCAAAAAACCGTGAGATTTTTAATAAAACTGCACTAGACCACATTCTCTCCCATGATGATATTTATGATGTAGCAGGAGAGGAAGACTCTGGAGAAGGAAAAATAACAGCACGTGAGACAGAACAAAGAGTTGGAAGCACTGATTTTTTTGTTGTTGTTGTTAAAGACAGCATGGCTGCGGAAGAGTCCCATTTGCTGTGTGATACACGCCTTTTCATCGTGTACTAAGTCATATGAGACCCCGTAGAAGGAGCTTCTGTCCTTAGAAAGCAATTGCCAGTCAAGTTCCAAAATAATGTCAAATAATTATCTTTTTAAATACATGTTTATGTATTGTAATTAACTTTAGAATCGGCGTTTCTAATCCCCAGTGCCTAAGAAATTCCCTGGTAGTAAGTTAGTTATGTAGGGAGGGGCATTCATTCTGGGCCTGTAAATTTTATTTAAAATTGAGCCGTCTTCCTGCTGTTTGCTTAACAGTCCCTGTGTTGTTTGCGGGAAAGTAATGCTTCTCCCTAAATGCACCTAACTCTCTACCAGCGAGTGAGTTGGACACAGGGGCCTCCATGTGTAATACCGAGAAGAGATTTGTACACATGAACGCATGCCGACAATGCAGATTGTTGTTGTTGTTGTCATAGCCCAAATGTATGTGCTTTTTCCTTCTGGAGCTTCTCCACCCAACTTAGCACCCATTCCACAGAGAGGGGGCCCTGAAGCCCGCATGCAGGGACGGGGATGCTGAACCAGGAGACTCTCTCTTCCCATTTGCGGAATGCCTCAACTCAAGTGAATGCACACAAGAGGTGGGGAGTAAGGATTTGTTTCGTAATTCTGATGAATTGCAGGTCTGGGGCTCCACATAAGAGGAGAAGGGAGTGGACATGAAATCTGACTTGAAAGATGCTCCCAAGTCCTGGGACCCCAAATTCTTTCCCTATTCTCTTGCCATGGTTTCCAAATTTCCTGCCACGGATGCTCTTCCTTTATATAAGGTGCTCTCTCCAAAGTACAGGGGACACAAAGAGCTGACTATAAAGATTTTATCCTTTAGTCTTTAACTGCTAGTCCTGAGTTATCCTGAATCTGCTTCCTCTATAGTAGACATAGGGCTCTTTGAGACTGCTCTATGAATTCAATACGTTTAAAATTACCAGCGATATGGGATAAGGGGGCTGTGCTCAAGGGGACTGATGCAGTGGCGGAAGGATCCCACCCTGGGAAGCACGCGCAGCCCCTCTGTGCCCAGGTGTTCAGGGGGTAGGTACAACAAGCGGGAGAAAATCAAAACCACAAAGACAATTCTATCTCTTTCACCATTGTAGCTGGCTCAGATGTTTCACATTCTTTTCAGATAACAATACACCCTTCGGATGACTGACCACTGTATCTTAATTCGCCAAGTGGTGCAACCTATCGGAAGGCAATGGGAATTCGGCTCGGACGACAAATAGCAGCCTCGCACAGCCCAGCCTACCTCCCTGGCTTGCAGAGCACTCGCAAAACCAATTACGGCGGGCTGCGCCACATTACAGAATTCAAAAGCTATAACCAATTGTTGTAAAAAGAAAATTGAGCCACATGCTACGGGTTTGGGTTTCTTTCTTTCTCTTCTTTCCTTTTTTTTTTTTTTCCTTTCCATTAAATCATAACAGAGTATCTTTGGCCTAATGTCCCCTGTGAGACGGGTTGGGGTGATTTGTGTAGAAATTCTCACTTGACAAGCAGCTGTGGAAGCAAGCTTGCCGGGTTGACAGGCAGAGCAGCGCACCATCCACCCAATAACTCAAGAACAAAAAGCAAATCAATAGACATAATATTGCAAAACACTGCAGCAGGATAAACACTGCTCTCACATCTATTTGATTTTTCTCCCTCATCTGTCAACACAATTGAGAAGTCGCGCTTGCTAATTGTCTTCAGTTGGCAGACTCCGCCGACTTTGACGGGAGCTGCGACACTTGGATGTCACAGTCTTTGCCGCCCGTGGTCGCCAGCCTGGCAGCCTTGGAAGCGGCCTCCATTTTGGGCGGGCTGCGTTCATCTGCACGACTTCTCTCTGTCTGGATGAGGCGTGCTCTCCATTATACAGTTCTTCTCATCATTAGCACCGACTGAAGAATCTGTGCCATGTTCTCTGTATCCAAAATATTTGAGGGAGGCAAAGAATCCCAGGAAGTCAATGAAAATGCGCTTCTATTGCCAGCTAGCATTTGCAACTGCCAGACTTCCTTGCATTCAAATTAGATTACCCAGCCGAGGAAGGACGGAGAGAGAGTGGTTTCAAACCAAGCTCTCTTTTGTGACTAAATGGCGGCCTTTGAGAAAGAGCACATGATTTGCTGCCGGAGAGGTCATGCCCAGCGGCTTCTTTGCTTGCTCCATGCAAGACTGTAAAGGCACCAACAAAATTTCAACTCCCCAGAGACAAGAAGTGAGCCCCTTGTCCTCCACACACCCAACACAGTGGTCCACAAACAGTCGAGGGCTGATGGATACTGGCCATGCCGACCAAGGGGTGCTAGAACTACAGAGAACAAAGGAACATTGTCCCAGGAGCTCGTGGGCCTGCAATTTTCTAGGAGGAGGGCATCCTGCTCTCTTGGATGCTCTAGACAGTATCTGGAGAATTCATCCTGTTTCGCAGTGGTTGTCCAAGCTGTCTTTGCCAGGTCCTGGGAAGGAGATCTCTGAACTTGACAATCAAGGTATAATAACTCTACAGGTTGGACAGTTCTGGCCACCTTGGTAAGTAGAGTGGCTGTACCCCCATTCCACCCTTCAAAGACCTTCTCGGTCATTGCCAGGAGTAATGCAGGGAGCTTTCCCTGTCCGTGTGTGTGCCTCCTTCACATTCCTGGGGTCACCAAGCAAGAACTGAATCTCCTCTGTTTTGCAAATTGGTGCCTTGAAACAAGCTGTTCTCTCTGGGCTACTCCACGTTTCCTAGGCACCTTTACCTCGCCTTGTCTCTCTCTTTCTTTCTATCTCTATTTACATATACACATACACACAACAGGTGCACATGCACACACACACATATTGCCTCTTTATCATGGACAATTTCAAATATATCAATAGACAAGGTATATAATTAAGCTTCATGTACGCAAACCCATCTTCGACTAATATCAACTCAGGGCTAACTTAATCCATTCATTTTTCCCTCTCACACTAATATCATTGGGAAGCAAGTCCCAGATATCCTATCCTATTATCTGTAAATAATTTGGGGGTATATCTCTAAGAGGAAATTAAGTAGCATCTCCGAGAAACCTCTAGGCTCCCCCACACAGAGCTTTGGTCTCCCTCCTTTGTGCCTCCATGATATATTGCTCACTCTCGACTAGAACAAAATTGGTAGTCTGTCTGTTTCCAGATTGTGCCTCTTGCTAGATGGTAAGATCATGGAAGCCTGAGCTCCTGGTATACCAGACAGAAGCTGGCCAAATTCCACGGTGCTGAATAGCTCGGCACCCTTCCTGCCCACCACTGGCTACCCTCCCAGCCCCTGACTCACTCAGGCACAGGGGGGAAATGAGCAGATCAGCCCCTTTGTTATTTCCCTTTGAGATAAACCATTGAGATGGTGTGAGGAGACAAATGACACTGTGGTTTTTAGACTAGTTCTTAAGGGTTTTCTTTTCTCTTCTCTTCTCTTCTCTTCTTTCTCTTCTCTCTCTTCTTTTCTTTTCTTTTTCCTAAACTAGCCACAGTTTTGGTGCCTGGCCTCAAAGTCTGTGGGAATCACCAGCCTCATTTCCCAGCATCCTGCAAAGGACCTCATGTTTTCACACTTCTGATCCAGGCACTGAATTTTCCTGCCAGAAAACACAGCTTTAGGTTATAAAATCACAGCCACTGAAACAAACTGCTGCCCATTTCCATCTAGATTTCTCAGCTGCAAAAATCATTGTTGTTTTTTTTTTCAGACAGTGTTTGTACATTTCATCAGTAAGTAGCCACCCTCTGCTTTCATTTTTGATGGCAAAATAATACAGAAGAGGAAAAAATGGCTTTTATGAGAGTGTTCAAAATTTTACATTGCAAGTCTGATCCCTAGTTGTCATTTCCCTGGTCATAATTCTCCTGAAGTTTTAATATATGGTCAAATTACTTGGCTGTAAAATCACAGAGTGAAGAAAAATTTTGATACTCCACGTTAAAATAACAATTTTACAGAATAAGCAGGATAGTCAAATGTGGCTTTTATCTTAAGATTTTTTAATAGTGTCATTATATGGAATAGAAAAAGTTGCCTTTGGACATGAGACACCTGGAAAATGAAAGAAAAATATTTTTATTGTTTAAAAAATCACTGATTCAAGATGTTTGTCCAAAGGACAATTATATAGAGCAATATGTCATAGAATGGAAATAATATGATTTTGTGAGACCCACGTTCTAGTGGTAAATGTGCCACAAAAGTAGCTCTGTGACCTTGAACTTATCACCTGAATTCCCTAGGCCTAGGGTTGCCAGGTAGAATATAGGACACCTAGTTCTATTTGAATTTCAGAAAATAATAAATAGTTTTTCAGGATAAAAGTGTCCCAAGTATTGCATTAGAAAACCTATCCTAAAAAATTATTTGTTGCTTATCTGAAATTCAGAGTTAGCTGAGATTTTCCTAATTTTGATTTGTTCTATCTTGCACTCAGCCTGGGTTGCATTATCTTCAGAGGCCCATGCTTTCTGTCTCAGCTCTTCCTTTCTGTTTTCCTTTATCAATTCACAAGAAATATTTTTGCTAATTTGCATCTCACTAATCTTTGAGTTGTTAATCTTTAAGTTGTTAGAGAAATATTATTTTTCTCTATTAATTTTCCAAAGGTGTTTTGAATTTATCATATTTCCAATGAATATGTGATCATTTTTGGATACGATCTCAGAATATTAGAATTTATGCAGTTCAAAACAAATGCTCCCAGCTTATTGCAAGTCTTGTCAAATTGAAATCAAAGAAAGAACTAAACTCTAAGTGTCTTTCCTTTTATAACAATTTTCCCTTCGGTAAACATAGCAAGACTGGTATCCATCCTCCTGCATTCCCATGAAACAGAGAGCCAAGCCCAATGATTATTCATAAATATCATGGTTAAAAAGAGAACATAAGATCCATGGGCAAAGTTGAAAAAACCAGCCCGGCACAGCATTACCTGTTCTTTACTTATTATTAAAATCGGGAAGTTAATTGCTCTATGCTTACTAAATCAGTTCTACCTGGGAAAAAAGGTTATTCAATGTTAAAAAATACAAAAATTGCTTTGACTTCGAACTATTCCATGCTAAAAGCCTGTATTTGTGGATACTTGAGGTCAAGGTATAAATTATGCCTTTATATAACATCCTCAGAAAGAATAAATAGAAAAATGTTTCCTTGAGAACTGATTTGTGTTTTCCCCCAAGTTAATATATTCCTTGTGATATTCTTTTAGTCAAAACTTATATCTTTAGTGTTTGAGCTTCTAATAAAGTGTAGAACGGGTTTCTTTTTCTTTGAAATCTATATTTTTCACAAAGCTAATGAAAACAATATGTTATGGCTCTAATTATAATAAAAAAATAAAATGTTTTGTGTTTGTTCTATCTTATTGAAGAGAATGTTATTGAGACATCCTTGATCTTGTATTGTAAAGATTCAAATGGAAATCTGAGTCTCATCAGGACAGGGAGCAACTAACGGAGTCTTTCCTGAATTCTTAGTTTTAATGATATTTTAAATTCTGTCGGTACCCCAGGCAGGGAAGGATAAAAAACAAGCACAGTACTGATGGTGTATGAGTTAATGGGAGGGTAACTGATAAAATTAAACCTTTGCAACCCGCTGAGCTAACCCAAACTTGCTAAGCTATGAGAACATTAATGAGTAAGAGATCTTAATTAAATTGTTTGTAATTAACTCTCCCAAGAGTAAAAAGTATAAAAGTAGCTCAAACTAAATACCTGTGGTACATACTTGCAATAGACAAAGCAATTTCCACACAAATGATATGTGTATATATATATATATATATATATATATATATATTCACCACGTATGTCAAGGCCATACAAACTACAGTGATTTCTTTTCTCTTGAAATTCCCCTGAGCTACAGGTTTAGAATATATTTGTATTAATATCTACCTGCTATTTAATGAAGATAATACATTCTGTCTTATCAGAGATAACTCTGAGTCCTAAAATGAACTAGGGATTTTCAATTAAAGGTATAACATTTTCTATCTAAATTTAATGAGATTTAGATCATCTGAAGACTATAAGACAAATTTACACACTAAAAAGACCTGGTTAGGAAGGGCCCAGTGAGCAGTGATGTTTACAGATGTATCAAAGTCATCTCTGGCTTTTCCAGGGGATCAATAGCCATTCATGTGACCGTTGTGCAGTCCCACTCTGGGGCAGCCTGGCATGACAGTCAGCCAGGTGGACCATAACCCACATAGCCAACCAAACTTCAGCATACCCTGTGTCAGGAATGGCTTATTCATGAGCTCAGGCATTGTCTTAGGTGCTGAGATGCCAAGGTGCAAAAGACATGGCCCTTGGCTTAAGCATCTTGCAATCCAGTGGAGTGATGGCATGGAGAGGTAAACGTTTTGACCAATTGAGTTCAATTTATTAAAGCTTATTTCCATTTTTGTGGTTTTTCACATGTCCTTATAGAAACAATAGTTTATTATGGGAAAACTTAAAAATTACGAAAAATTAAATGAATGTACATGAGTATGTTTCATGAGCTATGAGAGTTTAATGCAAGTATTAATATTATGTCAATGTGACCCAGCTCATTCATACTGTCTTTCACCTTGACTCTGGCCAAGACACTGTGGAAGACCAGTGGCCCCCAAACTTGTATAAGCCTCACAGTGCCTTAAGAGAGAGATTATGGAACTGGCACTCTGAGCTCATGTGGACCCTTCCCCCACTGCCCACCACCTTTGCCAGAGTAAACTTCAAATGGCCACCATCCCCATTGTTCAGTGGGTCCTTCACTACCTTTGGGCGGCTGAGGTCACTGAACTTGTCTTTGCAGATCCTTGAGGGCCTAGGGCAGCCCTGAGGAGTCATATCTGCTCCATATATATCACCATCACTTTTGATCTCAAAGCTGTCTTTGCATTACTTGCTGGCTGAAGTGATGTTAAGCTGAGGGGAAAGAGTCCTCTGCAGAGTCCAGACACCACTGCACTAATTTGGGGCCTGGCTGACTCAGACAGCAAAGCATGTTCGGCCAGTAACCTCCCCGCCCCTACCTTACCTCTGCTTCCAGAGGTGAGCCATTTCCCTAATACATGACATGGGTCACGGGTGAGACTTTTCTCAGCTCATGTCTTCTCTCAGCAGAGGAAGCTCCAAGGTGGGCTCCCTGCCGCAAAGTCACGTTTACATTTCAATTTAGGCTTGCTATCAAGTTCCAAGAGATGCGCTTCTCTAGAAAACCAGGCTCTCAAGTTTCTTCAGGCTTTTCTCCATTTCCAGTTCTCAGATTCCAGAATGTAGTCAGAAGTTTGTGTTCATTCATGACTTTAAATTCCTGAAGCATCTCACCTCTGAGCCTATGGTTTCCAAGCTCAAGTTTCAGACAATTTTTTTTTTTTTGTACTTAGTGTACCTCTGCCCCTTTGAATATCTAAACTTTGGCCAAATCGGTTAATAGCTCCAACTCTGAGCTCCTCATCTCTGAAACTGGGAAAAACTATATTTTGGACTCTGTTGAATTGTTGTGAATTTGAATGGCATCTTACGTGAACTGCCGCTGTTGACTGTTCATATCCCCCATTTGTGTCTTTTGCTCATTTCTATTTAGACATGGTTGTGAGGATTAATTTTATGTGTCAACTTGGCTGGCCTGTGGGGTGCCCAAATGTTTGGTTAAACATTATTTCTGGGTGTGTCTATGAGAGTGTTTCTGGATGAGACTGAATCAGTAGTCTGAGTAAAGCAGCTTGCCCTCCTCAATGTAGGTGAGACTCATCCTACCCATTGAAGCCTGAATAGAAGGTGAAGCCAAGTAGCAAGAATTCCTTCTCTGTGCTTAACTTTCTTTGGGGTGGGACATTGGTCTTCTGCCTTTAGCCTCAGATTCAGACTGGAACTATACCATCAGCTCTCCTGGATCTGAACTTAGCCTGCAAAACTGCACCACCCAGTTCCTTCTCACTGTAAATGCATTTTCTAGACTGTTGCCTCACTTTTGATCTCATTGATTCTGTGTTTGGACTTAGTAAGCTAAACATTTTTATGTAGCTTCCTATTTCTCAAGACATCCTCTTAACATTCGTGGAGGTGAACGAAGCAATTCGGCTACCTTTCTAACAATGTCTCTAGTAGATGTTCTGGTAATTAGCTTCTAAAAGAGAACTTTGCCCAAAGATCTGCCCTCTGATTTTTTTTTTTTGTCTTTTTGCAAATTTTATCTCAGTATAGCATATATACAGTTATGAATCATGTGTTCAGCTCAAAATATGCTTAAGTGAACACACTTCTGTAACAAGCACCTAGATCAAGAAATGAAAGAAAAACCAGGATGCCTGAAGCCCATTGCCCTCCCACTCCCAAGGTAGCCACTCTCCTGACTTCTAACAGTACAGATAACTTGGCCTGTCTTTGAACTTGATAATTACACAGTATATACTCCTTTGAGTTTGGCCTCATCTGCTCCATGTTACCCTGGCAAGATTCATCCATGCTGCCTGTAGTTATTGCCTATGAATGCTCTCTGCCGTGTAGTATCCCCTTGAACGTATAAACCACTATTTGTTAACCTATTCCCTGTCGATCGATTCTTGGGTTGATTCCATTTCTCACCATCATGTATAGATGCCTTCAGTGAGAATACATGCCCATCACTGTCAGGTTACTATAGCAGTGGAACCTCTGGGTTGTACAACTCTTCTGCATGTGTGTCTCTTCTTTTAATATATTTTGCTTCACAGGTTTCACCAGCAATTATGTATTGGATTATCCTCTTAACATGAGTAACTTGCAGCTTTACATACCTACCTCTCTGTTCTCTGACACACCAACAGAATTATCCATCAGTCATGAAAAAGTCCAGGTTCAGTCCTTGACTACCATCCCCTCCCCACTGTGGACTGACTGACCCTCCTGAGGCCTCCCTGGGCAATGACGTGGTATTTCCTGCTGGAAGTTTGGCCTCAGACACCCACCTTGTCTCCTACCTCTGGACCACATGTGAAATATACAGATTAATTTTGTCCATTTATTTAAAGTCTGGAAGGGAAAAAAGGACCAGGGTGAGAACCCCCCCCCCCCACACACACACACACTTTCTGGAAGGCCCTGTCCTGGTTCCTCTCTGGGTTTCTAAAGTGGGAAGGGTTTAAAGATAGAATGGAATGCCTCCATAGCAGAGAAAGTTCCAACGCCCGCCTCACCACACCAGCTGCATGAGAGATAGTTCCAAGACAGAGACGATTCAAAGAGGAAACGGTCCTTGCATGCAGAAGAGAGAGCACTAACCACCCCACTCCTCCCCAGCGCCCTTACCCCAAACGTCTGAGTCTGCTTATGATTTTGACCATATCAGGGCTCCTCCTCGGGCTCAGAAGGAGGGGAGGAAGCTCAAGTTTCGTGTGTTCCACGCACCCGGAGTCCACAGTGTAACAGTTCTCATCCAGAACACCTCTAACCTAGCACATGTAAAACCAACCCTTATCTTCTCCCCCAAACCAAATTCCCTCTCAGACTTGGTTTCTGTCAGCTGTCATATCATAATCATGCTGCTCAAAACCTTAGAAACCATTTCAGATTCTTTTCCCTTATTGAGTCGGTCAACCAATATTTCTTTTTCTTCTTCAAAGCTCCCTTCTTCTTCTGAATGCCTTTTGTGTCCACTGGGTATTAGCTTTTAACATCTCCCCACTGAATTATTACCAAGGCCTCCTGACTATCTTCCCAGCTCGGCCCACTGCTCCATCCAGCTTTGCCACCACCTTGACATTTAGCTTCCTAAAACAGTGACATCCTGATGTTACTTATCTGACGACAAGGCTCTAAGGCCCCCCCCCAGAGCAGCAGAAGTACCGTGGAATAATGGACTTTTCAACTGATAATGAGAAGCTATGATCTACATAATGAAATAGTTTTTTTTCTTCAAAGAAGTATAGATGGGATGCTATTGAATGATGGAGCCTAGAAGAATCAACCAGGAAAACGTCACCCATTTTTGAATTCCAGTTACTCAGTGCACTTTTGAGAACAGTCACGGTAGAATGTTGCAGCCAAGAGCTCAGGCAGATGGTTGTGAGGTGAATGAACAGGAGATACCTTGTAGACAGCTGGAATGCAGGCTTGTGCAAGGCACATGGCTAGTGAGTTTTGAATGTTGTACAGAAACCAGCATTTTCCTTCATGGGAAGCCCCAAATGGACAGTCTCTCCCTGCATCTCTTCAAATAGCACATGAACCTGAGAACCCTAACAAAATCTCTCCATGCTGAAAATGGCCAGTCAGATTCATTCCCCTTCCGGTCCTTATTGCTTATGTCCAAAGCTAACACAGGCAACCCAACCCCCAATTCACTCATTTCTGGTCAGTTTCTTTATGGTTCAAGATTCCCAGCTTCAATGTTGACACTTCTTTCATCTTCACTCCTGTTCCACATTCCACCACACAAGCATATTCACGGGACACCACTAGGAGTCCTGCAAAGGATGAAGAGGGCAGACTGGCTTGACTAAGCCCTCTTTTCCCTCTTCTGTCCTCCTACAAATATGTGGTGAGGACCTACTGTGTGCCACATTACTATGGATTTTTGTGAAGGCAAAATTAATATCAAATAGTTCCTATTTTTAAGGAACTGACCCCAGATGATGACTTAAGACTCTCCATTCTCTCTCTCTCCCTTTCTTTCTCTCACTCATTCACGCTTATGGTGCACGCGTGCACACACACACACATACCAGACTATGGTATTGGTGTTAAATAACAATTTCGTGTGGTCTGTTTTTCTACTGTACCTTGTATTACAGGTAAGTAAGTAGTCGAATGCTTTGAATCTAACAGACCTCATTAACTTTAAGCTTCTGCAGGTAGAGTCGCATTCCCAGGTAATTCAGACAGCCTGGGGACTAAGCAAGGTAGGAGCAGAGAGAGACAAGAACAACAAATGGAAGGGCCAAAAGGGCAAAACAGAAAATCCAGCTCCCTTCTTCATGCATTTTGTTCATAGAGCCGATGTTTTAGGAGCGGTATGCTCCAAAAGGCACAAATTGATGGTGTGGCCTCCGATTCTCCCAGAACATCTGTTCTTCCAGACTTCTCAACGTGTCATTGAGCCTCCTGCAGGCAGTAAATACCCCAAGTGAGGGCTTCCTTCTGGGCGGCCTTGAGGAGATACTGAAGGCGAGCATCCTTGGGAGGCTGCTAACTAATTCCTGAAGTACGAAAATGACCAGCTGAGACAAAAAACATCTGAGAGCTTGCTGATTTGTGAAAGGGTCCTGTTCAACCCCTTCTCATTTCCACTGGGGCCTCCTGAGAGATTCCTGGCCTGGAGTTGGACACTCTGCATGGACCAGGGCTTTGATCTCTGTGAACACAGTTTCAACCAGAGAACAGGCAGATAGGTGACTATGAATGCTTCTTAGGGGATACCTCACACCTGCTGTCTCTATCTGAGCCCTGAACACAAGAGTAGAGGGTGGCAAAAAGTTGAGATATTCCTTATTTTCTCTCTCACTCAAGATATGGGAAGGTAGAGTGTTAGTTACTGGTTTTTGGCCATACGTCATTTGATTCTCCTTGCATTAAGAGGTGAGGTCTTTGAAGCCTCCCCTGGAATCTGGGTGGGCCTGTATGGTTGCTTCGACCATTTTGACTATGGTGGAAATGATACTTGTGACTTTCAAGGTCAGGTCATAAAAGGCCATGCAACTTCTAAAAGTACCTGGTTCTCACGGGACAGTTCTACTGGGGAAAGCCAATGCCCACGTAAGTCTGAGTGACCAGCAGCCAACATGCTGCAGGTGCTCCATGAAAGGACTTCTGTGATCACTCCCAGCTGAGCTCCATTGCCAGTCATCCCAGCCAAATCCCAGATATGTGAGGCTGCTCTGGTTCCTCCAGACCAGTCCTTCTGCCCACGAGAACCACTCATGGACCTTGGTAAATGCCAGGAGGAAAAAAAGAGTCACTTAGAGGAGCCCTGCCTGGCTTTCTGAACTACAGAATCCAGGAGATGTAGTAAAATGCATGCTGTATTAAGCTTCTGTGTTTGGGGATAATTTGCTACACAGCAATCGTAACCAGAACAGAAGTGTATGCAGCCTGGGAGTAAGTGCCAAGAGCCCTGATAAGGGTGCCCTGGGGGTGGAGAGAAATGCTTGTTTATATGTTGACGTTGCTGAGTACCACGATCTCTGCCTCTGACTTCACGTGGCATTCCCCCTTACATGCATGTCTATGTCCAAAGTTCTCCTTTCTAAAAGGACACTAGGCATATTGAATTGGGACCCATCCTAGTAACCTCATCTTAACTAATAACATCTGCAGTGACTTTATTTCCAAATAAAGTCACCTTCTGAGGTACCATGTGTTAGAACTTCAACATAGGAATTTGGGGGGTAGGTACACAATTCAACCCCCAGCATGGACTGTGTAATCTTTACTATTATGGAAAGTAATAATACCTCTACTACCACTCCAAAGAGATGCTGCAGGAGCTCAATAAAGTAGGTTGACTAGAAGGACTGTGTGTTGGGTGTCTATGCCTCAATCTTCCCGCTCCTGTCCTGAGCAAGGCGGCCTGTGAGGTGTGCAGTGGGATGTCCCACACGCCAGGTGCTCAGCTGCTGTGCCTGTGTAAGGGTGTGGGCTGAATGGGAGTCTCGGTGGCATTTTGTGAGGGGATTTTTTTGGCTGGTGTTTCTGTGTTGCGTGGGCTGGAGTGCGTTTGTGTTATTTTCACTTCCTACATTAGCAAAGGCAGGTGCACAGTTATGGAGAACTTCATCCCTCGTCTGCATAGGGGGTTTGTGTGTGGTCAAGTTGTTATGATTACAAGCAGCACACTGAACACAAGGGGGCACAAAGTGGCAAAGAACTCAACACAGACTACTTCTCTTGCCCTGTTCAGCTGGGGCTTGGCAAGTCGTGATGAGAAAGGAGTGGTCACTTCTCCACGAAGGTCATGAGGCTGGGGTCTCAGTATCCAGGAGACAAAGATGCTTGCCAAAATTCATCATCTATAGCCGTTTCCATCTCCCCCACCTCACGCCCAATGGACACTTGACCCCGTGGCTCACAGAGCCCCAGAAGCAGATGCACACATCTGCACTGTGTCCATGGCTACCAGTGGGGAAATGCCTTGGGAAGTTCTCTCAGAGGGGTCTGAGTTTACAGAAAGAGCTCAGTTTTCCAGAAAATAGAGACAGACGTGACTTACTCATTTTACAGAAGCCAAGTTGATTCTGAACCATGCCCACTGATAGCCTGAGTAGAGGTCAGGGCTGTGTTGAAAATCTGGGCACATTTCCCTTTAAGCATTTGCACTTCTATGTCTCCAAGCCAAATCTGAGTACGGGAACAAACTCAGCCCTAATGAGAGCATCTGGAATGTCCTGGGATGGAAATTATACCAGGAAGCCCATCAGAACTCTGCACACTGGGAAAAGATTCCCTCCAAATTCACTGGGATTCGTGGAGGATTAGATGACTGGAACCAAAGCTCATGGAAAAGAAGAAATTTTAAGGAATAATGTGTTGGGCAACATTCTCTGGGGCTACTATCTCAAAGCCTAACGAAGGTAAGGCCCATGACCCTCCTTCCAAGAAAGTCTTCTCACTAATGAGAAACAAATTTACGTTTCGTTTGGAGACTATACACCTGATTCAACCCCCATCCCCATAGTGATGGGCATCCTCGCATAGCCTTATCCTACCCTGCCTCATGCCCCTTCTATTCTCCTCTATGATCATGTCCTCTCTATTTACATGAGGGACAGAAAATCCCTGGCATAGGAGATAGATTTATCAAAATATGTTCTGCAGTCAACCTACATCAGAATTACCTTTTTAAGTGGGGAAGGACATCAAAAGACAGATTCCTCAGCTCTATCTTAAACCCATGGAAATAGAGGTGGGGGCCTGTTTAGGCCTGTTGAGTCCTTTGGTACTCAAAGGATGGTCCAGGGACCAGCAGCACCAATAGCACCTGGAGGCTTGTTGGAAAGTCAGACTCTTCAACCAAACTCAGGACCAATTAAATCAGCGACTTCATACTAGCAAGACTGCCCAGGTGAATCGCAGACACATTTATGCACATTAACACTCAAGGGTCTATTCATTGATCTGACCCTTCATACCCAGAGTTGGGTTTCCCACCTGCCTTTTGGTATTAGTAGCAGGACAATGACTCAAGAAGAAATACTTTAGCCAGCTGCCCTTAATTTCCATCTTCACCTTATTTTATCTGGGTAAAAATACCAGAGACTTCAATAAAGGTTCTCTAACCCCTGAATTGTCAGCATCATATCTCCTCTCTCTCTAACCTGAAATTACCTTTGGACTTCACATTTTCTTTCAGAGCACAACACACCTTTTATGAAAGCATGAATGGAGTTGCTGCCTAGAACAAGGAACCCAGCTTCACCGACTGACAAATTATCCAGTACCTCCTTTTGAATGCAGCCAGTCTTATTTGTTGGTGTCTCACGCTAACCTTCCATTGCAACACTTACCCATGGATAGAATATCTGTGAAATGATAAAGAGAAACTGATGATTACCTCCAGGGAGAGGAAGTGGGTGGCTTTGGAAACAGGGGTGGGTGGCATCTCCCTGTATTCCCATTTGTAACTGTTAGGGTATGAAGCTTTACAAAGAAAAAAAATAAATTTAAAGTAAACATGAAATGGAAAAATCATCCTGTCCTTTAGTCATCCTATGCAAAGGCTACCTGGTTGTGAATGTTTCTGGTGGTAAACCAACTGTGCTCAGATGTCACTCAGCAAATGTTTGTCTATCGATTAGCGGATGCATTCTTGGGGAAGAAAAGAAATTGGAAGATGGTGGAGGAGGCATGAAGGAGAAAAGAAGAAATGAAACCTATCTCAGCACAAAGAATTAACCTAGGAAGAAAAGCTGGAGGTTTAGGGAAAATGAAATGTGTGCAATGTTCCTTTCTCCTTGTCCCAGTTAGCCTGTGTTCACGTTCTTCTAAAATCTGCTTGATGCTCACAGGAGCAAAATTGTCCAGAATCACCAGAAACTCATCTTCCTTGGGTGAATTCCCAAATGTTGCCCAAATCACTGTTAGACATTCTAAAACACTGAAATGTCCACACGACTTTTAGTTAGAGTTTGACGGAGATATTGAATGATACGGGATATAGAACAGGAAGAGGTTGAAAGAAAGTTACTTTCTGGACCTTCTTGGAAGAGGTCCCATGCTCATGACTTCATTTTGAAATGGCAGGAAAAACAAAACACATTGAAACAGGGCTTCAGTAGCAGCCCCAACTCAAACGGATGCACGGAGAGCTGCCGAAGTGTTCAAAATACTGCCAACTGGCACTTACATATGCAAATGAGTTACAAATGTGCCGGTCCAAATTTTGGGTTATGTGTGCCAGGACAGAGGGGACAGAGGGAGCATGTGTCTATTTCTAGACGGCACCTTTTTTAGAAGCGGATTTCTACATTGTCAGCTTCCCTGAAACCATTATCTCACATTTTGAATTATAAACATATCTTTAATTCCACCGCCTGATTCACATTTCAGAGAGACTATCATGTGTATCTGGAGGTTGTAATTGGTATCAAGTGCTATGATGTTGAACAACACTGTTCTCACCAGTAGCATCTTTTTTTTTTTTTTTTAAGATCATCAAGATCGGATCTGCTGGCAAATGCGTTTGCTGAAAAGTATAAATGTCTGTAGACCCAGGGTTTAATGAGGACACACGAAGAAAGACGCGCTTTATTTTTATTCTCCTCCAGGAAAATCTATTATAGCGTTTCAAAAATAAGATGTCATCCTCAAAGCAGCTTTTCCCTCTTGGCTTCTCATACATGAGTTAACCCGGGACTAACTTGCAAAACGCAGACTTGGTCTCCTCACTCCCCCCCCTTGCCGCCATTTGTAGGCCTGCTCAAGTCACCCGTGGGACTGGCTCTGCCTGGGGAAAGAACACAGCATCGACCGTCCTGCGGGCTGGGTGCTCACCTCTGCTACCAAGGTCTCCCCAACTCTCCTCACCCTGCCCTAAACCTGTCTTGCCCTTTCAGGTCTCCTGGATCTCAACTATTTACACAGCTCTGGGATTTGCATCGAGCCTTATAAACTTTTGGGTCCTGGTTCTTGTCTGTACACCTGGCCTCTGGCCTTCGACCTGCTCCTAGTTTTAAATGTCACCCATCCCAGCTGCCTCACCTGGCCTGTGGACCTCTCAGTGATTCACTGCTCTCTCAGGGCTTCACGGCGCCAACTTCTTGCATCTGCAAAATTGCTTCCGATTCCTCTAGCTACATCCAGTTGGTGGGCATCCATGCCCTGTGTAAGGCCCTCAGTTTTGTTCAACCTAAAATTATTAAAAAGATTGGACTGAAGCAGAACTTTCCTGCCAGTTACCATCCTTAACCCACAAACACTACAGAGACAAGGAAAGAGCAATAAAATCTTCATATAAACAGTTGTTTAATAAAAAATTACACAGAATGAGGGCACCTGAGTGACTCAGTCGTTTAAGTGGCTGACTCTTGTTTTTGGCTCAGGTCATGATCTCAGGGTGGGGAGATCGAGCCCCAAGTCTGCTTGGGACTCTCTCCCTCTGCTGCTCCCTGCCTCTAAAATAATAAATAAATCTTTAAAAAAATATGCATAATGAATGTGTGCCATCATACCTGAGCCATGAACAAAAGTAGTTCACTTGGAGAAAAGGGAAGAGGAGAGCCGCAGGGTCCACCTCCTGCAAATCTCCACTCAGAGCACACCTGAGAGCCAAACAGGTTCCAGACTCCTCTGGCCTTCCCAATGCAACCTGCCTCCCCAACTCAAACTCCCATTCCTTTCTTATCAAGAACTGAGCAGGGTCTGGGGTTTTACCCTATTCTAAGCTTATAAATAGCTTGTGACCATTTCCTGGATATTGGCAGAAGAATCAAGACTCCAGGGACAGGGACAAAGGACATTATTATTTATGGCAAAAGCAGCCACGTCTTCCTGTTCTCACAGGTCCCCATGCGCCCCAAGTCCCACATGGCAATGAAGGACCCACTGTAGATGGCTGGACAGACACTGGGCTGCAGTAAAGGAGAGGAACAGAGATGGAGGGATTTACCTCTTGTACAGTAAGCAGACGAAAGCCTGCTCTTATCTCATCCCTCAAGACAGCCCATTGCAAACTGTTCGAGAAGAGCTGCCTGGGTCAGAAGTGATCGGGGCCTTGCCTTCTTGGCATTCTCAGCAAGAATGAGCGGGACTTCCAGGGCCCGGGTTAAGCTGCCATCCCTACCGCTCCTACCCCAAACAACTCCAGGTATGTGGGCCTCCTGGCTCCACCCTACAGACCCTCTGTGCACCTGTGTCCCACCATCGCTCAGGCTCATGTTGTCGGCCCCCCCTAAAACACTGTCCCCCAAACTTCCACCCAAGGAAAGTGATCCTTCTTCAAACATCTCTGCAGAGGTGAAACCTTCCCTGATTCCTCTTCCTCTCTCCAGAGGCCGCTTCTCCTACATCTCAGAGTACGCACAGCATTCGCCATGTTCTTTCTTTTCTGGGCGTTAGTTGCGTGTGTCCGACTCTCCTCCAGACTGTGTGCAGCCTATATCTCATGTAAGCTCATGCACATGTCAGATAAACAAAAATGACTGAGAGAGTGAAAAATGTTGAAATCCAAAGGAAAAAAATTATAAAGCTATATTACAACCAACCACCTCCCTTTGGGATCTTGGTTTCTAAACACTATTCTCTAAAACAAAACAAAACAAAAAACAAAAACAAACAAAAACAAAAACAAAACAAAACAAAGAAGAAACTAGAACCCCTTAGAGAAATAGCTGGTTCCAGGGCTGGGGTGGTGTCAGAAAGTAAGAAAGTGCTCAGAAAGGATAGGGGCATATTGGAAGGACTCAGGAGTCAAGGCTGGAGCTCCACTGGCCAAAGCCAGGACAATTTGAGCAACAAGTAAATGACAATAATATTGTATTATAACCCCAAAACTAAAAGAAATATCCATGAGCCTGTACTCATACCAGTAAATGATTGGATAAACAAATACAAGGGAAGGAGGGGACAACTCTTTCTTATAAGAAAATCCCAGTTAATAATGTAGAAGGAATGATGAAAACAGAGAATCAGGATCTGCACACCACAGTAATAACTGCTGTAGACGGGAGTCAACCATGAATGCTAATATTAGCGTGCAAACGCTTAAAGAGGAACAGAATTCTGGCATAGTCTCCAAGTACCTTCCCCAAAGCATTTATGATATAAAAAGGGAAAATGATGACTTAAGGTGGACTTTCTACAAAATACTTGACCAGTTCTCTTCAGAAAGGTCAAGGTTATGAAAAACAAAGAAAGATTGAGGAATGGTCACAGATTGGACAAAACGAAGAAGACAGGAGAACTAAACATAATAGGGTCTTTTGGATTAGATCCTGGAAAAACCAGAACAAAAAAACCCAGAACAAAACAAAACAAAACAAAACAAAACAAGGGACATTGGTGAAATGCTGGTAAAGTCGTAGTTCATACTGATATTACCATCTTAGGCTGGATTACTGTGCCAGGATTATATAGGATGTCAGCATCAGGGGCAGCTGAAAGGAAGGTATACAGGAAGTCTATAATGTATTTGCAACTCCTTTCTAAGTCTAAAATTATTTCAAAATTTTAAAAAACGTTTTAGAAAAACAAGTAGTGAGAATTCAAGGAAAATAGGCAAGCACTTTACATAAATATGAACTCCTTAACTTATACAAAATCCCTAAGAGGAAGGTATCTCTATTGTACCATTTTATACTTGATAGAACTGAGGCATAACTGGTCTAAAGAGACCCAGCTATTAAGTAGCAAGGCCAGGATTGAAACCCAGCCCCCTGGCTCCAGAGTCTGTGGGCTTAGTCATGTTGCCTTAATGGGCAAGGCCACTGTGGTTCTTAGAAATAGTAGTCTGCTTTTTCCTTAGTGCTCCAGGCTCCAAAGTAGAGGCTATCAATAACTGAGAACCTACTTTGTTCTAAGCACAAATAAAACCTCCACAAGCAGTTTGCGACTCCGGGAGTCTCACTCCCATTTTACAGGTGAAGAAAGTAAAGCCCAGAGAGGTATGCCATATACTATTTTTTGATAGAACAGTCTTTGCTTTTCTAAATTCCCCCCAGTAGCCAGATTCACAAACTAAAAACGCAACTTCCCAGCATCCTGGGCCCACAGGGCCCCCATTGGACTCTATGCAGGAGAAGCCTTTGTGAGGGGTCTAATGATGTCCTTTGGCTGTCGCCAAACCGAGACACAGGCGACAGGCTGCTGGTGGGAAGTTCTGCCTGCAGCTTCCAGGTGGCTCCCCCCCCACCCCCTTCAGATAAGTCAGCTGGAGTCAACTTCCCTACAACCCCTGTATTTCTAGACTTCCTGATATTTGCTTTCCTGGCCTCTAATTCCCGGCATGAAGCCTTTTTGAAATACCTAAGATGGCTTTTGTTTTCCTGACCAAACACTGATTAAGAATTTAAATGACTTTCCCCAGATCACACAGCTGGTTAAGTGGCAAGGCTGGATCTATTCATCTGCTCTTATAACAAATATTTACCAAATACCTAAACTTTTCTGGTTCTACACTTGGAATAGAGGCTTTTTCTGGCCCCCAGACCATTTGGTTGGGAGTCTGACAACCTTCCTAGCTTTCCATGTCTCTGTCCACCTTAATGCTCTGTGGATTCCTGCTTCAAACTGGATGAACATTTCCCAAGGGACGGTGCTAATTTCCGTTCACCTATGAGCATTACCATGGCTGAAGTCCATCTACCGCCTTTGACACTTTCAATCACCCTGGACTGAGCTTCATTTTGCTACCTCACCCCCTCTTTGGGACATTGTGTTCTTCTGCTCCCCTCCTCCAGAAGAGTATTAGAACGAATCATCCCTCAATTCCTGCCTATTTCCTTTTGCTACTGATGAGGTTCCAACACACAACTTTGCCAAAGCCAAGTTGATGATGACAGACAGCTAACACCTCATAACAGAGGAACTTCGTAAGCTTTGCAAACTGTGAGGTGCTAATAAAAATTAGTTCTTTTCTTTTATGGTATCCATCTCAGTCCAATTCTTTCACTAGAGTCTTGGCTCAGAAAATGTAATTTAAAAGGAAATATTGACTTATTAATTAGTGTTAGAAAGGCGTCAACCACGAGCTCAAAGTATTAATAGGCATGGGTCTGTCGTGATTCTAATTAAGCAATACCAATGTTGCAGATTTCTGGTTTATTGTGCCAAATTCGACATAAGCAGCCATTTCTGGCTAACGCTACTAATACCCACTTAATGTAAATGTTAGCCAGGCTTCTTCTTCAACAAGAACAATTTTAGATTGAATTTGGTCATTATAGAGCTATGTGGAAAATAAATGTGAAGGCAGGAAAGAGGATGCAGAGTTGGAAAGAAGCACAAATTCACAGCAAGGACTCATCCCTGCTGTCCCCTGAGCCAGCTGTCCTCAGCCATGATGGAGTTTGGTGATGTCCAGAGGAAAACAGGCAGGATGGGGCTACAGCAAGACAGATGAGCACAGATGCGCCGTCCAAATGGGGTAGCGTCTGCTAAAGCTCCCGTCAGAAGTGACCAGGCAGAAAAGGTGGGTCCAGCATGACCAGACTTTCCAATTTTTCCAGAGAAGTAAGAGTGGGAAATCTATAGATAGAGAGAAATTATATATATGTATATAATCTCACTCTTTCAAAATGTTGACAACGAATTGCATTTCATGAAAACAAAACTGGGCCTGTGACCTCCGATTTTATGACTGTCTTGAGGTTTGAGACACCTATCTTTAAAACAAGAGGACCTTTAAGAGACAGGAAACTGGATGAAGGAAGCCTCCTTTCCTCAGCCGCTATCTGCTGAGCACCGCATTCGCGTCAGGATGTGCATTATCTCATTTATGGAAGAAGGAGGAGATTGAGAATCAAGGTGGAGAAACAAGAGAGGGAAGAAAGGAAAGACGAAAAGGCTCCGATGCCCCCTTCGGTACCAGGAGTCTCAGCCTAGGGGAGAAAAGGGGCTCTGCCTAGGACGCCAGATTTCCAAGGCAGGAAAAGCTGCAGCTTCCTCCCGAAAACTTGGCTAGTTTGTTTATTAATTTATTTCCTTCACATGTTTGCTTGTATTTTTAGAATAACTGATATACTTGGAATCCTAATGTATCATCCCTTAGGGAATTAAAGTCTGCGGCTTCCTGTCTTCAAGTCGCTGATTAAATTTAAAAGGAGTCGCTTGTCATGTCTCATCTGTGTGTGTGTGTGACCTGGAGTTCTTGCCCCCTGGGTCTCTCTCTCCCATCACTGCTGCCCTGCAGGGCTGTTACAACATGCAGGGGGAGGGGGTGCTTGGAAAAAAACAGTTGAGGGCAGTTGGTGCCAGGTCCGTGGAGGGGGTGGGGCATGCGCCAGTCTTCCAGATCGCTCCCTTGCGACCCCACTGTGGAGAACTCTGCTCGCAAGACGTGCACCACTACACAGCCAGGCCACTCTCGGCCTATTGTTCCCCAAGTCTGATTTCATACTTAATAACGGGGAGTGCATTCACGTTCCAGGCCGCTGGAACAAAACACCACAAACCGGGAGGCCACAACCACAGAAAAGTTATTGTCTCACAGTTCTGGAAGCTAACAGTCCAAAAGCCAGGTGTCAGTGGGGCTGGTCACTTCTGAGGGCTGTGGGGGAGAATGTGTTCCAGGCCTGTCCCATAGTTCCTTTCTGGTGCTTAGCTGGCCATCGTTGGGGTACCGCGATGTGTCGCATCCTCCTCTCAACCTCTGCTTCAGCCTCACATGGCTGCCTCCCTCTGCCCATGTCTCTGGGTCCGAATTTTTCCTTTTACTAGGACACTGTCATATTGGATTCGGACCCACTTAATAACTTCCTCTTAATTTAATGAATTCCATCTACAACAATCCGATTTCTAAATAAGGTCACATTCTGAGGTATTGAGACCTCAATATATGAATTTGGGAGCACAGATTCAACCTGTAATAGGGAAGGAGTCACTTCTGGCTGCCAGAAACAAAATCGAAGTTGCAACCCTGAGAGGCCTAAATAGGGTTGAGGTCCAAATCTGTTCTGTGCTGTTCAAGGAGAAAATTACCTATGTCTGGAAGTTGGGAACAATCCAGAAGCTCCCCAGAGCTTCCTAAACAACCCAGAAGCATGGACTGTCTCTGAAGCTGAGAGTTGCTTGACCATGCAAACAACCCAGAAGCATGGACTGTCTCTGAAGCTGAGAGTTGCTTGACCATGCAGTGCCAGAACTGTCCCTGTTAATGAAATGTCCCGGCCTCCCCGCCTCCCCACTGTTACCTTGAGCTTGGACGGCTCCCGTGCCCGTAACAAACACATGAAGGGGACATGAGCTCCCCTTCTGATCGTGGATATGGCAAGTATGCCATTCTCCATGGTCGTCAGTTGAAAAGAGGCATATACAACAACCTGCTCTCTGTTTATTTTTGTCAACTCTACTATATGCACATCCCTGACTTTGAGCTATTAGTCTCGGAGGAATGGATAAGATCTTCCATATTAGATAGCAGAAGATTGGTCTCTAGTCATGACATAATTATTTTAGCCATTCTGAAGTGAATTCTATTCCGTATTAGATGCCCCTGATTAGTCAGAAGCTGTCAGAGTGCCCACTTGCATTCTGTGAATTCCTTCCAGTGCAATCCTTTTGGCTGCTTCCAAGCAGAGCTGGGGGAGGCACCTGAGCAGTAAGAAAATGGACCGGGATGGGCTCCAAGCCCTCCGGCAGTGCTCACCCCACCCTCTTCTGCTCTCTGAGTGATCACAATTGACTTCCAAAATTGTCCCCAGCTTGCCATCCCCACACAAACAAGCTCACCTCTCACTCAAAAGTACAGCTTCTAGACATGCTTCCGAAAGTCCAGAAGATCTGGCAGGCAGGAGAGCTGGAAGGGATGTTCCTACATTTCATTTTTGCCTTTGGGCCAGAAAGTGCATCTATTAATATTCCTACTGCTGTGTGCAATTCTCTTACTGCATAACTATAGCTATCCCTAGTGCAGGGAGTGATGGATCTACAGGTCTTGTCCACAGGTTCCCTCTGACATTTAATTAAGACCTCTCTTAATTTTGCATTTGAGACCATTCAATAGGGAATGGGCCCACACTTTATCTTTAGATTATGCCTCAAATGTTCAATATGCGAACTGATAATGCCAACCAGATTTCCAGGGAGAACTCTTTAAACTGTTTGGTTTTTTTCCCCCCAGAACTGCCATTAATGAAGGACCATAAGTTGAGTAGCTTAAAACAAGAGAAATTGATTCTTTCACAGTTCCAAAGCCTAGGAGTCTGAGTCAAGGTGTTGGCTGGGGCTTACTCCCTCTGAAACCTGTAGGGAAAAATTCTTCCTTGCTTCTTTCCAGCTCCTGCTGGTGGCCATCAATCCTTGGCTTTCCTTGGCTTGCAGCCACACCTCTCCAATCTCTGCCTGTTGTCACACGGCATTCTCCTCTCTGTGTATGTGTGTCTGTATCCAAATGACCCCTTCCTTATGAGGACATCGGTCATATTGGATTAGGACCACCCTGGTAACCTCATCTTAACTTGGTTACGTCTGCAAAGACCCTATTTCCAAATAAGGTCACATTCACAGGTACCAGGGGTTAAGACATAAATATAGCTTTTTTTTTTTTGGTTGCGGGGGGAGACACGGTTCAACCCATAACACTGTTTAACAGTAAAATTCTCTTTAGATGCTTCCAAAACACACATTTAAATACTGGTAATAGCCATACAAACTAAAAATAACGTGGCTCTGAAAACCTCAGGGGCTCCCTGTTATCTACACAATGTTGAAATACCAGGGTCTATGCCATGGACCCATATTAGATTGCAGAAGACTGGTCTCTAGTCTTGTCTTCTTTCTACTCTTGTCTTCTAGAACTTGCCAGTGTGAGATCCATCATTTTTGTGAGCACATGTGAGACTTTGCCACCCCTGATAAACACCGCTTGGAATACTTTTCCCATACACGGACGTCTTTCAATATCTCTCCTGTGAAATCTTGCCCAGCGGCTCACTTGTTAGCTTATAAATATCTATTGAGTAATACTATGTGCCAGGCAGGGTGGGGGTTGATGAAAAGCACAAACCCTTCCTTCAAGGTGTCCCTGGTCTAGTGGAGGGCCTACAAAACAATTGTGGTGCTACAAACAAGCTTCCAGGACCATGGAGAAGGAGGAGGTTGACTGTATGCACCGAGTCCCACCACCACGTAATAAACACTGACCTGAGCACATCGCATTTGTTATCTCTCCTGACCCTCACACACACACTGTGGTTGGCATCAGTAACTCCATGTTGCAGATAAGAAATCTAAAGTGATGAGAGTCAGTAATTTGATCTCAGTCCCCTAGCCAGTGAGTGAAGAACTAGGACTTACTTTCACATGTGCCTCATTCCCAAATCCTTGCTGTTAATGCTAGAAACTGTGGAAGTCACATGATAACTACAAAGGATTTTTTAATACCGTCCTCTCTAATACTTCATATGCTTGAAAGTGTTTGTACTGAAAATGTTTTAGAAATAAAGAATGAAATCCTTGCTAGCAACCACTGCATGGTGGGCATGGAGCCAAACAGACAGGGCCTGTATGTCAGCAGCCGGAGATTTTCTCCTGAACTCTCCTTGCTCCTGTCTGGATCACCCATATAGAGCACCATACCTATATGTGTACTGTATTTTATAGTTTCCATCAACATCAACCCCCAGCATGGTTGCGCTCATGCACACAGTGCGTGCACACACACACACACAGAATAGAGAAATAATATACTTATTGTAAAATAAATATATATAACTATTAATTGACCGGCATGGTGATTTGCATGTATTATATACATGTATTACCAGAGAACAAATATTAATTAATTGTTATATATCTCTCTATATATAACTATATAACTATATAACTATATATATATATATATATATATATATATATATAAAACGATCTATATATAATTAATTAATGAGAAGTCATTGCTTGGAACACATATCTTATTTTATGAAGCCCTTGAAAATAGCCAAACTGTCTCATTTACAAATGTATGATTTAGGCCTTTCACTATTATCACTATAGTATCTTATGTTATATTATTTTATATACCTTTAACTATGTTTTTAATATAAATTAATGATATATGGTAATTCACCCTCACATACATAAGTATATATTTATTACCCACATGAATATAAGCCTCACAAAGGGGTGATTTGCATCTGCTTTTACTCATTAATGATTCCCAAGTATCTAGGGTAGTACCAGGGACACAGTAGGTGTTTAATAATTACTTGTTAAGTGAATTAATGGATAGACCAATAACATGTAAGTCCTACAGACTACCGCTTGAAAGAAAGACCAATGCAAATGACTCACTAATTTTGTACCAGTCTGTAAACACCATCCCCATAATTTCAGCAATCATGTATTTTGGGTTATGTTGAAATAGCACTTCAGCTTAGCCGATTTGGTTTTCTTTACTTATGGTGATACCTTGGTTATCCAGATATCCCTTAATAGGTACCCTTGGCCATCCAGAGCACAGTTCAAAATAAGAAGCAAGCAAAAAAGACCACTGTGTTACCATAACAGTTATTACACAGCTTCTGTCCCTATGAGCTATGCTAATAAGTTTGGCTATCAGGTTTTCTGTATCCCAAGAGAATACAGATATGAAATTAAGAGGGCCATGATAATAACATATCAAATGGACATCCATATGTAAAAAAAAAAAACAAAACTCAAACTACAACTCGCAACCTATACACAAACTAACTCAAGGATGTAAACACAAAACAGAAAACTATCAACATTTTAGAAGGAAACATAAAAGAAAATTTTTATGGCATTGAGTTCGGCAAACAGTTCTTAGATATAGTACTCAAAGCATAATCTACAAAGAAGAAAGCAATAAATTGGAATTCCACAAAATTAAAAACTTTTGCTCTGTGAAATCATTTTAAAGAGAATGAAAAAACAAAGCACGGATTGAGAGAAAATATTTGCAAATCACATATCCACAAAGGACTTGTATCCAGAATACATAAAGACACTTAAAACTCAGAAATAATAAAATATACAACCCCATTTTTAACATGGATGAATGATTTGAAGAAACACTTCACTAAAAAAGGTAAAGGGATAGCAGGTAAGCACATAAAAACATGCCCATCATCGTTAGTCGCTGGGGAAATGCAAATTAAAACCACCATAAGACACTAACTCACACTCATCAGAATGGCTAAAATAAAAAGTAGCAGCAATACCAAGCAATGGTGATGATGCAAAGCAGCCAGATCTCTCACACATTGCAGGAGGAAGTGTAAAGTGGGATAGCCACTCTGGAAAACAGGCAGTTCCTTAAAAAGTTAAAGCATATATACACTTCCCATAGGACCCAGCAATCCCAGGAGAAATGCAAATGTACTTCACATGAAAACCTACACACAAATGTTTAAAGTAGCTCTATTCATAGGTACTCCAAACTGGAAATAACCGGGTGTCCTTCAACAGAGGAATGAATGAACAAACTGTGGTCCGTGCCTCTGATGGAATACTACTCAGCACCAAAGAAGAGTGACTTGTTACATGCACCAACATGGATGAATCTCAAAGGTATCACGACCCCGAAAGGTGACAGACTGTATGATTCCATTTATATGAAATTCTCAAAAAGACAAAACTGTGGGGACAGAGAACAGATCCGGGGTGCCAGGGAGTAGGGGTAGAAAGAAGGTGTGACTTCTACAAAGGATTTTGTTGGAGTGATAGAACCGTTTAGTATCCTGATTGTGCTGCTGGTTGACTAACGTTATGCTCATGTTAAAATGTACAGAATTGCATGCCAAAGAAAAGGCATGGAAATTAATTTAACAGATCAAGTTTTAGAAAAGGGCACTGAGCAGCTGAAGATATGATTGTACCAGGAGTAGTTGATAGCTGACAGGTTAAATGAGGGCAGGGTTGCTACAGCCAGTCCCAGAGCCACTCTTTCCTTCTTTCCTGAAGTATCTTGTTTTCTCTCACCAGCCTAAGAATGGGATTTTTAAGTGGCAATCTCCTGCCAGACTAGCCTGGAAGTTTACAGTGATTTTTTTTTTAAAGATTTCTATGCCAGATGATTAATACTAATATTTTTAAACTCATAATAGGGTACACTTTTTTTCTTGACAAAACCACTTATAAGGAGTAGCTCATTTACTGACAAAGCCGGATTATGGATGTGTTTCTATCTCTGCCTTGTGATTTCTATAATGGCAGAATAATGAAGTATTATTTAGCTTAATACAATCAGTGGAGCTTCTCTACGGTCTTGGAAGGAAGAGATACAAGCTAGGAACCTTTTTAAGGTATAATCAGTTTTCTATACAAGACATTATATAAATAAAAAGTGGAATTAATTTAAATGACAAGTGACCTGTTGTATATCTTCATTATGTCCTAGGACTAGTGATACCGGGAAATTAGTCAACTGAGAACATTTTGTTACTATAGAGGCTGTGAGAATCTAGAATAGATCTATATAAAACAACCTTCTAAATGAGATTAGGGTTAAAGCGCATTATGAACTTTTATGTTTCATAAGACAGCAAAACTCAGTTAAGTGGGAGAAAAAAATAAAAGTAAATAACATTTAATGGGACAAGAATACTAAGTCAGAGTGGACTTTTCATTGAGTCAAATGAGGTCTCTACTCAATTCCACCATCTGGCATTTTGCATTTATCTGTCTGCAACATAATTTCTAAATGAGCTGACTGATTTTTAACCAAATTCAATACCCTCTCTAACAAAGAGTAATAAAATACATCTTAAACCCCTCTTGCTGCTCAGTTCTTTCCTTGCAACAGCTGATAGAATTCTGTAAATCAACCCTACGAAGAAATTGTACCAACTTGTTTTGCGAATAACTGCTTAATATTAACAAAAAAATGTGTGTGAAAAATATGTGTATGGCCATGGCTTATTGGCAAACTGGGTTTGCTGCTCTCTCTCTCAACTAGGAATCTCACCTGGGGTAAATACATTCCATAGCTGAGCAGCCTTTCCCACAAGAAACCTGTTGAAAACAAACAAAGATAAAACATCTTGAAAACTTGCCACAGAATCAAAAAGACATGTAGATTGTAGCTGTGGGATAGGAGTCCCAAAGAGCTAGTGATTTCTCCACAAATGATTCTTTAGAACCCCTGGTTAGGGAAACCAGGAACAACAGAAGCTGAGAAGTTGGGTTGGACATATTGGACAATTAGGGGTTCCCGAAGATAAGTAAGGGAACGCAAGTTTTGGTGATGAATCTGTATCAACAACAGTGAAGCAATCGATAGTAAAGCATTTCAGATTCTCCTTAGTCAAATTATCACATGCAATTGTAATCTGGAAGGTTGCTTAGTTAGGATGCAGCCTTCAGGCTGTCCAGTAGACTTGCTGGGTGGGAGTGGAGCTGGTGTTTTCTATGGGAGATAGAAAATAGTGATGCTCTTCAGGGCTAGGGTCAGAGCAAAGGAAAGATATTCATTGAACATGCCTTCAAAATGGATGTAAATTCCAGAAGTGTGTTGGCTACAAATTGTGGGGCACACAACTGCAGAGGAAATGTAATGAGCAAAGGAGGAAAGGTGTCGATTGTCAGAGGCTGTAAACTGTGAGGCAGTCATTTTAATTAGGGGTTTCCACGACATTCTCTGGGCTATTTTGAAAATGTGGGAATCTGTCATGGTATACCAGTTGGAACTTTTAAACTGAATCCTAGAATTAGAATAGGGAACTCAGTAAACACAATGCATCTGAATTTAATAAAACACCCAAAAGTGAAGTGTTTTCCTCAAATGTGATTTGAAGAATTGGATTGAACTGGGTCGGATGGAGGCCAGGCACAGAAGCAGAAAGTTGGCCGGCGGTCCACACACACAAAACGGGGAGCGCTAACCTGCCAACTGTGAGCAAGTAGGGAACAAGGAGAACAGGGTGAAGACCTAGTTACGCCAAAATATTCATTTGCGGTTTCAAAAGCCTCTGAAAGTATATGTATGTAAAATAATTAACCTGAGAATACAAAATGGGAACAGAAAACTATTAGTTCCTTAAAGAGGGCAGCAAATTCACACACTGGTTCTGGACAGGGATATGGAAAAAACAAAATCTACACCTCCGCTTAATTATCCTCGGCTGCATCACCCCTCATCTGTGGCCTTTGAGCGCCTCTCATCTCCTAGTTTAGTATTTATACTTTGAGCCATGCCAGCCTACATTTAATATTATTACCTCCTACGTATTAAGTGTTTTCATCTAGAAGGCATTTTAAACGTATTTAATCCATGTAATAGCCCTATGAGGTAAAAATTATTATACCTTAAAAAAAAAAAAAAAAACAGACGAGGAACAGAGACTTCAAGAGATGAGTTGTCCGTGGTCACAAAACGGGTACTACTTACACTCTAGCAATTGGCTTCCAGAGCCCAAGACCCTAACCCAAGACTGCACCTTATGTTTTTATCCCTTGTTTTATTCCATGTATTTCATACATTTAAAAAAATTTAAATATCAGTAAAAAAAAAAACCACAGACACAACTTTACTTTGTCCTTGTTCTCTTTCAATGTGGACAAGCCATAGATATTTGAAACAAATCCAGAAGTGACAAGCAGCCATCAGGCAGAATGAGAAATATATTCTCTTATTAGAAGGTGGGGGGGGACTGTCTGCTTGTAAGCACAGTCCTGGGGGCAGGAAGCAGGCTTGGAGAAGTACCTAATGCCTTCCTAAGCACTGCTGGACTCATTTCTGAAAGGGACACTGAAAATCCCGTGGGGCTGAAAGGGCAAAAGAGCAGAAGAAGGGGTTAGGGCTAAAAGGGCCTTTGGAGTAAACCTCCTCTCTTCAATAAAATCAACATGACATAAATTGGGTCTTTGGATCAGACTTCAAAATGGAGCATTCAGCAATGTCTCTGATCTTTGTAACATGTTGTAGTTTTCAGCTGTCACTCTGTGTTCAGCTGTTCAGGTCTCCAAATGTGATTGGTTCTTTGCCAGAAAATAATTGTGCAGGTCCATTCTTAGCTTCTTTCTGAGTGAACGCTGTGTTCACAGGAAAACATGTTGTTTCTAAATAAAGACTCCATCTTATTAAATTCTTTAGCCTATGCTTTTCTTCCTGAGTGAAAAAAGATTTTCGAGAGTTCCTAGAAAAAATCCGTAACTCCTGTCCTGGCCATACATGGCTCTGTGCCTGTGTTTTTTGGGTTTGCAACACGAAGGGGAGTTGAAAGCACCCAGATCAGGCTGTTCTACAATAGCATTGAGCACCTTATTGGTTTCAATTTCCTTTTGAGATCTGCTCTATTAAACTTTGCAAGGATACATTTTGCCTGTACTCCCTGAATTGAAGAACATGAAATTTTATCCAGTTTAAAGAAGGAGCCCATAAAAGCCAATGTGGCAATGTGTCCTTCAAAAGGTTTCCTGACCTCAGCAGCCATATGCTCCAGGAGGCAATTAAGTACTGACTAAAGAGTAGTAAATGACATGATTTGAGGGATGATTGAATCCTCCTCCCCACCCCAAATGATTCCCTCTATAAGTGTATGGAGGTTTATTTCCTTGGAGGTTTATTTCTTTGCATTTCATAAGTGCAACTACCCCTAAGAGAGATTAAACTATTTCCCATCATTAATAACTTAATGTGAATTGACTGAGGGCATCATTGATAGAAAATCAGGCATCGAAAAGAAAAAGACAATGGGTCATTCATAAGGCATGGCCCCAGCAGTCGTGGGGGAGAAGCTTGTTGGCTTCTTGAAAGATGCATTTAAATGGTGTTCGGGATGCGGGCTGAAGCAAAAGAAGAAGCACAAATAAGGAGAAAGTAGGCAATTTGCACAATTGCAGAATGCACTATTTTAGGTCACCCCTGAACAAGGCCATTGGTATCATTCACTTAACCACTGGGAACCCTGTGGAAGACTATAATTCCAATGATGATAACCACAGAGTTTGAAAGCTACCAAAGAACTTAGGCTATATTTGGTAGCTAAGTTGCAATATTTGAATGACTGCAACACCACAGATGATAAAAATGAGTCACAGAGGCCCCAGGTCAAATCCCTGAGTAGCCTCTCAACTGCCTATGCCATGCGAGACCAGAGTTTCTTCCCTAAGAAGGGAAGCTGAATGGGAACATGGCACACTCACACCTGGCCGGCTGAGAGGCATGTATACCTTACCATCCTACCCACCTCATGGAAAAGCTTACTGAACTTGTGAAGGACTGACAGAGAAATTCCTGGTAATATCTTCCCTTCCTCATAAATCTGTCATTAATCTCTGAATCTATTTTCTTCAGGATGGTGTTCCTGGGTCATGGGTAAAGAAAGCAATTACAGGAGGATTCCAGGGGAAAAAAATCTAAAAGATTATTTGTTGATTATGTATTTTCTATTTCAATCTTTCTCACATCTCCTGCTAGCTCACTCCCTGCTGCCCTGGTGTGGTTATCAAAAGCAGAGTTTGCAGGATTCAAGTTCAGCCAAAGCAAACAGACCAAAAATTGGGGAAACGATTTATCTTAATCCAAGGGTGGTAATCCAATTTATTTGACTTGAATGCTTTGGATTTCATCAGATAAACTAGCAGCACTAGGGTTTGGCAAAATGATGTCTAGCAAAAGCAGTCCCCGCAGTGTTGACCACTTGTGAACAGAATGATTTTCATCTTAGAAACACACATGTTGTTCTACCTTTTCATGTTTGTGGCTAGCTAGCACAGTTGGTGATAAAGAGGTTGAAGCCACCTGGGAGGGCTGTCTTTCACTGTGATGCCTTACATCCCCAGCCTGACCAGTCACTGCATAAATGTAGTTGATACAGTGGGAGTGAAGGACAGTGAATGAATTGATGCGTGTCTATCTTCACACATGGAAAACTCCTGGGCCAGAGTGCATTCCACTTTTCATGAATATAGTGTAATATTTGAATGGAAGAAGAGATTGCTTGGTCCATGTCCCTGATGCTAAGAAGGACAGAATCCACAATACAGAAAGAATGGAGATTACATCCCAGATCTTATGGGATCATTAATCTGTTTGCATTTATGGAAAACTGCTTTTATGGCTTTGAAAAATAGCAACATAAATAAAGTAGCATCAAACGGGACAAAAGAGCTCTAATTTAGGAATCTATTGACCTGGGTTCTAGCTGTGCTCTGCCCTAAGTTATATATAATTTCTGTGATGATGCCCCTTTACCCCTAAGTCTCTAGGTATGATATGAAGAGATTCCTAAAGTCTTTATAATGACGATTCTAGGGTTAATTGAAGTAACTTTTTGTGTCCGTTGTCATATTGCTAGATTCTTACCACTATCATGTTTAGGAAGTCCTTCCCAATTTTGTTCTATTTAATTTTTATGGTAGTCAAAAATACAGAATCAGGCATGCCCTAGGCCAGCAATGGTGGGGAGTAGGTTGTTGGTGTCTTGGAAGATGCATTTAAGAGGTATTTGGGGAGTGCCTGTGTGGCTCAATCAGCTGAGCATCCCACTCTTGATTTCAGTTTAGCTCATGATCTCAGCATTGTGAGATCGAGCCCGGTGTTGGGCTCTGTGCTCAGTGTGAAGTTTGCTTGAGATTCTCTCTCTCCCTCCTCCTCTACCCCCCCCCATTCATGCTCTCTCTATCTCTCTCTAAAATAAATAAATAAAATCTGAAAAAAAAAAAAAAAGAGGTATTTGGGATGGGGTGGTGAGAGGTATCCACAGAAGGAGAAGCACAAATAAGAAAAAAGTAGGCAATTTGCCTACTACACAATTTCAGGTCACTTTGAACAAGACCATTGCTATCATTCACTTAATTATTAGGAATCCTGCATACTGCTATGATTTCAATGATACTGCAGAGTTATCATGCCATGGCCAAGGGTGTGAGAGCAGTGATGAATCAGTTTGGATCATATCCTCCCTTATTCTTCTACACTTTTGATCTATGGGCCAAATCAGTCTACTTCCTGTTTTAGTCAATAAAGTTTTATTGGAACACAGCCACACTCTTTCTTTATGGATTGTCTATGGCTGCTTTCCCACAACTACAGCAGAGTTGAATGGTTGTGATAGAGACTATATGGCCTGCAAAGCCAAAAATATTTACCATCTGGTCCTTTGCAGAAAAAGTTTGCCAGCCCTATTCTACACACTTAACTCTAAATGCACTATTTTTCCATTGCAATATATGCCAGTTTCTTTTATTTTTCTTGGACTTTTGGCTTCTCATCTAACCAACATCTTTAACCTCATTAATGTCCAAACCCTTCCTAGTATTTTTATCCCAGTTCTCCTTGTATTTCTGTTCATTCTAAGGTCATGCTTTGTTTGTTCCTACAATCCTTTCTCTTGACCTAGACTCATTTGCCAATTTAATATCAGCCAACATTCCTCCCTTTAAAACATTTAAAACCCTCTTAGAAAGTTGGCACTGGAGAAGGATTTTAATGACAATGCCTGGTAGTTAATGCGTCCTTAGTCTGTGCTGCATTGTTCTGAGTTCTTAGGGCATTTGTAGTGATAGATTGAAAATTGTTCAGGGTCAGAGACTAGGTCCTTTGTTTGTTACATTATATACACAGAACTGCCTTGAGCTGCCAGTGTTTACAATGCTATGTAAATTACTTTTATTTTCTGTTGTGAACAATTCTTCTCCATGAATTCTCTTATTGACCCCCACACTTGGCCTACCCAAAAGCATTTCTATTTCTAAGCAAACACAATTCTAACACGTTTGAATTTGTTGTTTCACAAAATTTGGTGAAGTTCTTTTTACAGAACTTTACAGAATGATGGTTATATACAAGTCCATGAAAGAGCCTTGTTCCCAATTGACAAATGAAGAAATTTGAGTTTGGGAGCTGGCTTGTGGTCTTCACTAGGAAATTTGGTAACATCTATTATCATATGTAGTTTGGTAATTAAAGCATGACTCATAGTAGCTTTCAATTTGATAAAAGGAGGTAACTGAAATCTGCCTAAAACATTGTAGAAGAATATAAAGGTAATATGAAAAGTAATTTGCCATTGTGTTGTATCCCATTGTTAGCCTAGTCTGTCTTGATGCCAAAGATACATATAAAAGAAACACCTTGCTTTTTCCCCAACTATTTTGAATTTGGTCCTTATAAAATTAGCTCTGGTGCTGGGGACACTTGAAATTTCACAAATTTCAGTGAAAATACATACACACACACAAATACTATCATATAGTATTATCATTTAGCTGAAGTTGTATTTCCAATGATGATGTTCTTCGAAGGTACCTAGTTTTTCTCACCTAGTGGGAGAAAGGCATGCTGACTTAGACTGCAGTAGATGATAATTCTCTTTGGGAACATAACTGATCTTTATAAGGATTGACCCTCTAACTTGGCCACTGTGACCAGAAGGAGCTTAAACAAACGGCATGAGCAGCTTGACACATAAGTTTAATGATCAAAGATAAGAAATGTCTGGTATTTTTTGCCTTCCTTCTCTTTCTAAAGTTCTTAAGAGTAAAAGTGTAATAACTACTCAATAGTAGACATAAAATTCATTTAAAAAACACTGAGTGGGGAGGGGCAAAGATGTAAGTACAGAATAGGGGTTGCTGGTACTGTAGTCACATCCCAGGCTCTATTACTTGGGAGATGTTTTTGCTGTATCTTATCTACTGAAGGGTATTTACTGTAATACCGGACTGGTTTATGTGTAGGAAATTTAAGATAGCATTCAGTCCCAATGCAGATTTCCCCTCCATGAGTGGTAATTAAACTCTGTGTTTGACCACTTCCCAAGGCAGCAAGGGAAGTTTGTTATGAGGTTGTTTTTTTTCTCTTTGTTTGAAGTTCTATCATTTATAACTAACAGAGAAACAAAATAAGCCCTCTTAATGTTTTGAGTTGAGGGTTCTAGTAAATCATTGTCTTTATACGTGGGATAGTCATTCAGGAAGCATTGTGTCTGTTTCTCTTCAGATCCAGGGACTGTGCTGAGTGCTGATGATATGAAGAAGAAGGTATCATACTACCTGACTCCTCAGAGTTCACAACTAATTGTCAAGAAGGCAAATAAGTAATTGCAATCAATGGAAATACGTGCAAAGTACTATGGGGACACAGAGAATAGACAAGTTTTCCTGGAAGAAACAGAAGATGCAGATAAATTGCATCTCGAAAGTCAGTTTGGAATTTATTGGGTAGAAAATGTAGGGAAAGGTATTTCTCGACCTGTGGAACATCATGGGCAAGACCATGGAGATATAAGAGAAGGGCAACATGGTCAGGGAAAGATCAACAGCTTGGAGTTGCTTGAGCTAAAATATGTGATTACGGAAGACCATAAGCTAAGGCCAACCTCAGATAAACTGGGACCAAACAGAAAAACAAAAATCTTTGTGATTTTCCAAAGAAGTTTTAACTATATCCATGAGACAATGGGCTCCCTAAGCAGGGCTGTACCTTGAACAGATTTACATTTTAGGAAACATTTTTAAAGCATGTATATAACTGGAAGGTAGAGAACCTGGAGCCTGAGTCCAGTGAGAAGATAGAACAGTATGGATATAGACTGAAGAATTAGTTTTGTGATGGGCACAAAGCTAGTAATGAAAAGTAAAAGGATGGGATAGATTCAAGAGAGATTTAGATGATAAGGTTAACTGAAGATGGGGAAACATTGGACACTGGGTTGTGAGACAGAGTGTATGGTTGAGGATCATCAGAGTTTCCAGCTGGGGTTACTAAATTGTACCAGAGTAAAAGTGGAAAGTAGAAGAAAGAGGAATGAGAACAACACAAGTTAGTTTGAGATGTGTTGGGGCGTGGTTTCTTAGGAATGTCCAGTCAGCAATGTCTAGATGTGCATTGGAAATATTGGTCTATACCATCAGAGAAGGGGGTAAATATATTTATTTGGGAGTTGGCATTATTTGATGGTGGTCAAAGCCATCAGGGTGAATGAGATCATCAAAGAATATGTGCAGAGAAAGAATGAAGACAGAACCAAAAATCACAAATAAACCCATGAGGATGATCAAATCTTGAGGAACAAGGAGAAGATCTATAGGAGGTGAAAAAAGGGAGGAGACACACAACCCTGGAGTGGCATTACTGAATTCAGAGAGAGAGTTTTAGGATAATGTCATCAGTGTCAAACTATAATTGATAAATATAGTTTAAGTAGGACAGGTACTATAAAGAGAAAATTAAGAAGCTGTTGGTACTCCATCCAAAACAATTCCAGAGCAAATGATAGTGCTGGTTGAGTGGGATGGGTGTTTGGGGGTGGTAAGAGTCAGACTACAGTGAATTGAAGAGTGTGGGAAATGTGGGAAAATAGAGACAGCGGGTCTCAATGCTCTTAAATGATTTCCAGAAAGCTTGTGTTTTGAACCATGAATTCAATCACCAAAACACTACAACAAAAGGGTAAAACAATTGGAATTGAATGAAAAGGAAAAGATCATATAGAAGCTGGGGGTTAGAGGGCAAGTTCTGTGGGCCTAGAAGCCATATATCATGTGGCCTTTTGCAGGGCCAACCTCATGGACCTGTGACCCGCCGTCACACAGGTCCACCTGCTTAGAAGGGCCCCCACACTCCATTTAATGTTCTACTGTTGTCATCTTGAAATTCTCAATAATTTGGGGGGAAGGCACCCACATTTTTATTCTGCATGGGGCCTTGCAAATTATGGAGCCAGCCCTGGGCCTTTGTATCTCCCACTTGGCCCAAAGTAGAACTGATTGGTGTCTAACTTAGGTGATCTACCAACCTCTAAATATGAATATGTTAAAAAAAATTGAGTTCTTTGTCTCATCTTGTGTTACCTTAAGAGTATCCAGACCCCATTTTTCCATTAATTTGAACAATGACATAATTGCTAACATGTATTGATCAATTACTATGTGCAAGGCATTTTCTATGTACTTTACACCTATTAATTCATTTAATCACTATAACAATCCCATGAGTAGGTATCATTATCACTCTTCTTTAAAATGAGCAAATGGAGACAGATCACGGTAAACAACTTACCCAGGGTCACACAACTAGAAAAGGCTCAAACCCAGACAGTCTGACTTCAGAGTCTGTGCAATTAACCACACTACTTGGTCATCTTAATTCCCTGAGTTCACAGTCGTGGAGATTTTTCTTACCTTTTCTCCATATATCTAACATGTAGCCTACCACCTGAAATCTGTTCTGCATATAGATCCTTCAATGTAAGGAAGGAGGAAAACATTTTTCTCCAAAGGAAGTGTCGAAGGCATCCTATGTGTGGGTTTAGGGATCCGTAATCCACTAAAATGTCCTGAATCAGAGCACACATCTCCCCCATGTGGGAGGTGGTAAGACAATTGAGATGAAGCATGGGATGGACGATGGTCCCCATCCTGTGGTCCTGCCCCTCCTCTTCTCCCTGTCCCCTCCTCTTCTCCCTCTCCCCTACTCACACATTTGAGTATCACCAGAACTTTTAGTTCTCTTCTGGAAGGTTGAGATTTGCATGTAGGCATGGGATTGAACATGTGGTCACTGTTCCCAGAGAGTTGTACACTTACTATTTTCTCCCAACACCCCCATTTCTCAGAGGGTTAAAGTAAGGGCAGTCATACTTACATGTGGAAAATAAATCAGTCAAACCCATAGAAGCAGAGAGCACAATAGTGGTTACCAGATGCTGGGGGGGAGGAGAAGGGGAAGTTGTGGGTCAAGGGGTACAAAGTTCCAAAGTTCATTACACACGACGAATAAATCCTGGGAACATAATGTACAGCATGGTGACTACAGGTAACAATACTGTACTGTGTACTCGAAATTTGCTGAGAAGGTAGATCCTAAGTGTTATTACCACATACACACACACACACACACACACACACAAGGTAACTATGTGAGGTAATGGATATGTTAATTAGCTTGATTGTAGTGATTATTTTGCAATCTATACATCTATCAAATCATCTAGTTGTGCACCTTAAATATATTACAATTGAAAAAAGAGTGCAAGTAGGTCAAGACTTTTTTGGAAGGCAGTTTGATAAAATGTAGTAAAAGTGTTAAAAAACACAAAAAAAGAGTTAGATCACCAACAATAGGATTTGCAGAATGAGGCTGGCTAAAGGTGGAGACCATCAGCATTTCTATGAAAAAATCACTGTAGATATAAAGGGATAGAGAAGGCAGAGTGGTCTTTAAACTTCTTATGCTTTTGAGGAAATGAATCTTTGGGAAACCCCAAATATATATATATACATATATATATGTATAGCTATCTATCTACCTATATGGAAAAACCAAGTATATATATAATACTGATGTCTATATCCATATCAGTATTTGAGTAATACAAATTTATTATTTCAAAGTTTTAGAACTATTGGCTGCTTATAAAGTCAGTCAAAGGGGCCCTGAGAGAGTTCCTAAAAACATAAATATTTTTCATTTTTTAGTGAAGTTTGTGGATGGCAACTTAAGACTTATTTCAGCCTCAGCATCCATGTGATAAAGTAATAAAGTTTTTAAAAAGTTTTGAAGCAACACCTCCATTTTAAAGATATGGACTTAGATTATAACAAGAGATCTCAAGTCGGTGCTGAGGGGCAACATGACAACAGTCCTGTTCTTGTGGCTGTCTTTCCAGGAAAGATAAAAGAACCACAGTGTGTTGGACTTGAAGCGTTAGGTAAACAAAACCATGAGTATTAAAGTTTAGGCTCTAGTGATCAGTAGGGAAGCACAGGATAATAAGCACAGCAGGACGTCCCTCAAGGTATTTTAGACTCCAACTGTGTTTATTATCCAGTATCAGTATGGAAATATATGCCTGACTACATTTATGGTGCCATTTAGAACTTTAAAATAGGCTCTTATGCTCAGAAAGAGGTTACTAAATTACTCACCCTGTAAGGTTTTCCTTGATTAGCATAATTCTACCCATTCCCTGCCTTATCAAGAATACGTTTCCATTGTGGGCACGTGCTTTGAAGAGACATTTGAAGAGACATCAGGGGTACATATTTGTGTCAATCCTGAGGTACCCACCTTTCACCGATTTCATGGTAAACTTCGGGATAAAAATCCCCTTGCATAATTTGCAAAGTAAACTTTGCAAGGTTCATACGGTCCCCTGTTGAAGAGCAGCACTGTGTGTGATGATCTGTTTATTCTTCCTCTGGCTCTCCACCGAATACTTTTCCTTTCCCACCACCGCTGATTTCAACCTTCCACTTTTCAGAGGGAGAGGGCGTGAGGATCAATGGCGGGCGCTCCAAAGCTGGAACCTCCGTGTGGAATGCAGGATTCTATCATAAATGGTAAGAAGGCAAGTTGGAGAACCGAACGTGTCTGTAATCAGAAGTGGGGTTGTCATGAGAAGAAAGGCAGCCACGGTGCTCTCACCACTTAACATGAGCGGTGCCTCTTCCAGGGAGCCTTTCGGAACTCCTGCCTTCCTTACATCAGCCTCTCTTCAGCACACCAAGAAGTTCCTGAGTCCACACTAGGTGGCAGCATGGTATACAGGTCATGTGGGAAGAGCTGAGGCCCCAGCAGCCAGAGCCCACAGGGCTCAGTCACAGAAACACACACACACACACACACACACACACACGTGCACATGCGCATGACTTCTAAGGGGTCCCAGCTTCTCCAAGGTCATTGTGACTCTGCTTCACCTGGCACAATGGGTCTCAGGGCTGGAAAAGCCACCCTAGGATTGCAGCTGACCTCTCTCCTGCACTGTGGGTTTCTTCAAACACTGTGAATGACTTCTACTTTGTGCAGCCCTGCTCCTAATCGCATCCCCCGGATGCCTGTGGTTTTACAAGGTGAATGAGGTCTGCAGTTGCGCTGTGTTCACTTTGTGAACACCGACATGCCCCTTTGCGTTTGGTGTGTGCATCATGCACACCGGATGGGTTTGCTTCTGCAGGCTTTCCTTGCAGGACTGATTATTCCATTGAAAAATGCCTCCCAGTTGCACCATGGTTCATCATCCCTGTCTCAAGAGGAAGCGGAGCTCAAATGGGACCTCTGTTCAGATGGGTAGTTCATACTACAATGTCAAGGGCTAAAGGAGGGGAATCTGCTCTTAGCATCTTGGACACGAATAGGAGCTTAGGGTTCATCCACGTCAGTCAATCCCATTTGACAGATAAGAAAACTGAGACCCAGAAATCTAGATTTGCCCAAGGCCACACAGCTTGGTAGAAGCTACGCCAGGACTGGAAAACTGGTTTCCGGACACCCTGTCGAGGGCCTTTTCCATCACTCCCTGCGTGATTTATAGAGAGTCATAAATACACAGCAGATGAAACCTCAGAACCCTCTGAGCTGGTTCTCCTCCCCTCCCTGCACCCTGCAACTCTGTACACCCCAGTCCAGCCCAGCCTGGACACCTGATCCTTCTGCCCCCAGGGTCTCCTTCTCCATGGGCAGGAAGGGGGTGGGACAAAGAGAAACAGAGAATCGATATTCATTGGGAAATTGGATGACAGATACAGAAGTACTGAAATACTGCAGTCCTTCCCTTGGCATTTCCTCTTGGCCAAAAGAAGGAAATACCAGAAATCTCATAAGCGAGCCCATTTGGGCAATTTTTTTATACTCAGTATTCATATATTTCACATTTTTCTCCAAACCTTTGAGTACTAATTCAAACCATCCAGCCTCCAGGCCCCCTAGGGGTTCACCTATCACTAAATGTTGTTGATTTGCAAAACACACAGATTCTTTTCATAGAACAGGCTCTGCTTTCATGGCTTTCTTCAGACGCTGAGCCTTTTCCCAATTAAGCGATGGCCCAGCTTCTCTCTGGTTAGGATTACAAACAAACACCATCACCCTTTGCCTCTGCTCCAGCCACCCCTCCCTTCACTTTGACACATGGTTCTTTTGATCTCAACCCCAGACCATAGCAACAGCCTCCTAATTATTCACCAGCCATAAATCATGGCAGTAATGTGGTCCTTGCAAAGGAAAAGGAGTATTGCTGGGCCATCAGAGTCTGGAAAACTGGGTGTGTTTAGTGTTTCCAAAAGCAAAGCAGTAGAGGAAAGGAAAGCAGGAAGAGAAAAGATGTTTTAAATGTTTGTAGAAATAGTTGCTTTGATGTTAAACCCTCTCCCAGAGGAAGTCAAGAGTCTGAAAACTAAGTCCATATTTTTTCATATTCGGAGGAATAATAAAATCCACCCCCTCCCCCAAGAGGCAGGTGTATGTTAGGGCCCTCCTACAGTGAATGTGAAGTACATTTCCAAGTCATCAGAGCAAGCAGAATAAACATGCTTCTCTCTGTCCACCTCCTACACTTATTAATTTAATTTTAGCTATTCACTTGCATGGGAAATCTTAATGCCTCCGTGACCTCATTGAATGGTAGTTAATCTGGTTAGATTTGGCATTTTCAGCAGGAAATTCTCTGGGAATCCCAAATTATTTTTTTAATCTGTCCTGGGCTGGGATGTGCCACTGAATCTGCAGAAATCTCAATATGAGTAAAACTGGTCAGTGTCAGTCTAACCTGAAGCCAGACCATGTGAATATATCTAGCTAATGAGGTTTGTGGGCTCCATTGAACTGGACATCAGTCTCTTTTTATTTCAGGATGCAATATATGATAAAATAAAGCTAAGAATAAGCTATAGACATTCTTCAACTGGTAAATTCTTCCTCAGAAACAAATACAAAATAAGACAATTTTTTCTTCATTTAATTTTGTTATGTTAGCCACTCTAATTGGCTGTAACATGTAAACAAGATGGGGCTGGAGGAATATTGTGAGGTTTGTCTTTGTTCAACAGATATTTAGTGAAGATCTACTCTGGGCTAGATCCTGAAATGATGACAGCTATGAATTCAAGAGCAGATTAATGCACATATTTCTAGTGGTACATTAGACCACGGGCTCTAGATGAAAACCAGTCTAGAGCTGGGTTGGCAAACTGTTTCCAAATCGCCAGGTAGTAAACATTTTAGACTTTGCAAGCTATACAATCTCTCTCATGCCTTCTTCTTCTTTTTTTAAGATTTCCATTTATTTATTTTAGAGAGAGAGTGAACACAAGCGGGGGGGCGGGGTGTGAGGGGCAGAGGGAGAAGGAGAAGCAGGCTCCCCACTGAGCAGGGAACCCGACAGGAGTCTCCATCCCAGGACCCTGGGATCATGACCTGAGCTGAAGGCAAACACTTAACTGACTGAGCCACTCAGGTGCCCCTCTATCATGACTTCTTAACTCTGCCTTTATAGCATGAAACCAGCCATAAACAATGCATAAAGAAAGAGCATAGCTGTGATCCAATAAAACTTTATTTAAAAACACAGGAAGGAGGCCAGATACGGCCCATGGACTGTAATGTGCTAATCCTTGGTCTAGAGGGAGTTACTTTTACGTTTAGAGAAAACTGCAATGAAGAGGAAATTCAAAGGGCTATGCAAAGTCCGAGAAGGACGACATGCCTAATTAGAGAGTTCATGGAAGGCCTTGGGGGGCAAGTGATAACTAAGTTAAGACCTGCTGAGTTGGTAAGAGTCAATCCAGTGAAGAGGATTAGGGAAGAATGTTTCAAGGAAAGGGAATGGCACATGTCACAGTTCAGAGGTGAGAGCACAATTTACAATCCAGAGTGGGGGAACTGAAAGTTCTGGATCACTGGTTGGAGAGAACAAGGATAGAAAAGATGAAGTGAAGGTGTAGTCAGGTCACAGCATAAAGAGGCTCACCCAGAGGGAAACGAGAGCCAACAAAAGGTTTCAGCAAGAAAGTCAGAGATGGGGCACATGCTTCCAAGAGATCACTTTGGCAATTGTATAGCAAACATTTTCAGGATCTTTTCAGGAACTTCACTGTCTCCATTTCCAAATGAAACAGAAAATGCTTTACTGCTCCTTTCCTTCATCTCCTCTCCAAACATGCTCTCAAGGGCAGTGACTATAGTTCCTAGAATTCCTCCTGCATCATCTGTATTTTAATAGGAATCAAAGCTTTGGCTAGATGGATGAAATTCTAATGGTAAAATTTTAGGCAATAGCCCATGCAAGGAAAGGATTTGGTTGTGGGAGGAGAGGAGAGAGAGCAGAGCAATCTCAGCCTCCCTGAAATCATACCACGTAGTCATTTTTTCCACCAAAGCATAAGGTTCCACTTATAAGTTTTTCTTGCACTAAGTTTTCTCACTAAATTGTTCAGTTGAATCATCCGAAATCAAGAGACTTTACTTTAGCCAAGTGATCAAGGTTAATAAGACATTGATAATGTGAACCCCTTGATATGATGCACTGAGAAGGATACAACATAATTTCTGTGATAATCTTATAAAAAATGCAGAACCTCATTCTAATCAGGATAAAAAATCAGATGAGCCCAAATTGAGGAACATTCTACAATATTAACCAGGACTTCTGAAAAGTGCCAAGGGCATGAAAGATAAAGAAAGACTGACAAACTCTCAGTAATTGGAGAAGCTAAAGGAGAAATAACAATTAAATGCAACATGGGATCCCAGATTGGATCCTTGAGCAGGAAAAGACATGAATGGAAAAACTGGTGAAATCCAAACAAAGTCTACAATTTAGCTAACAGGATTGTACCAATACTATGGTGCTGGTTGTAATAATTATGCCATAGTTATGCCAACATGAGGGGAGAGGTATACAGGAACTCTCTTATTTTTGCAGCTTTTCTCTAAGTCTAAAATTGGATGAAAATATCTTTTAAAAAAGAAATACGGATTTCTAATTAACATAATCTTGATGTATTCTCCCATTCTAGACAAAAATGACTGATATTAAGTATTTCCTTGTCCAGTTGTTAATTTCTCTGTAAATAATCATGGTGATTGCCAATTAGCTTTCAGGTTCTTCAGGTCTCAGAGCACTGGAAGTCCTTGTATGGAATCTTACCACTTAATCACCCACTCATTTGGAATTTCTTCTTCCATTAGGTGCTGACCATACCCGGAAGAAGTTTCCCTATAGAAGGCCACCTCTACCTTTCTCCCCCTTGCAATCCCAGGTCACATTCCCCCAGTGCTGCGCCAGTCCATGGTAGCCAAGGGATATGTTGGCTCAGAAGTGCCAGAACTTTTGATCTTCAAGAGAATCAAGAAATCTATAATTGATCTGTAAATGCTAAAAACCAACTTTTAAAATAAATAGAAACACTATATAGGCTAAACCAAACACTTTTACAGACTAGATCCTGCCACTTTGTAAGTTCTTTCTTAAAGATTAAAAACTGTGATAGGTAGAATTGCAGGCAAAACTTAGGGTGAAAGGTATTTTGTTTTGTTTTGTTTTGTTTTGTTTTGTTTGTGGGGGGGGGCGTTGAGAATATAGGAATCTTTCATTTGTTCCAAGACATGCTGGACCCTCCCAATCCAGGCTTGGTAGGAGCAGGATGGATAGTAGTGCCTGCTCAGATGGGGACTGGGTAAACTAGCACACATGCAGAAGCTGTCCCTGATGAGAACTAATTGGCAGTATATAGCACAGGGTCCAAGCTCAGGAGGGGCACAGCTAATTGTCAATGGCAAGGGCTGCCCATTTGGCAAGTAGGAGTTTGAGAGCCAAAGGGTCTGGAGGACAGGGGATAGACAACGTGGAGCCAGGTGATTCTGAGGTGTTAGCAGTCCTCTTAGAAGAGATGCCTTCCAGTAGGTGGTGATATGGTAGGAGAATTCTAGCAACTCAGTAAGAAAGCGGGAAGAGAAGGGAAAGGTGTCCTGGCCCCAGCCAAAAGGGCTACAGTTCAAGGAAGGGCTCAAGTCTCAGAGGGGTGACTAGGTATAGTATTCCAAGGACCGGAGCAATAATAGCATGGACACAGGGAGAAGCAGGTGCCAGCCTTTAAGGAGATAAGCAACTGGGCTGCTTTTATACTTTCCGAGAGTGAAAGGAAGCAAACATGGACCATTGTTCTTCAAAGGAGTAGTGTGCTGGCATCAGAAGAATTTACCCAATTTCTTAGCACAGTCATCTACAAAGTCCTACAAAGTCCTGTTCACAGAACAAATGCCATCTTCACCTATATGAGTCTTGCTTTGGTTAACCACGCAGTATGCCAGAGTAGTGAGAGCATAATGGGAAGGACTTAACCTGTGAGTAAGTGGCTGCACTACTTCCTAACTGGGTCATTTGGAAAAGTGATTGTATTTTCTGAGCCTCATTTCCTTGTGTTCAAATGAATTTATCAACATATACTCTACTTCCCAACCTCACAGGGTGTAAGAAAATCAATGTGATTACTTGGTTAAAGAAGGTCACAGTTGCCAGCAATTGTCAATGCAGAGGGGCAAGCTCTCCTGGAAAGAGTATATCCACACTTCTGGGCGGTTTGAAAAAAGATCAAAAGTATATTTTTATTTAGAAATTAAGTTCAATAAAACCTTCAATGTTGATTCTCACCTGGTGGCAGCTCCTCATGTACAGATAGGGCTGTGACAAATATTTTGGTTTTTTCCCAAAGGGATAGGGTTTTGAAAAGTTGCACAACACTGATCTGTATAAATATCTTAGTTGGTTGACTTCCATTACACTTAGCATTCTTATTTGCCTTGTGTGAACAAAGAGGTGCATATTTTAAACAGGAGGCAAACACTTCTTATGCTGCTTTAATCTGGTGTTTTGGTTTATTTGGTTTGTTGGCTGATAGGTTATTTAAAGGAACTTGCACACTGAAAAACCTTGAGCCTGTCTCTCCTTTAGTATCTCCATCCTTTGAGAAACTTCAAAGGAAACCTAATAGAAATATGGCAATTGAGCAGGTAACCCAAAAGGATGGCAATCACACACGAGGTTTATTTTATTTTATGTTATGTTATTTGGGAGAGAGAGTTTTACAAATTTTATCCTCAATGGTAGAAACAGTTTCGTTGGCTTGACTGCAGCTGTGATAAACAGAGCGCTCCTTGCTGTTTTGCATGTCGATGTTTATGCATGGCCAGGGAAGTGCTGAAGCATTCATCGTTAACTCACACACCTACAGATTTCATAAAATCTGAGTGAAAACAATCAGTGCAAAGGTTCAAATTCTGAGTCACACTTCAAAAATCTCAACCCAGTCTCTACCTCATTATAGTAAAAATGCTAATGTTACTTCTCCGTAAAACATTGTTTTTACCTGCCTTATCATTCCCTAAGCATTAATTTCTCCCTGCATGTGTGATGGAAAGTATTTGTTGTGGGGAGGGGGGATCTAGATAAATTTGGGTCGTCTCCATTGTTTACAATTTATATGGCTAGGGGCAAGGTATCTTAAATTCCCTCCTGTCTTCTGTAAAATGTGGAGAAACTCAGTGCTTTTTTGAGGAATAAGAATATAACATATATATATTTTTTATTTTATATAAGAAATTATATATATATTTTATATAAACACACATGGAAGATCATTATAAATACTCCGTAAATAACTGTTAATTTCCCTCTGGCTTTTTTTTCCCCACTAACTCATCTGTTATCTCATTTTGATTTTCAACTCTGTTACTCAAATTTCAGATCAAGGATGATTCAGAGGTAGAAATAATCCATTACAACACTCATTTTATAGACTAGGGAAGACCCTCGGGGCCAGAAAACTGAAGGGCTTTTTCCAAGATCACACGGAGAGTCTCAGAGCCAAAACCAACCACGCCTTCTGATTCCTACACCAGTGATCTCTCCATGAAACAATATTTAATGGTTTCTTCTATTAATCAGCAAAACTTATTTCAAGGCTCCTTTGCCTAAAATTATTTGTAAGACAGTCATATAAATCCTTAATTTGAATTTTTTTTATTACCAACTCATTGATCCTTTCAGTTCGTGGAGCTTCATTATACTGCTATCTTTGGTGTACACGCCAATGAAAACGCATGTGTCAGAGGTTATTTTGTAATAAACTATCCTTAGACCATCGATGGCATGGGCCAAGACTTCCAACATCTATCACAACCACAAATTCTTCTAAGGACTTGTGTCTATAGCCCCTGCTAAGCAAGGCTGCCCTAGGAGATTCCTTACTCATTCTTTGGCCATGGTTCTCTACTATATCCTGGTCTCAGCTGATTGGACAAAGGGTGGACACCTGAGCAAAGGCAAACAATTCATTGGCTTGTCAGCATCCTATCAAGAGGCCTGTAATGAAAGTTTTAACCAACAAAGATGAAAACTAACAGAACCAAGGAGATTCTGTTTCAGGGGGAAAAGAGCTAATTAGTTGTTAACAAGTGCTAGACTGTTCTATGTTAAAGCTGAAAAAAAATTGAGTCACTAATTCATTAGCCATGATGATGGTGATATGAGTAGAAACATGAACAACAGGGTCATAAAAAACATGGAGCCGGGGCACCTGGGTGGCTCAGTTGGTTAAGCTTCGGACTCTTGGTTTAAGCTCAGGTCATGATCTCATGTGTCCTGAGATCCAGCCCTGTGTCAGCCTCCACCCTCAGCAGGGAGTCTGCTTGAAGATTCTCTCCCTCTGCCACTCCCCCTCCTCTCTCAAACAAATAAATAAATCTTTAAAAACAAAACATGGAGCCATAAAATTTGAATACATTACCTTTAAGCTTTGGTCTGGATATCTCAACAAAGTAAAGAAAGAATAACATCAAAGAATATCCAGAAACATGAACCAGTAGATATTCTTAGATTTTAAAATTTCTAATTTAGAAAAGTATGATTTGTGTCATGTTCCATCTTAGTAAGCGTTTCAAACTTTAATCAAAGACAACTTTCCTTTCCAGGCAAAGCAGACATTATGTAAGATATTTATAAAAGTCTTCAATATTGCCAGTAATGTTTTCAAGATAACTAAAGGTTCTGTGACAACATTTTGTAATAATATTCTACATATCTTTGTGACGAGACTTGGAGAAACCAAACTAGAGGGAGAATGAGGTTGAGAAGAGCAAACAGTACAAGAACCAAGGTCAGGTGTGGTCCACCAGTTGTCCCTAAAAATCTTCCCCTGTCTTCATCTGGATATGTGAGTTGGACAATTTCATGATCATAGATTAAACTGTCTTTGTACTTTCATGAAAAAATACCATTTAAAATTTGGCAGATGTTTTAAAATGATGATTCTTTTAAACTACCATACCAGACAATGTCATTTGTAAATCAATTCATAATTAAACTAGTAGCATTTTGGAAAGATGTCCATACCAGGGCTCCAGATTTTCTCCACATTTGGTTGACTTAAACCTCAGATTGTTGCATAATTTGTTGGCCATTTTGACTGAAGCAGCACCTCTCCAAAGACAAATACTGGTTATTTCAGTCCAGAGATGTTCCTACATACAAGAGTTACTCTGCAAAAAAATCTTGATGGATTTCAGGAAAATATTTGGAAATTCAACTGGCGGAGAGTTTTATAATTTATCAGATTTTACCCCTTAATTGTTTATTCCCCTCTTATTTTTCTATGTGGTTTTATGCAGAAATGCTCTGAATGTAATACATGAAGAGATAACAGTAAAATGAATTTGGCATTATTTGGATCAAGCACCTGGTTGATTTAAACCAGTTATATCACTTCTCTCCAATCCACTGCCAAGCACTAATCCAGGCTCCCACCCCCGCCCCTCACCTGGATACTTCCAGCTGGTTTCTCTGCTTTTCCTCTCACCCTTCCAGTCTATTCTCAACAAAGAAGCACTAATGAAGAGATATTAATTGTATCACATCATTCCCCTTCATCCATTTAATAAGCCCTAATCACAACTCTTGAGTAACTTCTCACCCCATGAAGAATAAAATCTGAACTTCTCACCCTGGCTGTTAAATCCATCTTTGATCTGGCCCCTACTCCTCTTCCCCTGGGATCAGAAACACCCTCCACTGTGCTTCTTTCATTCAGTTCCTGGAACACAAGCTCTTCCTCACTTCCAGGCAATCAGTGATCATGCTGTTTGCTTTCCCTGCAATGCTCTGTTCTATCTTTCCCTTCTTTTTGCCTAGAACATATGTTTTCATCTTTTTCAAGTTAAATGTCACCTCTTCAAAAAGGACTTGACCACCTAGCTAAAGGATTACCTCCTGTGCCTCAGTCCCTTGTTGTTACCTTCATAGCACTTATCATAGTGTGTAATTATTCTATTGGTTTATTGTGTTTTTATCCATAGGGGCTGACAAACGTCTGTCTTGTTGACTCTTGTATTCCCAGCATCTAGCAGAGTTCCTGGCCCTCAGTTGGTATCCAATAGGTATTTAGTGAATGAATAAATGACATTTCCCCTTCTCAAATCTTTGCCATCAACCAATCTGAGAGTTGAGGTTACAACGGATGAATTTTCCAAAGACAGTCCAGGTATCCTTATCTTTCTTAGAAAAAATGGCCATGCTCTACTTCTACAGCTGAGTGGTTAGATCTGCTTTCCTGTGGGAGAAGGTGGGGTTCCCAGCCATTACATGGAGCCCATCATTTCCCATCTTGTGTCATACTTACACTCAACTCTTTGTCATCCTGGTCTTAAAACGTGAGGACAAGACAGGCCCGAGATGGAGTTTCTCATGCTCCATGAAGGAGTGGAGGGTGGTTTAGAGTAGGTTCTCAGGACTAGAGTTCAACAACTCAAATGCAGTTTGGAATTTGGAATATGCTGCATTATCTGGGGGGAACACTTTCAGATGCTGAGAGTTTCCATATTCCAAGGACATGTTTATGAACTATTCTTTCTAATCCCCAGCACTCTTGCACATGGGGTCACAGGACTCTGGGTGGCATTACATAAGCCATAAGCTCTTTCTGCCTAGTTGATAGAGACTGGGATCTTTCACAGGAAATTCATTTCCTAAAGGGATATGTCATTCTGTGGTTTCTTCATAGATTTGAGGGGTTGATGCTATCAATTATCCCTTGGTGCTAACTAAGCATCAGAGGTGAGGGGAACCTCAGGCAGGTCAGGAAATGCTGGGAGTTTTGACTCCCTCTTTTTGGTTGATGGAAGGATCTTCTTCTTTATGTTCCACCAGAGTGTGGCTAGAGTTTATCAAATAAATGCCTTTGGGGAAGATGACTTGGTAAGACTGGAGGCCCAGAGAATCTGAGTGGGACCAAATCCAGAAATTGGGGCTCTGAATCAAAAGCCAGATGTCCAGTGGGAAAATTAGTTTGAGAGAGCCCTACACAGAAGTCCCTCAGTTTTTGTAGCTGTTTTGAATCATTTAACTTTAACGAGCTCTTCCTCCATGTCGCCCCCACCCCTACCTTTGTTCAACCTTTCATTTATTGATGTTAAATTAAAAATAAACTTTAAAAATTTTAACACAATAGAGATTCAATGGCTAAGTGATCACGCAGCACTTGTCCTAAAGAATGAAACAATTAAAATGCAATCAGTCCTGATAAGGTTTTGTACTGTGATGCTAGACTTCCCTTTGCTTTGACCCCTCTCCTTCCGGCATCCTGTTCTGGGACAGAAATGACACCACAAAGGTTTCCTGCGCCTGTCCTCTCCACTTCTGACCCCTCACTACATCCTCTCTCCATCTATTTAGAGAGCAATGATTTGGTTCCCCTGGAATTCCTCCCATTTCGTATATTTGATGACACTTGTTGCTAATTTGGGATGCCAAAATGCGGGGGAAAGTCTGGACTGAGCTCACGTCAACTGTTAACCTCCTAGTCACTTGATTAGCAAAATAGGGAATGCGATATTTCCAGTTATTATTGGTCATCATTTGTTGTGGGGGTCCCTTCTTGCTGCAGTCTGCCTATCCTGGATATCTGAAACAAATTAACTCCTTAAACTCTTTAAGGTAATTTCTGAATGCTCACCCATTTGAAAAGACTTTCCTGAGGTGTTAGAAATTGGTGTTCTTGCGCGCCTGGGTGGCTCAGTCGGTTGAGCATCTGCTTTCGGCTCAAGTCATGATCCCAAGGTCCTGGGATTGAGTCCCGCATGGGGCCTGCTCCTCGGGGAGCCTGCTTCTACCTCTCCCACTCCCCCTGCTTGTGTTCCCTCTCTATTTCTCTGTGAAATAAATAAATAATCTAAAAAAAAATTTTTAAAAAGAAATTGGTGTTCTTTTGGGCACCCCGAAAGAGGGTCCTCTAGACAGAACCTTAGGTCAAGGCCACCTAGTGTGAGACTGAGTTGCTACCATCCTGACATTTACCCGTGGGACTTCTAAGCCTTCCCTTTGCTCTCTGAGGATCTTGTGACTATAGAATTAAGATTTCAGCCCATTGCATAACAGCCAACAGCCATGCTTCATTCTGTGGTCTGCAGAACACTTAGCACATTGTTGCCAGTCAGAATACATTAAATGGGAGTCCTGCCCACGATACCGTAGAATAATAATTAGAAGAAGATGGGTCCCGTTCCCGTCATGGCACTCTCCCTCCCTGCAACTTAGCAGCCAATGGGGTTGGGAGGCCAGACCAGGTGCAGAAATGAGGTCCCTGGCTGTGGCACTGAGGTGCTCTTTGCTGTCTGCCTGTCTGCCCTGTGTCAGGAGGCCTTGGTCCCCAGCCCTGTGCTGCCTGCCTACCAGCCAGCCACCTCTGGCCTCCTGCAGCTGCCCCCTGCCACTCCAGACACGCAACTGGAATTTACTTCCAAAGTGTACATGTTGGCCACATATTTTCGTCTTCTTCCTTTTTTTAAAATTTTTTTTTATTTTTAAATATTTTATTTATTTATCTGATCGAGAGAGACACAGCGAGAGCGGGAACACAAGCAGTGGGAGTGGGAGAGGGAGAAGCAGGCTTCCCGCTGAGCAGGGAGCCTGATGCAGGGCTCGATCCCAGGACCCTGGGATCATGACCTGAGCCATAGGCAGATGCTTAATGACTGAGCCACCCAGGTACCCCCGTCTTCTTCCTTCTTAAAGTGAAACCATCTTTGTCTATCTGCTGAGAGACCCTACTAACTCACTTCTCTGAATGCACACCTGCACATGATCATCTACCCCTCAGAAACCAAGAATTCGTTGTTGGCCTGGTTCGAGTCTGCATGTCCAGAGCCTAGAAATGCTAGAAATGTTTAACAAAATGCCTGGCCCAGGGATAGCCCTCAAAATGTATTTTGGTGAAGAGAGAAGAAGAAGGCAGGGATCAGAGGGAGGGGACAGATGTTTTCCGACACTCTAAGACCCAGAGACATTCAAGGGTCAACCTTCTTTGGGTCCTTCCAAGTCTTTCAAAATGAACTGCCTCTAAGAGAAAACAGTAATTTTACCACTTACTTCTTTGTTATGTGCTTTGTGACAATCAAAGATATGGAAAGGCCCGGAAGGATAGAAAAACACCACCAAGAATAGCAGTCCCTAACAGTTATTGAGAACTTTTTGTAAGTCACTCTGTAAACCTTTTGCATGCGGAACTCACTGGATTTTCAAAACAACCCTATGGATGATGTAGGTAATACTGTTAATCTCTCTTTTATAGATGAGCAGACAGGATTTCAAGAGGTTAAGGAACAGGTAGGAAGTTTTGGGGGGACTGAATTAGATTCCACATCAGTAGAGATTTCTTGAGGCCTTTCCTGAAGGTTCTGGGACCTTTCTCCCTCATGCCAAGTTCTCTTTGGCTTTGAGCTGGCAGAGTGTGAGGTGTACCTGACTTGCCATCAATGATATGCCAAGTCCTTGCCACTCTGCCTCAGCCGGGATCTCCTGGTGCTGAGGACACCCAGCTCTTGAAACGACAGCTATGCTTCTCCTCTTTAGGGCCTCCTCATCTTCCGGTAGGGGGTGACAATGGCTCGGTCTCTCTCAGCTGGATGCCATCAAGGCTTTTCTGAGTCGCTGCTATGGAGACACAGGTACCGTTTCCATTTGCCACCGCTTGCTATTAAAAGACAGGCACGGATTGTGAGCCCAAGATGTTCAGTGAATCAACCTGGAACTTACCCCTTTTTAAAAATTCTAATAGAAGGTAATTCATGCAAGTTTGTTGGCAAGCCATCTGCCTCGGGGACCGAGCACAGGTTAGATAATTAAACTCAACCTGTTCCTGCATGGCTGTCTGACTTACCATTTACCTCATCTCAGACTCCTCGCCTCCAAAAACCCACTCTCCAAACTGGTTAACTCATTGTTGCCCCATAACACCTGCTTCACTGTCTTATTTTTACTCATGCTATTCCATCCACCTGGAATGAAGGCCCTTCCTTTCCTGTCCCTCTCCAAATCTTTCTCATTTGATTCACAATATGATCACAACGATCAGTCTCTCTCCCTTGAATTCCAATAGTAATGGATTGTATATAATTCAGCTGGTAATTAGTCATATGCTGCCTTATGATAGTTCTTCTATTGTTACCTTGAACTGTTATTTAAATCTTTACTTTTAACATGTCTCCATATGTTTATCTTGATTCCATAATTGAAATATAACATCTTCAAAAGCAGGAGATATATAATTGTCTCCCCTTTGGTACCTAGCATGGAGCTGATTTGCTGATTTTTTTTCCTTTTTTTTTGGCCAGGTGGATGACCAAAATTATACAACTTCATCCAATGATTTCAGTAATAATAGATCATATTTACTGAATGATAAATATGTGTGGGTGATTAGAGAATGTGGTCTGTTGTCCTTCAGGGGCCTTTTAACCCAAAGAACTGAGAAATGAGCAGGAAGGGGGCGGGGAGGCATGCTTGTGATAGAGCAGAAATGGGAAGGAGTCTGTGAAGGAGTCAGCTGGCCGGGTCTCTACCAGGCTGCTTTTACTCTGCTCCTTCTCTTTCAAGTGAGAACATATTGCTCTAGAAAAATACCTCCATAACCTCTCACCTTGTGTTTCTTTTTTTTTTTTTAAGATTTTTTTTTTTAATTAATTTATTGGACAGAGAGAGACAGCGAGAGAGGGAACACAAGCAGGGGCAGAAGGAGAGGGAGAAGCAGGCTCCCTGTGGAGCAGGGAGCCCGATGCGGGGCTCAATCCCAGGACCCCGGGATCATGACCTGAGCCGAAGGCAGACATTTAACGACTGAACCACCCAGGCGCCCCTCACCTTGTCTTTCTTTTCTCCCTCCCCAGCCCTTGCCATCATCTTGCACGTGCACACGTGCAGTCCTTCTCTCTTCCGCTCATCTTAGGCTCTCTAACGCTTTTCCTATGGCTGTGACATCTTCCTTTGCTACTCAAGACCAGAAAGAAATAACAAAAACACCTTAGGTGAAGGTCATGTATGGGGTAGGCAGCTTCTGAGATGGCTTCCAATGGTCTCTGCCTCCCACTGGTAACACATATGCGGAGTTCCCTCCTTTGAATGGAGCTGGATTCAGTGACATGTTTTTAACAAACTGAATATAGCAAAAGTGGTAGTTTGTCACTCCTCAGCTCATGCTACAGAAAAACTCTGGCTTCTGTGCTGCTTGCTCAATCTCTCTCTCTCTTTCTCTGTCTCTCTCTGTCCCTGTCTCTCGGTCTTCCCTCTGGAGGAATCCAGCTGATAGATTATGAACAGCCCCACAGAGAGGGCCATATGTAAAGTGATGTTTTGAGGACCTGTGGTCTCCTGTGTGAACGAGCTTGGAAACAGATTCTCCCCCAGTTGAATCTTCAGGTGAGACCACAGCCCCAACAAACACCTTAATGGCAGCTTTGTCAGAGACCCGGAGCCAGAGAACTAAGCTGAGCTGCTGAGATTCTTGATCCACACTAACTTTGAAATTATAAATATTTGCTATTTTAATCACCAAGTTTTTCAAGTAATTTGTTATGTAATAATAGATAACTAATATGGTATTTAATTATAGGAAACTATTAAAGAAATGGCCAAGATCAACTGAATGCCTCTGATTATATGTGTGACATTTTCCTTCTGTGAGCTTGAAAAATATGGATGGTTCATTTCAGGTACAAGAACTGAGTTGACTCTGAAGTGGTGACTACGTTTCTTATTTGCTGCCTGTCTCTCATCATAGTGAAACTAGCTGATAGTAAGCAACATAGATCATTAGTTGGGTAGAGATTTCACAGCTAGATAAATATCCGGTAAAGTAAGCAGCATGAAATGAGTCATTTAGCCTGCTCCAAATCTCAAGATGATCTGGGGAAGACTGATATCCTCAGTGGCTTGCTCTCCAAAAGTCATTAGCAAAATTCTAGTGATAAATCACAAAAGAATTAAGCTATGATTTCACTATTTGCGATTATACCTTCACTCATCTGAATACATCTCACTAGTTTAATGGAGGAATTGGGGTCAGCAAGCCACAGCCCACAGGCCAGATCTGTATCACTATTTTTATAAGTGATGTTTTATTGGAACACAGCCACTCCCATTTGTTTAAATATTGGCAATGGCTGGTTTTGTGCTGCACTGACAGAGTTGAGTAGTTGTGACAGTCAGTGAAACACACAAAGCCTAAAATATTTATCATCTGGCCCTTTACAGAAAAGTGCATTGACCTCTACAAAAGGCAAATTATTTGGAAAACGTATTCCAGGGAACACTATTTCTGTGGGATGTTAATAAATATTATATGGGGAAACAATGGGTTCTGTGGTCAAATGCTCAGGAAATACTGAGTTAAGTAAAGTTATACATGTTCCTTTGCTACATAACTGCTCTGAGCCCTTAGTGAATCTCCAAGAGGAGAACATGGACTACTATATTTTAAAAATGTTTTTGGCCCTGATGCTCTTTGTTTCAGATCACCTCTCAAGAGACCAGTGTCCAACTCACTGGGAAATGCCTGCTCTAGCAGTTTTCAGAGTGTTAACTTTGCAAAAAATGCAACAGACATAAGCATCTATAAGCTTTTACTTTTGCAAGCCTCCATAACAATTTGAAAATGCACAGGGAGATGACCTTACTGATCATGAGCCCAGTACGAACTGACACTTAGGGAGTGGGATAAACATAAACATGAAGTTGTGTGCTAATTGCAGGCTCTGTTTTCCCAGAGGCAGCCATATGCAAAATAATCTTAAAGTTGGAAGGAGAACAACTTCTGTAGGTCTCAAATTTTGTACCACGGAGTCCCCATAATTCATGTAAATGTCTTTAGGACTCTAGCTGGGAATTAAGGAGGATCTAAGTTTCACCAGCCAGTTTGAAAAACAGGCTCTGTTATTCAAAAGAAGTTCGAAAAGCATTAATCTATTCCAAATCATTTTTCTAGAAATGAAGAACGGATTTCTAAAGAACCAGAGAGATTATGGTCTCAGGTGGTCAGCCACTCACCCATGGTCAAGGTTCAGACCTATGTTATGACTGTCCTTTCCCTTACATCCTGCCTATGGCTTTTGGGATGCATTTTTGTGGATGACTGGCCAGGGTTAGGTGCCTCATCTGTGAGCCTGGGAAACTGCTAACTCACCACCTCAGTCTGAATCAGCATGGGATAAGAAGACAGGAAGAATTTGGTGAGTTCAAGTGAAGAAAATAAATCACAGTGTATGACACTAATATAATAGTATATTGAGTAGGATGTTTCCTGCTGTCCCAGAACCAGGGCCAAGGCCCAAAGCAGAGCTTAAATCTACTGGTGACAAGTACTTTCCCAGCATGCCTTCTAGAGGCTCCAACTCTGAACTGTCCCCAATCAAATTAAGAAGAGAACTAAGTTGGAAGGTAGTAGCCAGCCTTTGGTGATGTCCATGTGAATGAAGAAAGTCTTTTCTCCCATTTCTCTGTGGTTATGGAGGATGTCTCTCTCTCCCCAAAGCCAAGTCAGGCACTCTCCAAGAGACTGTGAATAAATACTGAAGGTGACTCAGTGAAAGGGAGACTGGATGCATGCTGAGCTGCAGACCAGAAGGTCCTCTCTGATGCAGCTACAGGAATGGGGCCTTGAGAGTTATTGAGAGGACAAGGAAACAAGGAGCACGGCATGTTGTTCTTTCCATTTCCTAACACCCGCAAGGCAAGAGGAGAGAAGAGTGTTTATTTGATACATATCACCTAGAGACTTTTTTTGGGGGGGGGGTGTATATTTGAATATAGAGAATAGTGTCCACTTAGAGACCAGAAATTTTTCAAGGCCGTTGGTCTAGGTCAGTAGCTCCAGTAAGCAGGGCTTGCCATGTTGTAAGCCTGAAATGAGATGTGGGCAGCCCCACTCCATCTGAAGTCTCTGTGGACATGGGAAACACAGAAGAGAGTTCCAGTAGTCCCCAGAACTCTATGTGAAGCAACACGGATGGTGGTAGGAGAGGGGCCATGGAGCCATTTAGGATAACCACTAGATGGAGTGATGGGAGGCCCAGACAAGGGGTCAGAGATGTTCATCTTTGCTCAAGCCCAAGAGGCAAGTTGGCCATCTGGGGTGGATGTGGACTTTCTCAGTGATAGAAAGAGCGAGGGTAAAGCTGAGCACTGTCCTCGAAACACAACAAACACCACACACACACACTTACAAATACATCACTTCCATGGAGACTGACTCATGAAATGAGAACACAACATCGTAAAGGAGCAGAGTGAAGGAGAGCTAGACTAGAACAACTTCCTGTCTGTACACATTCCAGCCCATTGGCTCTTTCCCTGCTGACCATGCCACACAGAGCCGGCAGAGGCTCCAAGAGGCTTCTGAAGTCTCAAGGAAGGAGTTCAAAGGGAGGAGGAAGGAGGTAAGTACATGAAGAACAAATCACCAACCTGCAAGCCACTGGAGCCACAAAGTGGAAGAGAGACAACGCTGAGCGGGGAAGTGGGGGGAGGACACAGCTTTGAATCTGGTTTGAGACTGAAGTGTCAAAATAAATAGGACCGAGTCTTAAGTCACAAAATGGACTGTTCTAATAACCAAAAGTGACAGGGAAGTTAGAGGAGCTGGTCAAGTTGCTGTTAAGGGAGTTCCTTCCCAGCAGGAAAGGTAGGTCAACACATCCTAGTGGAAGAGGCTGCTGCTGGATACGTATAAAATGGTTTCATTTTTATACTCAAACATGTTGAGACTCCCCAATAAATTTGTTACATAAGATAAACACTTTGGACAGAATTTTAATGTTTTCATATTTCTAATTCTTTTCCTCCAAGGGATTCTGAAGGCAACATGCCAGTATTTTCCCCATTCTGCAAATTAGCACACAGAGAGTGGTATTGGTTATCAAAGGGACTCTGAGTCCATCCACAGCCTTCTGTCTTCCACTGCTATCATGAGGCAGCTGACTCCCTCTCAGACCCAAATGTGATCCATTTTTAATTGGGAACAGAACTTTTCAATTCTTGAGTCCAAAACAAATTAAAGAGGAGAAGGAGGAGGAGGAGAAGGAGGGGCTAGAATTGGAAAAAGTTTCGCTTTACCCCGTATTTGAGAATCTGTGACTTCTCGCTGGTTTTATCAGTACCAAGATTGTTTTGTTTTGTGTTGTGTTGTGTTTTTTTAATGTTTCTTTTCTCTTCTTTTTAATTTTTCACAGTTCTCTATTCAAGACTAAATTTATCTGTTTTAAAAAATCCATCTGGCTTTTGTGTTATGGAAGCCCACACAAGCCTGCACCAACCGTTCTATAAGCAACAAAGAGTTATCAAATGGAACGAGTTTCCAATGAAGGGACAGCAAGCTAATTAAGGGCTGAGTTTCTTAATAAGGAATAAGGCACAGAGGAGAGTTGAATGATGCCAAAACACACAAAAGTTTCAAAGACTAAAACTGTGAGAAAAAAGACAGCAGAAATAACTTTGCCAATTTTTCAGGTCCTACCCTCAAAATAAATACATCTATTCCCATTTGTATCAACAGACAAATGTAAATATCACTCAAATAATCTCAAACTAATGTTAACATTAGAATGAAATATAAATAATTCTGAATATAAAGACCAAGTATAAAACATACCAAAATATAAATATAACTAGAAATAACATTACATTACATTCAATGTTAAGAGACTGTCACTGGTTTTCTTCAGAAACTTTATTTTTCTGCCTCAACCACACTAAGATAGATTTCCCTCTTATATACTATTCTGGACAGTTTAATTTTCTTTTGACCCACAAATGAATAATGTCCAATAAAATGAAAACTTTCTGCAAGAAAATCATTTTGTTCAAGTGATCTAGTATGAATGAAATGCATTGTTATTTGGCTTTATTGTTAAATAAATTTCCTACTAAAGTTAATGGACAAGGAAAATGCGAAAAATCACTTAGGAAAGATCAATATTTCCCCCAGGTATTGGCAAGCTTGTAGATTTAAAACATGTATCATATATCTCTGCCATATTGGCATGATTCAGAGAGGGAGCGTATGAAAACTAGGAATGAAGAGGTTTGAAAAGCTTTTTTCAATTCTGTTTCAAATGTGTTTGGGAAAATGCTTTCTCACATTATACCTCGGTTCACTCCCCAGAACAAGAAAGCTAACCACAGCAAACTCTCACGCCTCTAGGAAATGAATTAAGAATCCATTTGTGAAATGTTGCTTTGAATTTCATAAAGAAGTGGCATGTTCCCATCCTGTGGCATCACAAAGTATAACCAGGGCATGGTCATGTGGGAGAATTTCTTCGGCTAAACTAAAAACAAATAAGCAGCCCCTACAAGATCTCTCACTTTTTCAGAAAGTAGATTTCCTTGGGGGAAAAGCAAATGGTTGCAAGTTATAGAAATGGAGCAAGACAGTGAGATGGATGGAGAATTTTGCGGAGGGCCGAGACCAGACAAGCTCGAAAAGCTCAGTTACCATCCTGTTAAAATATAAGCCACAGCGTGTCACACCATAGCAGTTTCACAGCCATCTGCTTCTGCCATCATTTTCGATTCCCACAAACAGATTTCCAAAGTTGAATCTGGCCCTCAGTGAGTTTAGGAACATTTAGCCAGATTTTCTGGATAGGGTCAGAAAAGCCACTAATGAACTCACCAGTCCTGTCTCCAGAGACAGCCCACCTCTCATTCTGTCAGTCAAGGGATAGCAAGATCATATAATTGCTGGTGTTGTTACATACCTTCACGCAACTGAGCAGCACAGACCTCCAACAGGATTCGAATGGAGCATGCACCCCATGCCCTTCTCTCCACGCCCCGCCACCCCCAGGCCTAACTGCCATCGAGTCATCTTTCCTCAGCTGGACTATTCCAGTGGCCTCCTACTGGTTGCCTGTCCTCCACCCTGGATTCCCTCTAGTCTTACCTCCACGGCCAAAGTGAACTTGGTCAAAAGTAAATCAGAGCATCCCCTCCCCTGCTTGCAACCTTCCGGTGGCTTTACACTGCATTCTGAACAACATATAAACCAAAAATCCAAACTCAATATAATAGCTGCTAAGGCTCTAGAAGTCATTTAGCTCTTGCTGTATAACAAACCAGCCCAAAATCTAGGGCACAAAACAATATTGATTTCTCCTATGTCAATGGGATCTTGTGGACGTAGGCCAGACATGGCAACGCTCATGTGTGTATCTGTGGGTTGGCTGGGGCTCTGCTTCACATATCTCTCATTCTCCTATGTGCAGACCATGTGCTAACAAGCCAGATGTTAATGAGGATTTTTTTTTTTTTTATTTGCAGCAAAACACAGTCTGGGAGTGGATTTACCAATTAGTCAGGATGTGTCCAATGCCTAGAGCCCACCACACTTTTAGGCATCCACAAAACTGTTTTAATTTCATTTTAAAATCTGAAGAAAAAATGGAATATGATAATAACAGCCATACATAATAACCATATAATAATGAATCTACTAGTATTTTGTCTTTATTCCAACAGTTATAAATTATAATTTTTAATAGTTTTTGATGCATGAAGTGGCCCTTGAAGGTAAAGTTGTCTAGGGCCACAAAAGCCATAATGCAACTTTGTATAATCCTAATTAATCCAACTAGAAACCTAGAAAACTGATTATTAGACCTCTCTTTTTATTTAACTAAGCCATGGAGATTCATGAGATTTCTGGTGAGAGTTTCATCTATCCTCTCTGGAAAGGGGGTGCCCCAAATGCTGGGTAATTCCTCCTTTTACTTGTCAGCTTCCTCTATCCTAACACTCTTGAATGTTTTCCCTCTATCTAGGAGACACACAATTTTACATGAATATTGTCCCACATTTGGTTTATTGCACTGAGGGGCTCATCATCCTCACTGGGACCATGGGTTGTCAATATGAAGTAACTCTGTGGAGAGTTACTTTAGTCCTATGCCTAGAACAGTGGAAGACTCTTGCATGCAAGAGTTTATGCTATTTTCCAGGCACATCATTTGCTCATTTTATTTACAGAGAAGTCCCCTTTACATTTCATTTACCTGGAAGTCCCATTCACATTATCAATTCTATTGGTTTACAGAAATCTAATGCTGGCAAAACATCACAAGACTCAGAGGGGACACAAGATGGAAGTTACTACTTGAAGAAGAGAGGTAAAACCATCCTTCACCTGTAAAGATAATTAGATTCAGTTCAGAAGTAAGACTTTTCCTTATCTGGCATAGTCTTGTCATTCCCACAAGAATAAATGTGCTTAGTAACCATATATATTTTTCTAGTTATTCCATCCTTTTTTAAAGAAGCTATGCAACTTTTAAAATCACTGCATATGGTATATTCCAAAGTTAACCTTGTCCTGGGAAATTCTGAGTTAGCTTTACAATTTTAAAATTATTTTGACATAATTCTGTTTCTTAATAGGTAGCTCATTTCCTGTTTCCGGGTGCCTCTTAAAGACTATGTGAGAGCTTGGATCATTTCTCCCCTATGGTTCCCAAACCACAAATGGGAAAAACTGCACTCCTGCAATAGCCATGTGAGGCTACCTAAATATTTTTACAGATTCTGTGATTTCTTTCCTTGCTGAACTGAGAGAGAAACTTTCATGGCATTTTCACCCTTCTGGAATGTAGAATTCATTTAATCTCACTTTGGTTTACACACATTTCTCTTCAGTATTCCTAAGACTTCCACTGGGCTCCACAACAAGATCACTTTTCACACTCCCCACTTTGGGGGCTCTGTGTTTCTGATGGCCCAGGAATGGAAGAAAATGCTTCCCCTTCCTCAGCTCTCTGTTTGAATGGGACACTTAAAATTTCCAAAGCTTGAGCCAGTCACCTCCTCATCCCCTTCATCACACTTCTGAATGTGACACTGAGACACATCCTTCACTAATGTGGGGGGACACTTCAGAACACCCAAATATGTCCTCTGGAGCATCGACTCCTGGGCAGGAGGCACAGCGGGCCAGCTCGGGCCAGTTCATCCACGTGTCAGCTAGGGAAGAGGCTTGACTCTGAGCAAGGTGGCCCCTGCCCTCTCAGCTGTCTCCTTTTCTCACTTGAAGGAGGGGATCCCTGGCTTACCTTGTGGGACTAAGGCGGTAGTTTGCAAAGCATGGTCCCCGCACCAGCAGCATGGGCATCCCCTGGGAACTTGTGAGAAATGTAAATTATTGAGGCCCACGTCGGACCTCCTGAACTGGAAACTGGCGGTGGGGCCCAGCTACCCATGTTTTACAGTCCCTCTAGGTGATTACGATGCTAACGTCTGAGAATCATTGGACTAAGACTTTGTTTTCATTAAAACTAAAAGTTAAACACATGAACTATTTACTTCACCCCACCAGGGCCTCTTGGCGATCTGTGCTTCCTGGTCCCTATTAGCTCTGTTCCAGGTGCTCACTGCAGCCTCTGACTTCCTGGGTCATGGGCAGGTTTGGCAAAGGGCCATTGGAAGAAGCAGTCAAAGCCCATCCCAGTCCTTTCAGCACCTCTATCCCTTACGTCCCCTTAAAGTGCCACAGCCGAGTGTTGTTCTCTGGATCTCTTAGTCTTACCCCATTTGCGAGCATTGGTGGTAAGGGCTGGAATTACTGCTCTTCCCAACATGACTTCAATTTTCATGCAATATCTTAAAGGCCTAAAACCCATCGCCATCATCTGTGATGATGTAAATCTAGATCACACCTGGCTGACAAACAACCCTCAAACCGCAGGGGTTTACAACCACCAAGGATTATTACCACCTCTACTGCATGTCTGGTGTGAATCCGTGGGGGCTGCAGGGAGTTCTGCTGACCAGCGTGACCCTCAGTGTGGAACTCAGGCTGGCCCAGACTGGAATCGGACCTGCGAATGTGGCAGAGGAAAGAGTGTGGCAACACGCAGACTGGCTTCTGTCCAGAGGGACACACACCGCTTCCCTTCTTGTGTCATTGGCCAAACCAGCTAACATGCCCAAGCTCGGCTTCAATGGGGCACTGAAGTTTAACCATCCCCCAGGGAGAAGCAATGCTGCAGTCTTCATCCATCACTCAAAGGGTCATCCACCAAGGTAAGATGCCAAAGTGCATGGTGGGTAATGAGAAAACTTCCAGGTGTGGATACCTGTGAGCGCACATCTGTCAGGTGGGTCTACGATGGAGGGGGCTCCCCTGGGAGAGGCTGCTTCTTACTGGCCCTCAAGCATAGTCACACAGACTATTTCTTAAAGGAAAAAGGGAACTAACATGGATAGATTGTTGCCTATGTGCTGGCAACTGTGCCAGACCTTTTCCATCCCCGTCTCACTGAATCCTGGCCTCAGACGGGAGAGAAGCCATGAACCTTGTACAAGGAAGCCAAGGCCCAGAGCAACATGAAATTTGCCCATAGTGACACGGGACATGGTAGAACTGGGTTACTGGCTTCATGGGCACCAACAAAGCTAGACCTGCTGCCAGAAAGCCACCAGCTGGAGGAGAGACCTTTCTCCTGCACAACGAAGAGGAGCATTTACTCTTCCATCAGCCCCAGGGTTCTGGTCCAGAATCAACCTCAAATAGTGGGACAGCAATTGCTCTCAGTCCAACATGAGTATCACTATCAAAAGGAAATGGTTTCCTCCCTATGAATACAAACCTTCAAGATTTTAATTGAAGGAGCAGTAGGGAAAACTATTATTCTTACTAATGAATGCTGAGAAATCCACTTAAATCTAGAGTGTCCCTAGATGAACGAAACCAATAAACTAGTTTAATGAGACCAATAAACTTCACTGTTTTAGTAAAAGATACTTCATATCTTGTTTGCAGGAAGCTCTCTGGTTTATATCATTAATGATATACGAAAGAAAAATCTGTTTGGCCATATTTCAATTTCTATACCATTGAACAATAAGCACCAATAATGCACACTAGAAAGAATCATTGGTGGAGAAACTAAGGAGGATGGATGTCCAGGAAGTGGAAGTGCACAAAGCTCCACGCAACGTGGGTAACCAGCAGATAACTTTGTCCACCCTGGCTCCAAAAGCGCTTACCTCACTTGGAAACGGCACCAAAGCCCTTCGTGCAAACGCATCACAAAATTATGTCGATGTGATGCTGCACTCAGCAGCTCCATCAGCAGGGCACCAGCTGACTTCAAACACCTCCCAAGAACACCATGAACTAATAACCGTGAGTGCTGTCCAGGGGCAGCCCCCAAACACCCCGGGACACAAACGCTCAAAGTCCAAGAAGGATGTGATCTTTCAAAGTGTTGCAGGCACCCAGGCGCTTCTAGGTGACTGGATGGCAAGGGGACAGCTAAATCTTAGTTGCCCTGAATCCCCAAACCGTCACCATTATAAATTAGACCATTTCTAAGAAATTTATTGGCATTGATTATCAAACCCAACAGGGGTACTTTTGCAAAGGAAGAGATCTTACTAGCTGAAGACAAATACCCCAATAATATAGCATGGTGATATCAAAAACAACCATTTGTTTTCCTTCCAATCCCCAGGAGTGACTTGGGTTAAAATAATATAAACTTGGAAGCACTCAGCCTAAGTTATGGAACGAGCATAAATTAATCTCTAGGCCAACTGCCTATAACATAATCATTTGCTGTATAAATGCTACAGAAATGATAAATCTGCCTGACTTTAATTACTATGGTATCTTCCTGTATTTTCAATAATGTACATACATACATACATACTAAAATTCAACAAATAATACAGCAAAAACAGCTGAATGCACATACAATTTTCAGGAATACTCTGAAATGGCTGATGGTCCTTATCATTAGCCTGTTAAAATCCACTGGCTCATCCTATAATTTTCCCTTTACTGTGCTTTAAACTCTTTCTTTATTTCAATGATGATGCTGAACACGTTCATATATCACATACAATATATCTCTCCATGTTTTCCAGATGGTATTTGATAAAATGGAAATAAAAGAAAAGCAGAACAAAGAAAAATAAATGTTTTTCTACTTTGGTTCTTGAAATAGTTTCTCCCTTGATAGAGAAAAATAGGAACCCAGTCATGTAGGGCTAACGAAAAAGCTCAAAGATACAATTCATCTGGGGCAACACCCGCTGGCCCCAGAGGTTCAGGCCACTCTTTGGGCTTTAGCCAAACTCCACAAAGAAAAGGTGAAGATTCTTGTAAGTCAGGTGTAAGTTCTTATTAGCTTGGGCTGGAAGGAAATCAGCAATGGTTTAAGAGAGTGGTTTGATTATAATTAAATGCAAGCCAGCTTTGTTCCTACATTGATCATGAAGTCTAAGGAGAAAAACATCCACAGTTCGAGTAATTCAGATTGAAAAAAAATAGCACTTACCGGGGTGTCTGGGTGGCTCAGTCAATTAAGTGTCTGCCTTCGGCTCAGGTCATGATCCTGGAATCCTGGGATGGAGTCCCACATCAGGCTCCCTGCTCAGTGGGGAGTCTGCTTCTCCCTCTCCCTCTGCCCACCCCCCGCTTGTGCTCTGTCTCTGTCTCCCTCAAATAAATAAATAAAATATTTTTTAAAAATTAGCACTGACAGACTTCAAGACCTCTAAAAGATAAAATTACCAATTTCAAATGCATCAGAAAAATATTTTAGTAGGTCATTTGAAGAGTAAAACTACCAAGTTAGAATATAACTTTTCCAAAATTCCCTACAAATATTTGATTTTTGTATAAGCAGATAACCCTGAGATGACGTTTCTTTTTCCTTCAAGAAATTTAGATATAAATACTTGTGTCTTACAGGTCATTTGTGAAGCGAACACACCAAATATGATTGTCTTTAAAAGAAATAAATTGCATGGATGGTAAAAAAATAAATAATTTTAAAGAAGGAGTAAATATTATGCATAATCGAATTCTCTCATTTCCAAATAATGCTTGCCATTTTGTTGAATTCAGCACCTGGAAATAAGTGGGAGCTGTTTATAAGCCCTGATGGACTATGAATATGAGCTCCTACCCACTCTGCATTTACTATCTGGGCTTGCTCTGAGAATCAGGGAGGTGAATCTCAAGGTCCCTTAGCAATACTTACTCTGCGCATCATCTGGCCACACCCTCCAACAAGGACATCTGGCCTATTGATTTCAATCCCCTTGCCCATTAACCTCTACTCCTGTCTCTTATCATCCTGAACAATGCCCAAAGGGGGGATGCAGGTGCCCCTCTTCTGATGATTCTTTGAAGCCATCTGCTAACGCACTCAGGTGAAGGGAGCAACCTCTGCCTGAATCATTTTATGCAAACCTTCCTCTACCTACCTCTGCCTGAATCATTTTATGCAAACCTTCAATGTCAGCCCCACCTGCACGGTGCTCAGCCCAGCCTTCCCAAGAGACACCACAGAATGCAAAACCTGGATTCGCATTTCTAACACAAATGAGCTGCACAATTAGTATAGGTTACTAAAACAAGCTGAGCCTCAGTTGCATCATCTGAAAAATGGGATCATAATTCCTACTTTAAGGGTTCTTCTGAAGACTAAAGAAGATAATGTTTGTGAAAGCAAAGTGGGAAACACCTGGCCCATGATGGATGTACAACAGACACAACTTTCGTTCTTTTCGCCAGTGATACATAGTTCCCCAACTATCCTCGGCTCTCCCTCTTACTGTCTGAATTGCTTCAGGCTCTTCAAAAAGCCTTCACAAGCAACACCACCAGTATGATATCGTATCAGAGTTGCAAAAGCCCTCAGACATCATGCAATCTCGCTGGGATTTTTGCTCTGCATTTGCCCCCCTCCTCACACCTAGTTCAGAGAGTATCAGCCACTCATCTGAATGTTGATACACTGTGTGCCCTCTTTATTGTTTTTATAATTTGAATAACCTCAAACATTGGCCAAGGTAAAGGAGCACTTCCGTGTATGGTTCTCCAAGGGAAGCCAGTGCTTACGGAACACTTACTATGTGCCAGGCACTCAGCCGTTGTCATCCTACTACACATCACAATACCTTTTTAAGAAAGGTTGCATATCCTCTATTTGGTTTTATTCATCCCTCTGTGGATACAGAGGTCACGTGGTCAGCAAGTGGCAGAGCCAGGTTCAAATCCACATACGTACGACCCACAGCCTGTGTTCTTCTCTGATACCTTCTGGCAAAGCAATGGCAAGAGCAACAACCAGCAGGGGTAGAAAGATGAGCATTGAAATAGAGATGGAGGTAGAATATTCTCGAGTAATAAAGTCAACCACCGCCCGTTATAAGTGCTTGGGCAGTAGCCTCGGGGTCTATCGCTGCAGTAACTTTGAAGAAGCATTGGAGAGGATGGAACTCTTATCCGAAACCAAACCATCCATTGAGTAGAAAACAAATTCTGAACTTTGCTAACCCTGAACAGAATACAAAGGTACAGAGGAATAAATATAAACACATTAAGAATTGAGAGAGAACATTTGCGGAATTAAATCCAGATTGGTTTGAAAGAAGGACATATGTTGTATGCTGAGCTACTCTTAATGGAGTCAAATCAATTCTCTTATTACTACGTGGTAGGGAGGAAAAAAATGAAACGCTCTTTGAAAGCCCTTTGAAAAGGGAAAAGCTGTATAAAATGGACCGATTCATTAGTTTATTGAAGAGGGCCTTGGACTGGGAACCAGAGAGACCTAAGACTTCATGTCAGCTTTGCCTCTAACTAATCATGTGACCTTGGGTCATGCACTTAAATTCTGTAGTCCTCAATTTCACCCACAGAAAAATTAGGGGTTTGGAGCACATTGTGGCTTCCTATTGCTATAAAATTTTTTCCCAGTTGCTCATATCATTGTGCTCCCTGACGATGCCCTGCTGCCTCGATGATATACACGTCTCAGGAATCCCTGTGCCCCTGGGTTCCAGGGGGTGATTGAAAGCCAGAGCTGAGGTTTGTTCTCTCAGCATTGTTCCAAGTAAGTTCTAAATTTGCACATTGTACAGAATCAGGAGTGAGCACACACACACAGAGAGAAAGACAGATGGCAACAGACAAACTTGCTAACCTTTAAAAAGATTCCAGTCTGGCTAGCCCAGCAGTCTAGTGGTAGGGATCTGTGCCCAGAGGAGTTGAGACAGGTGAAGAACGCCCCGGCTGCAGTGCTCGGATGCCGACCATTCAGCATGCTTCACCCCCTGCCCGCAAAGAAGCAGCCATGGAGCTCCCTCCCGACGGCCCCAGTCCATGCTGGGCCCTGGGCTCCAAGCCCCTTGCTCTCTCCTGCTCCAGGCCCACCAGGGGCCAAGGAGCTTGTGTGAAAATTTGGGAGAGAAAGGAATCCCAAATCAGAACCTAGAATGGACTTATTTTCTTTGTTCAGTAGAGTCCCGGTCTGGTGGTGGGTTTGAATGGTGCCTATAAAACCCAGTGCTTGCAAAAGAAGTCTGAAATCATGGACCTAAATGGGCACCCTCCTCTGCAGAGCGTGTCCCTTGAGAGTCTGTCCACTTCCCCTGAGCAAAACCTTTTAGAAATTTGGCTCAATGAAAGCCCGGTAAAATAAAATAAAATAAAATAAAATAAAATGGATTCTACAACCAGAAGGACTGGGTTTGCGTTATAGACTGCCCTGGGTGCCCCCCCTCCCCACCAGAAAACGATGTATGGCCGTCTTAACCCCCAGAGCCTGTGAATGTGACATGATCTTATTTGGAAATAGTCTTTGCAGATTTGATCCCCTTACAATGAGGTCATGAGGGCGGACCTTATTGCCGTCCGACTGGTGCCTTTACAAGAGGGGAATTTGGAAATGGACACAGACACACAGGGAAAATGCCACAGGAAGTCACAGAGGGACCAAAGTCCCGTGGGGATGGAGGTAGAGATTTAAAACACAAACATGATCTGACTTTTAAATCGCAAGAGTGGGTGTGTAAGTGTGCATGTATTTGAAAATTCCAAGGTGCCAATAAATGTTGATTGAAATGGCCCATAACCATGTGTATGACTTGAAAGAAAAAAAAAAAGCAGATACACTAGGAAAATTTGCTGTCCTGAGTGGTATACCTATGTACTGCCCTTGCTTCCAAATCCACAGAAGAGCAGAGCTGCATCTTCTAGCCCGATAGTTAAAGAGAGCAACGTCTGAATTTGGGGACACCTTTGCTCACTGGCCACACCCACATTCCACATACACATGTTGCTCACCTCTTACAGCTGGTCTCCCTGAAGTACCTGGAAAAATGCGGAGGCCTGGCAGGTTTAGGTATGAGTGTTAGCAAGAAAGGAAAAAGTTTGCTTTATGCACAAATGTTCTTTCCTGGTGGGACAGCATTATTTGAATTTTGGCAAGATCTTTTCTAGTTCCAATAAATGAAAATCCAATATGTTTGCATTTATTACCTGGTTTGCACAGGTGCTTTGAAAAGGGAAAAAGTTTTATCTTTCTGAAGAAGAAAGCAGTACTCCACGCTACAAGACACACATCCTTTTAGGGCTGCTTAGCAGAGGAAATGTCTTCAATGTTTTGCAATACATGCAATATGACTTGCATCTAATAAGTAGCAAGATTCAGGATTTGCCTGTGGATCTTCCCTCCCCAAAGCTTTAGCTCTTTCCACAACCTTGCCTGTCCAGTCTTGTTGGGTACCCAAGACTTACACTTTAAGAGAGAAAATATGTAATAGTATACAACTAAGGGTCAAAATGCCAAATTCCATCATTAAATTATACAAAATTTCGAGAAAAGAGTGACCTAGTTGGCTGGAGGAGGTAGGAAAGGCATACAACTTTGACTAGAACTGTTTTTCTAATATCAGGCTGCAGATCTGTCACATGCTTCCCATGTCAGCAGGAGAAAAAAAATAATGTATTCATTTGAAATGCTTGGGATTCTACAATAAGTCATGGAGAAATTTGGAAAGTGGGACATCCTCATCTACATCAGTGTTTACTATCTGCATTCTACAAATTGTCTGGGCCAAAGGGCTTCAATCTGGTTATATCCTGAGATAAAAGTCAGTATCTATGTTAAAAATTATAACAAAGGCAAGACACAATTCATGTGCTAAGTCACAGATCCTATGCTCTCTGGGGTAACCCCTAATGTCATGTTTCAGTTCCTATTTACAGACGCATTAATTTCATCATTCATTCATTCCTCCAAATATTAATTGAGAGACTTAAGCATTCCAGGAACTTTGTCATTATTTCCTTTGTTTGGGAGTATTTTGAAATCTGCTGTCTTTCTTGGAAGCCTTATTGTCACATTGCTAAAAAATGCTGGTTTTGAATATACAGTCAGTAAGACTTCTACGTGACTCTGATACATCTGCCAAATATCGATTCCAGACTCCTGCAGATATTTTCTTAGAAAGGTTTATATTGCAGGAAAGCCTCAGCCCTCTCTCTTCTTATTGTCTATCATTTCTCCTTCAGGCCCTGGGACCCTAAGAAAAAGGTTCATTTACATTCCCTAGAATGGTACCCAGCTGAATCTATAAAAATTTCATAGTTGGTAGATTTAATAAAGTAGTACTCCGCATTTAAGAAAAAAGGAATTGGAAGAGTTTGAAAAGTTACTTCTTGAGTCTTGTTTGTTTTTACTATTAGTTTAATCACAAAGACCACACGAGAGTTTTAATTCCCTGGAACGGAGCCTAGCAGCTAAAATGAGAAACGTGCTGGTTCTGGCTCAGAACTGCAAGGACGCATGAGCAGGGGAGGGGCCACTGTGGCAAAAGCAGTAATAGCTGCTTATCTCTCAGTCTTATATAATCATTAATAGATTCCTATGAATCATGAGACAGGAATTAACTCCTATTTTTAGATGAGCTTATTAAAATAGTTTGTTTTGGCTTCCCTTCAATGTAGAAAATTAAGGCAACCATGTATTTCTTAGGTCTGGCAAGACAAAGATATGCCAAAACTTCATCCACTCCAGACAGCTAATATTTATTTATTTGTTCTCCCATTTATTCATGCAACAAATATGTATTGATATGCTCTGGTGTGCTAGGGACTCTTCAGGTATGGGAGATGCATCAGGGAATGAAATTCTCTTGGACAGTGTATTCTAGTGTTGGCCAAGGAGTAGATGGAAAGAGAGACCATCAACAAAATATGTAAGGAAGATACATCGCCCTTCAGAGAGTGGCTGGTGGTATGGAGAAAAAATAAGAGGGAGATTAAGGAGTGCCAGAGTATTCAGGGAAAGTTTCCTGGGAAAGGTGACATTTCTTTAGGGACCTGACATTTCTTTAGGCGCTAAGGTGGTGGGACATGCAGAGATGGGAGGGAAAAGGAGAGAGAGAATCCCAAGAAAAAGCCCTGAGAAGGGAGCATGCCTGAAAGGGTTGCAGAAACAGAAAGGAGGCCAGTGTGGCTAGAATGGAGTGAATAAGAGGTCATACCTTGGGGGGGAGGGGGTGGGGCTCAAGTCCAGGGGAGGGGAATAGGCTTTTCCTCTGAGTAAGATGGAAGCCATAGATGAGGGTTGCCAGACTTAGCAAATAAAAGAATACTAATGAAATTTTAATTTCAGTTAAGCAATGTGGAAGGCAGAATAATGGCTCCCCAAAGATGCCAATATCCCAATCCCCAGAACCTACCTCCTTATATAGAATATGTTACCTTCTATACCAAAAAGAATTTGCAGATATGAAACGATTATATTAAATGTCTAGAGATGGGACCATTATCCTGGATTATCCAGGTGAGCCCAGTGTCATCACAAGGATCCTCAAAAGTTACAAGAGGGAGGCAGATGGGTTGGAGAAGGAGATGAGATGGCCCAAGTTGAGGTCAGGTGATGTGACTGTTGCCCTTGAGAACGAAGGAAGGTGTCACAAGCCAAGGAATTCAAGCTGCCTCTATGAGGTAGAAAGTACAAGGAGACAAATATTCTTCTAGAGCCTCCAGAAGGAACTCAATCTTGTCAGCACTTTGATTTTAGCCCAGTGAGGTTCATTATGGACTTCTGGTCTCCAGAACTTTAAGATAATAAACTCATGGGCTTTCTAAGCCACTGTTTATAAAATTTGCTACAGCAATAGGAAAACAATACAAACAAATAACTTTTAGTGTAACTATGCCCCATGCAAATTTGGAGATATTTATGCTAAAAATTGTTCGTTATTTATCTGAAATTCAAATTTAACTGGGCATCCCGTATTTTATCTGGCAACCCTATGGAAGCTCAGAAGCTTAACATCCTCTGATTTCCATTGTAAAAGAATTGCTTAGGCTCCTGTGTTGGAAACAAGTGTGGGAAGGCAGGGTAAGAAGCAAGGAGAACTATTGGGTTACTGCAATCATCAGATGGAAGATGTTCATGGCTTGGTTTGGGTTGGCAGTCATAGAGGCAGTGAGAAGTGAGTCCATCTGCATCTTGTCTGATGAGTTCCGCTGACCATTACACTGAGTTAGGTGTACTCACCTTGGCACCTCCCATATGCCCTGCGCCTTTCTATTTACTACGAAGCAGAATTCAGCCTTGCAACTAATTCACATGTTTCCAGTTTAGAGAAGCCCCACCCCAAAAAGAGAAGATAATTCTAGCACCCCCCAAACAGAAATCACACATGGTTTTCCCATGTGCAGAGAATATACTGCCATGTCCTTTTTTTTCCTGCCACCAGATTTGTGAACCATCTAGAAATAAGGCGCCTGAGACACTTATTCATCTGTGGATGTTATTAATCTGTCCAACAAGCAAACCATGTCTTTAATTCCAAAGACCAATATTTCAGTGTACATGTGATTTCCTCGGGATAACGACCTCCCAGATACGTATTGGTCTGATGTATGGCAAAGCTTGTTGGCTCTCTCAGCCTGTCTGACGAGCATCTTGCTTCACTCTTTTCTCTCCTTGGAGATCTTGTTTCTGACTTTTATGAGACTTAGAAGTCTGGGTGGCCAAAGACCTAAAAATATGAATTCTTTCATGTCAGCTACAATTGCTCTTTTGACCCATTTGGCTGGGAGATTACTATTCCACATTTTTATTTACCTCTGCTTTTCAATTCATTAACGTAAGTGGGTTGTTGGTGACTGGCATCACCAAAATCTCACCAACCAGGGGAAGGTGAAGATGCATATGAATGAAGTGGCTGTGCAGGCTAGGTGAGCATGCTCAGGTTCCAAGGCATCAGCTTCATCGAAATCTGTAGCTCTTCTCCTTTGCAAAGGACATCTGGCTCAGACACAGGTTTTGAAATGGACAAGTAAAGGTTCAATCTAATCTTAGTCTCTTTCTCAGCCAGAGAGAATGAATAAAATAGTACAAGACAAACACAAATTAAAATTAAATCAAAATTAAAGTGATCCAAATATTTTCCCAGTTTTATACTACAAATGTTTACAGACTTCTCATTTCACATAAAGTATTACACCAGTGGTTTCAAAGATGAATGAGATGCAATCCCTCGCATCAGTTTCATGGAGAAAGCATACAAATAACTAGAATAATCCTCTACAGGTGGCTGTCTTCAACCCAAGTCCTCTTCTCAGCTTTAAGTTTTCTCTCATTGTGTTCTGGAAGATTTGTCAACAGATTTGTAACTCATGGGCCCGTTCAGGGCATTGGTACAAGTGCAGCGATGTGATAAATTCTGAAAGGTCTGCCTGTATCAGGTAGACTCTCTGATCAGACAAGGTTTTCTTATCAGTCAAGTCAGCAACTCTTTTTTTGAGCTCATATGGGACATTTTGTCAGGTACCAGATGCTTGGGTACAAATAAAAGGATAGGCATATTTCTTTCCTTTAGGGACTTGTATTCTAATTGAGAGAATAGAATTATCAATAGAATATAATCCCTGGAAATGTGTACAGGCAAACACATTAATTCCAGTCTTTGGAAATGGGAAATAAATTGGAGAGGTCAGTGCTATGTGGGGAAACAGGAGAAGGGTTGGAAATGGAGATAAGATGGCTTGTTTTCGAGGGCTGGCTGGTGTCCTTCAGATGTTCTTCCAAAGTTCCCTATTTGGGCATCTCCTGCAACATGAATCTCCGAGTTAGTTGAAACTTCATTTGCATTGCTGCCCGGGAAAAGTTAATAAAAACCTGAAATAAACCGGTGGTCCCTGGGACATCTCATGTGTGTTCTGATTTTTCCTGGGAGTGTTCTTGACAGTGTCAGTTCTCAAATAACACCCCCACAGGGTCTTGTCACAAACCCAGTGACAAGTCATGAATTCTGGCTTTCCGACACAATGCTGGTGCTAACAATTTCATTTCTAACAGTTTACTTAAAATCCTGAAAAAGGACCAAATGATCACAGAACTTAAGCACCTACTGAAAAAAAGGGGGTCCTCTCCCCCAGGTCTGTGAACAATCACACACTGACATTCCTTGCTTTCTTGATTGCCTTTCTTTCTCAAAATACGGGTAAAGAATGTGCCAGAGTCTGCAGCACTGTGGTCACACCTCCTTTTAAAATGATCAAGACCAAGGCAGGGGAGAGCTTGAATTAGACTTCATGACCCGCTGCTTTCCTCCTGCTCTCCCTCCTCAGCCTGGCTCTCCTCCCCAGCTCCCTCTATTGTCCTGTGAAGTCATCAAATGTGGACCAGATGGACACAGGAATGCTCACTGACCTGCCGGCTTTACCTGTAGAATTCTATCCACATGACTGTCCTCTGGGTCTGCTCCTGCTCCGGCCATCTTGCAAGTCATGAAGGAATGTTTCAGGCCAGTGCCCGGCGTCCTCCATCACTTCATTTCCTGATGCCTTTAAAGCCTTGCACCTGTGTTCTATCCACACAGGAGGTTTAAATTAATAGCAGCCTTGCAGAGGATGGGCTGACCTCCTGGGTTTTTTAAGTGAATATAGATGTTGTAAGGCTTTAAATTGTAACATACTTCCTTGGAAATGGTCTGTTCTCCAGGACATGTGAAAAGGCTAAATGGAAAACAACAGTGTTGTCTGTTTTTCTTTTTTAAAGAAAACAGAGGATGTGGCTTAAAGGTCTCGTTATTTCAGGTTGGACATTGGAGAAAAGGAAGAGGCACCTCTCCTAGGTGTTTTTAAAGACAGTGACTCATTTTTAAACAACTTGAATCCAAAGATATATAGAGTTTTCACGGATGTGCAAGGGAAAGCAAATGCCCAAATTTGTAATGAACCTTCATAAAAATACTGCTCTGTACCAACGGATTTCCTTTTATAAAAATGATTTTTACACATGCAAGCCTAGAAGACATAAGCATGCAAAAGGGTTTTGTACCGAGGACCACACAATTCAATTGCCGCATTCACAAGCTGTTTTTCTTTCTTCGACAAACATTTATTGATCTTCTTTATGTACCAGGTGCTGGGGGTTCCGAGATCAGTAAGAAGCAGCTCCTGCTTTTCTGGGATGTATAGTCATGATTACAGTTGTCTCAGGACAGGAAAGCTGGAAGAGGCCTCTGAGATCTCCTCTTAGGTCTGAATTTTACACATAGGGATACCAAGACTGAGAGAATTTAAGATACTTATGCAACAACACGCAGGTCCAGAACTTCTAAATCCTGCTCATGGATCTTTCCAGAAAGCCCAGTTTTGCCCACCAAAGACACAGGTGGGTAAAGTAGAAAGAGCACAGTTTAGAATTAGGGGGCCTCAGGGTACACCCAGCTTGGCCACTAACCAGCTGGGTGTAAGCCCACGCACTAGGTCAGCATGTCTCTCAGGTTACCTGAGCTGCTTGCTCAGGATGCTCATGATCAGGCCTCTGCCCTGGGAACGCTGACTTAGTAGGTCTAGACTGAGGCCCAGACCTCCCATGGGGCTCATTTTTAGAAAACTTACAGAAACATTGCATCAAATGAGCTCTAACCCTCCAACTATACAAATTTTTAAAGTAAAGTGGGGGGGGCCTGGGTGGCTCAGTCTTTAAGCATCTGCCTTCGGCTCAGGTCATGATCCCGGAGTCCTGGGATCGAGCCCCACATGGGGGCTCCTTGCTCGGTGGGGAGTCTGCTTCTCCCTCTGTCCCTCATCCCATTTGTGCGTTCTCTCTCAAATAAATAAATAAAATCTTTACAAAATAGAATAAGTAAAGTGAAATCAAAGAAGGTACAACAAAACAAACATTGATGTGTACTGGGGCCCTTGCTTGTAAAAGGCAAAAGCTCCTACTGAGCTCTGTTTCTGTGATCAATATCCTCTGCCTGCTGATCTGACCAGCTTCTTCTGGTCTTCTGAGGAAAACCCCGCCCACTACATAGACAGACGACTCCTAAAATTCATAGAAACTTGCAGTTACCTTAGGCTGTTGCCTTTGCTAGGAGGATTTTACTCTGTGTAAATGTGAGGTATATATGAGCATGTGGAAAGAACATATATTTATATATTTATATTTATATATTTGTATCACCAAAATTGCACCTGATATATTAAATACGTTTTGGGGGAATGTTGTTATTGAACCTAGAAAAGCAAAAGTTGTGCTTATATTTCCTCTTTTGCTTCCAAGGATAATTATCAATATTTAAATACACTATTCTGAGAGACCAAATACTCCTAAGAAAAATGAAAGCCTCCAGTTAAACACACACATCATTGGATTGAAATCAGAAATGACAGCACGAGCATAGATCTGTGAATCCAGTTCACAGGTTTTCGACTCACTGATGAGTTTGAATTTTACCAATGTAGTAACCCCAGACTGAGGCTTTGTTCAGGGGTCCAATCCCACCATCTCCCTCTGTGAGAAGGGCTAAAGCTAAGTCAAGACCCAGACAGGGCACATCCAGTAATGATGCTAGGATAATCCGTAAGCTTTGTTTTGTCTTCCTTTGCATTTCTTTGAGTCACAGAATTGAAGGCATTGATTTCTGATATGAAAGAAGAACTGGCTGAGGATATCATTCTGGAAATGTCTTGGCCTGAAATATCTGGCAAAGCCAGGTAAGGGGCTGGACAGGAAAATCAAAGAGATAGAAGACACTCAAATAATTCAGGCAAAGCCGCATTCCTGATGCCTGAGAATATGTGTGTGTGTGCACGTGTGTGGTGTGTGTGTCTATTTAGTTCTGAGTTTCTTCATCCAGTTTACATGGATCTAATTGTTTATTCTCCCAACAGGTAATTATGGACTTCCTCCTCTGTGCCAAGCACAGTCTGGACAATGTAGGGATTCCAAGAAGCCAGAATAAAGAGGTATTCCCGGAGTGTGAAGAGGTGTCACTCTAACCTTTATTTACATTTTCTCATCAGCAAAATGGGCTTGGGGCTGAGAGGGCAGCAGGGAGGGAGGTAGAATGAGCAAGAAACCGGAAATGGCTCTACTCCCAGGGCTGACCCTCGCTAACTGTGTAAATGGGGCCTCAGTTTTTTACCTATAAAATGGGAAGCTTTTTCAACCCGAAGAGTAGATTATTCCATGTGATACAGAGGGCTTTGTGAAGAAGAGTTCATTAATGATACTGAAGATAGAAGAAAATATAGTCAATGTCTATTACTTTCTTGGGATAACTTTACAGGGTCATCTGGGCTGGGAAGAATGGGACATTTGGGGTTGTTGGAGAGGGGATTTTTCTTCCTCCCTCTTTTCCTTCTTTTTCATCTGTCTTCTTTTTCTCTTTCTTTCCTTTGAAAGGAGAAAGGACATGGGTACGCTATCCTTGTCTTTCCTTTTTGTTTTTGGAAGAAGGTTATTACAGACCAACCCCCTTGTTCGTCTCTTGGAGGATAACAATGCAGAAGCAAGATAAGTCTTTGGGAGCTGATTTTAGACTTCAAACCCAAGCAGAAGTGGTAGATTTAAAATTCTGAGCCCAGCACAAACCTCTTCATTTTCAAGTTCATTTACCCTTGGCAACATGCAACCTCCTGTTTACTATGAGGGAAAAAAAGCTTTAAAAGGCTCATTTAAAAGGCTAAGGAGCCTTTTGGGATCTCCGCAAGCTCTTTAAAAACATATTTTGATGATACAAGTGTAAACAAATCAAAAGCATATGGATTGAATTTCCCTTAAATTACACAGGATTTTTTAAATGATGGGAGGGTGGAAATGTGTTCGGAAAAATATGTTTTTGGTTTTACTGACTCAGAAACATGCGAATGAGCTGAAGCTTTTGACAGACCCAAAATGATGGCAGGTTTGTCCATCATCTGTCTTTGAGGGTCTGTAGTCCTTCACAAGCCTTCTCTGGCTTTGTACCCAAGGAGTAGAGATTTCCATTAGTGCAAACTCACAGAGACAGAAAGACCAAAACCACACACTGTGAGTTCTATCCTTCCCTTGAGTTAAAGAGCCCTGTTTCACGAAATTTGGCAGCGTGGACTCCCCTTGGACCAGTCAAAGGGATTAGTGTTCATTTTATAAAATATAAGTCTATACAGGGCTGTACAGCCTGGACCAGGTGCCAACATCAGCATCCAGGCTGACCTTCTGTAACCCCCAGGTTGGGAGCCACCCCAAAGCCTTCACCCCATGCTTTACAGAATACCCTGGAGAGTCACATTGTCATCATCACTCTTCCCTTATCTCCTGGCCCCAACACACAACACGCCAGAAAAATGAGGGTTGACATCCTGGGGCCACTGTCTCCAAAGTGTTGCTGATGCCAGAATTTCAGGATAAGGGAACAGGGCTGCAAATAAGCAGACAGAGAGAAGCATGGTGTGTCCTTATGAACACTCCAGCCTCGTCTACAAAGAAGAACATGGGGGCGTCTCATGGAGATGCACCTGTCCAATCTAGTCCTAAAGGAAAATACTTTAAAAATCTCTAGACATTTGCTCTGCTTTCCTGCTTTCTTTGTCTGAACATACATAGCACCAGAATTAGAGCAACACCAGAGAGCTTCTGGAAGATTCAGGAAGGTGCCAGGTGGGTTTGGAGGACCAGGAGCCCTTGAAGACCTGTCCAGTCATCTGACTGAAGCGAACCATCAGAATTACTTAGAGGCAAAAAGAGCTTTGTGCCCCCACCTTCACAAAACTGACTGGGCTGCTTTAAAGAATATTCGATTCGGAAAGTTGAGTTGGAAACGTGCAATCACATGAGAGCTTGACTTACCTGAGGTCAAAAGATACTGCATCATTGTTCTTTTTTGAGGAAAACCCACAAACATACCCGGTGCCTCTCTTTTCATACACACCCAGAGAAGTGAACGTTACACCCCCTCCCTTTTTTTTTAACTTCAGAGCAGTGATGTGAGAAAGTAGTTTGGAAAAATAAAGGGCTCTCTACTAAAAAGAGCGGCTACCCCACTTGCGCCCCTAGTCCTAGAGACTTCTGTCCCCTCGCTACAATGGTGAACGCCTCACCAGTGCATAATTTTAACAGCACAATTCGCATTGCCTAGGCAGCTGTCTGCCACACCAACTCTTTATGAAATCCACCCACGGCATTTGACTCAATTACCTCCTGCAGCTGCGAATTCCACAGGTCGACCACACTCTGCATGGAAAAGTATTTCTTTGTATTTGTTCCAAATTTATTAGCCATTTGAACCATTCCTTTTAGTGGCTTGTATATTTTTAAGTGTTCATATATCACCGTTTTCGGCCCAAGTCCCGCTGGCCTGCATTTAATATGCAGCTCAGAATATTACACTACAGTCTTCAAAGGATCCGTTCCAAAGCAGACCTGTGTGTTGACCGCCACTTGAGCTTTGCTCAGAGTTCTCCAGCCATGGACTTGCTCACAGCCCATCAGCCCCACAAAGGCAGGGTCACAGGCATAAGAGGAAAAAGCCCTTCAGGGACCAGGGAGGGAAGGGTTCAAAACTCCTCCTGCTAGAAATGAGTTGGGGCCCTACCTGATATAAAAGGACATCCCTAAGAGGTGAGTACACTGTTTTACAGATGAAGAAACTGAGTCACGGAGAAGTGAGGTCACTTCCCATAAGTCACAGAGGTGGTATACCCCAAATCTGCACCAAATCTCCACAATAAACATTCTGAAGACAAGTCCAGCATCCTTACCCCTACCACAGAAAGTTCTGTGTAAGAAGATAAGAGCAAGATTCATGGATAAATAAATTAACATTTCCCTGGGCCAGTAGGAAGAGATATTCACAGCTTCCTAGAGTTAGGTCCCTGAGCACTGGGGGCCATGCTTCTCTCCCTGACAAGCATGTGAGAACACACTGTGCACTGTGGTGAACCCCACAAGTTGCTCTCCACTACCGTAGAAATAGGCCTCAAAACACAACAACAAGCATGGACTTCCAGTGTCTTTGTCTGGTTTGACAAGTGACGTCCAGGGCCATTTCTAAATTCTTGCCTCACTCACATCAGCGTCCTGGTGAAACCACATTGAGGCCTCACTACCCCCCTCCCCTCTACCTGAGGTAACCTCACTTTCCATCCAGGACAGGCTGTGTGATTTTCCCTGTGTGCTCCCTTCCCTCATTCCAATTCTACTGGGAATGGAGAGAATGAATAAGATGGTCTCCATGTCTTCATGCAGAGCAAAGAGAGCTCAGCCTTCCCTGTCAGGTCTTTGTAATCCCAGCTTTGCTGCTTCCACAATGTGACTACGGGCAAGTTCCTTAATCTCTGAGACCTGTGATTCCTCAGCTCTGTCAGGGAAGAAAATGCCGAGCTCGCATGGCTCTCACAAAGATTAGCCACGATGCGTCCAATGCACCCGGCCCTGTGTTCAGCATAATAGGTACTCAGTGCACATCAGTTGCCTGCCTTTTGCAAGTGTATGCTATACATTAATAAGTGGGGCCAAAGGATGCTAAAGATACAACAGGCTATTACAGCCTACTGCTTTCGAAGTGGTGTTTCGACTTAACAGCCTAGTCTTAAAACCAGGTGTAGCGGAGACGAAATCCAGAACTCAGGTCTATAGCTTAAACCTTTAGTCATAATTACGTATGACTCAAGATTAACTCATCATGGCATATACAAAAACAGAGCTGCTTGATTAACAGAAAAGAGAGCTTTGTGCCAAGACCTCTCCCTCCCACAAAAGAAGAAGAAAATGCCAGTTGGAAGTGAATTTAATAACGACATGTGAAGTGGGCGCATCTGCTTCCATTCCATGTCAAGAAATTACAGTCCACGCTTGCATTCAACAATTTATTCTTTTTCTAAAAGTTTCTTTGCTGTCATGTACAGGCTATGTTTAGGGTTTAGTGTTTCAAGATGGTTTTACTGTAAAGGGAAATGAAAACAACTATGGGATATGGAGAATCTATTGATCTTCAGCATCTCTGGGACCAGAACTTCCTCTGTCTTTTCAAATAATGCAATTGTTTTAACCACTTTTTTTTTCTTTCAAATTCTGAATCAGGGTATTGTTTTCTGACAGTAAATTTAATAACTTGTTATCAGCAATTCAGAAAAACATTGAAATGTTCCCCAATAGTATGGAATCAAAACACTCTACATTAAAAAGGTGGGGTGTCTAACAGCAGCTCAAGTGGCCCAAGTGGCCCAAGTGGCTTTGGGCGAGTCACTGAACCACATTCTACCTCTGATGGATCATCTGCAACAAGAGAAATCTGGAGCACTGTCCACATCATCCAGCCTAGTGTTGACATTCTATTCTCTGTAGGATGCTATTCATAAGACAACCAAAGTTTTACAATTTCTTTGTTCCCGGCGATTAGAAATCAAATCATTTAATCTATTTTATAAAAGCATCCTCAACCCAGTCTCCTGTCATTTTATCCCCTTGGAGGTGAAGATGGTGACATTCTTAAATACTCAAGAAACAGGTCTACGCAATTGTAGATTTGAATTTAGATTTGGATGCCAACTTTGGCCAAGGATGCATAAAACTTTAGGTGAAATGAAAATGCCTACCTGATCCATCTCACAAATTGCTATTGAGCCTCCATGTGCTCAGCTGTGGGCGAATAGAAGACTGACACTCTGCCCCGTTACTCGCTGAATCGGTCTGGACAAGTTGCTGACACTTTTTGCGCATCCATTTAAAAAACAAGAACAAAGAGATAACTGAGAGATAATTTACATACCATACAACTCACCCACTGAAAGTGTAAATTCAATGTTTTTTAATCTATTCACAGGGTTGGGCTATCATCCCCAGAATCACTTTTATAACATTTTTGTCCCTCCTAAAAGAAATCCTGTACACATGAGCTGTCACTCACCATTTGCACACACACACACCCCTCTCCAGCCCCTGGCAATGGCTAATCTACTTTCAATCTCTAAAGATTTCCCTATTTTGGACATTTCCTAGAAATAGAATCATAGAGTATGTGACCTTTTGTGACTGATTTCTCTCATTCGACAAAATGTTTCTAAGGTTTATCAATGTTGTAGCATGCATCAGCACTGCATTCCATTTTATAGCTGAATAATAGTTCATACTATGGATATACCACATTTTACTTATCTACTCATCAATTGATAGACATTTGAGTTGCTCCCACTTTCTGGCATACCACTGCCAAGAACGTTCATAGGCAAGTCTGCACATCTAGTTTTTCGTCGACAAAATTCTATTGCTTTCAATTAACTTGAAAGACCAACTCCTCATTTTCTATACAATCGCTTGCTTTTCTGCATTTCCCTGATGATAGCACCTTGTTCCAGGTACTTGAGCCTTTTCAATATCGGAACTCTCTCTTCACTTTGCATTCTACATTGAAATAGTTGTTGAATCCTTCTAAATATCTAGGATGTGCCTTGAATCCCTTCTTTCTTTTCTTTCTCGATGGTTGTCTTACAATCACAACCTCATTTTTCTCACTTTCTTCTTCTCACTGAAAACTCTCCTCACCATTAATTAGTTACCCAACTACAAACTCGGGTCTCTTCTTTCTACTACAAAATGTTACTTTTAGTCATCAAGTATTTAAAAAGTCTTCATGGTTCTCCACTGAAAGGTTCACTACTGAGTTCTTTACCAGGTACAAAATTTGCAAGCCACAAACTTGGGTACCTAAAAACTATAAATTTGATTATTTTTCTATAAAGGACCTTAAATTATCTTTTAAGGCTTTGTGTAGCCTACTGGCAAGATACTCAATCTAGTTAGAGCCAGGTAAGTTCAGTCACTTCCGTGATTTCTCCGTGCTTTCTGGTTTGAAGTAAGCATCACCCACGTTGGCCTCCTCTCAGCTCTCCCCCTGAGTGGGGTGGGGGGATGGGGGGGAGAGGGCATCCAGGTACGAATGAAGAAGAACCCACATCCAGTCCTCAGGTGACCTCTCTTGTCCACAGGGATGTCCCCTAGCCCAGCTGCTCTAACCTCTCCCATACACCTCCTCTTTGCCTTGCCTGCCTCCAGCTTGCTGACAGTCAGTTCTGCTGTTGGTCCACACCCCATGCTGACATGGAGGGCTTCTCGTTGAAGCCCAATGCCCCTTCAGACATCCAGGCAGTGAGTCACCTGCCCCCTTGTCTGGGATTTCCATTGTCCAGCCCAGCCCCACCCCCGGCTGGTGGGCAAGGTATAGGACCCCTTCTCAGAGAAAAAAACCACATGTCAGCTGTCTTTTCTCTCCCTCTAGCTTCTCCTCAACCAGTTCAGACAATCTTTGTGTAGTCTCTGCAGACAAGCTAGTTGAGCCCTTTATGAATTTTCTTTCCAATATGTTTTTTATATCATAAATTGAAGGCTTGTACTCCTTCTGGTGTTTTGTTTTCCAAAACACTCAGTTCTTGCAAATTAGGAGCTTTGGCTCTCCAGGCTGTTATCCCCTCTACAAACTTCCAGAGCCCTATCTGAAATGGCTAGTTCTCAGGCCTGCTTGAACCCAAAGCCTGTGTGTGCCCTTCAACACTGCCTCCCGGGTTCCAGAAAGTATCAAGGGCTGGGACCCAATGGCCAACCCTCTCGGTTTCTGCAGAGCCTGTCAGTGTCCAGGGAAGCAGCAAGGAACTCTGGCCAGAGAGGCTCCTCCAAATCCATGAAAGTTGTCTTCCTTTTGTGGTCTGAACCACAGCAACATCCTATCAGACCCTGCCAGCCTGGCCAGGATTTCTCATTTTAAGGGCCGTGGCTGGCCTCTGACTTGGTGTTCTGTTTGCAGCACACAGTTTCAGTGGGTCAGCAATGTGTCCAAAGAGAACTGCCATTCTTTAAGACATTCCAGCCCTAGGTCCACCTCTGCCGATACCCCTGTGGCTGGACACAGACCCTGGAGCCTGGACCTTGACAGTTAACTTAGGAAAGTGGAAGCTCACAGGTGTGTGGAGTCCCTTCTCAGGAAAGACATGTAGCAAAAATGCATCCTAAATATTATTCACATTTGAGGGGAAAAAAAGAAGAAGCCAACACCGTAAGAGCCCAGTGTTTCCACTAGGTCAAAAGTAGAATCCTAGTTCATGATCTGTCTTGTGATGACAGTACCAAATGCATAGAAAGCAAGAAAACATGATAGTCAATTCCATAAAGAGGCAGGGGAAAAGCCATACAGGAGTTTTTGGTTTTGTTTAAATTGTCCGCTTCTTGCAGTTAATGGAAAAGGTAAAGGCTCTAATTGCCTGTGATCACTATTGTGAATTCAGAAACTCAAGCTTCTGGTGAAATTGACTTTGTGAATATCCAAGTTTTTGCTGCTATCTTAAAATGGAAAGGATTTTGGTTGATTGGAGCCAGCAGAAAAAGGATTTGAATTTTTTTCCCCTCTGTGTGTCCTTCTAACTTCTAACATAATTAAAAGATGAATTCATTTGGCGAGAAGTGCCGCTCAAATTCAAATTTGGTTCTTTCAAAGAAAGAGATCAAAACTGATTTTTCTCTGGAGTTGGAGAATAATGAAGCACAGAGAGGATATGTTTTGCATATTTGTTTGCAAAAGACACAATGTTCTTATGCTTATATATATATTTTTTGTCTTGAATATGGGTCGTTGTAAAAGGAAAGTCATCTTGCAGGATTACTTCATTTGGTTATATCCCTTTAAAGACTTAAGAGCAACTCTCTATCCATATTATCTGGTGATAAATCCTCTGAAATTCCCTGCTAAAACAAGTCCCATTGATAGCAGATAACCCAGGCTCAGGCTTCTTAAGTTTTATTTCGATTAATCTCGGATTCATTTTAATGATCTTTCAACTGTTTTATTCCTTCTGATGCTGGAAATTTTTTATCATCTTAATGTGCTTATGGCATACCTAATCCACCCCTTTTTATCGTTGGCTGACTGTTGCCTACATGATTTCTCTGACATGAAACCTCCTTCCCTTCTGTACCAGCTAGCTACCCTCCCTCTGTATCCTTGGAGAATTCACTTGGACCGAACACTTTGGGTGCTTGACTTCAATTTCCATAGGTTTCTAGTTTAAAGATACCACTTTATGGTTTTTTTTTTTTAATTTGTGGTTGTTGTGTGTCTTTATATATTTAATATGCTCGCTCCCACATTTGCATTTAATTGTTGTTTTCCTAAGGGACCACGTTTCTCCCCAATTAATTTCTAATGAACCCATTTTCGGGGGCATCTGCACCCCAGAGGCAGCAGCTGATTTAGATTATGCCTGAATTTTCTCAGCGGGAACTACCATTGACCTAAGCATCCCTTTCACAACACTGTCCCAGGCATAAGAACAAGCCAGTGGCCATCCAGGCCCTCAGCCTTCTTGGCTTAGTGAGCTGCTACTTCTAATTATTTCTAAATTATTTTAATTGCTTGAAGCCATTAAAAACACACACTCAACATTTGTGCATTTTGAAAGAATTGCCAGAGTCTCCTCAGACCAACGTTTCCACTGACACAATATGACTTAAAGAAACATCAAAGGCTTGCAAACGAGACCACTGAAAGCATTCTTGCTTCCCCACCCATCAGGGCTCGACATTGTCTGAAACAATGTGATTTCCAGAAGGAACTGGCTAACTACAGGCCCTCCAAACTCTAGCAAGGCTGGCTAAACCGGAGACTTAGCCTCTGAAGGAAGTGAGGGTTTGCTACTTTTAGGGAAGAAAAACATGGAGCCCCTTTGTTAAGATGGTGGTCTCACATTACATTAGAAAAAGAGGCAATATGGTCGTGGTCCAAAATCTATACCAAAGCATTGGGTTCACAGAATCTCTAAGGCTTTGAGGCAATTTAAATATGTCTCTGAGAAGATGTATTAAATTCCACTATAACTAGCTTAGGGTGATTTAGAATTCAGGAAATGGGATACAACGTGCAAGTACATCTTCCAAATCTTCATGGAAATTTCAGCTTGGCATGGCTAATTGTGGGGAAGGATTATGATGGAGCCATGTCATATCCCAAACATGTAGCTCAATACTTGGCAATAAGTGTTGGTCGAATGAGTAAATGAATGAATGACTGAATGAACTAACAATTCTGGAGTTCAAACTGAAAATAAAACTGGTCATGTATTTCTTTCTTCTTTTCCTCCCTTATTAAGAGTAGCGGTATACCTTTCCTAACCCAAGATTTAGCTTTCTACCAACACCCTGGACCCCATCCACTCCTACCATGTTGGAGACCTTACTCCAAGAACTGATGTTTTTTCCCTGCATCATCAATAACTATCTTTCTCACATTTATATTCTACCCCTTTAATCTCTCTTACTGCCACTGCCTTGGTTTGGGGCTCCATCATCTTTCAATTTAAACTGTTTCAATACTCACCTAATGGGACAGCAGCTCTGCAAACAGAACCAGGATACAGTTTCTTTCTCTGACCTTGTTGGCCTTGCTTCTTCAGTGTTGAATTCATTCTTGGCAGAGTCTCCCCTTCTAGTCACAAGATGGCTACCAACAGTTCTTCTGGTGCTTCCTTCTTTGTCACATTGGGCAGGAAAAAATAAAGCATTCCTCCCAGTATTTCAAATAAAATAAGGACAAACTTTTCTATTCCAGGTATTCCAAACACCTGTGAAATCGCTTTCCTCTATTTCTCTCTGTTTTGCCCTTCCTTGAATTAATTACTCTGTACCCAAGGAGGGAATAAATTATACTCATTGGTTTAAGCCAATCAGGTACCACCCCTCGAACTGTAGGTGGGGACAATTTCAACCAAACTCAAAGGCAGACAAGAGAGGGTAGGTGAATTCCCAAAGAGAAGCCAGGGTATGATGGTAGATGGAGGAGATGATGCTTGCGAGGCAACTAAAATTGTCTAGTGCATGGGGTCAACAGAGTGAGATCAACAGCAGGGGCTAAGACCAGAAATTTGTTCAGATAGAAATGGAAAGAAGGAAGACCAGAGTTGTGGCCAGAAAAGTCAGTAAAGGCAGAAAAAGCAGTCAGAATCTTATCAGCCAGAGCATAAAATAAGTCAAGTTCATAAAACTCAGTTGAAGCAATAGTTACCTGAGCTGGTTAATCATGAGAATCACCCAGAGGAATTGCTTGTTTAATACAGACTTCTGGGGTGCCTGGGTGGTGGAGTTGCTTGAGTGTCCGAATCTCGGTTTCATCTCAGGTTGTGCTTTCTGGGTCGTGAGATGGATCCCCATGTTGGGCTCCACACTCGGTGCAGAGTCTGCTTAAAATTCTCCCTCCCTCTCCCTCTGCCCCTCCCTCCTATCTAAAATAAATAAATACATCTTTTTAAAAAAAATACAGACTTCCTCGTACCATCCCCTGAGATACCACTTCAGCCAACCTCAAGCTCTTAAACTGTGGAACTGCTGTGTGGAGGGTGGGCTAGCCTTGGAAAGAGAGGGGTAGAGCCATGCAGGAACTCCTGGCTGGAAAGGCTGGCTGAGGATGGAAGGTGCCAATTCAGTTCACTGTACCTCCTACCCTGTGGTGGGGGTGTGCAAGGTGGGCAGATTTCTGCTCTTCTCTCTAATGAAAACAACCTCAGCAGCAGGTCACCAAGCCACTTGTGAAAGGTCACTCACAGTGGCCTGGCAGCCACGGCACGTCCAAACTGACTGTCTTTCATTTCCCAGGTACAATGACTTGACTGCTTTGCCCAAAATGGGTGAATTCAGAGCTTTTCGTGAAAACATGCATTGTGACCTGTAATTTGTCAAATAGATCGATGTTTTCTATCTCGTACATACATATAAACTGTGTTAGGCAATAATAGCTATTTACTAATGGGTCTGGATGTAAACTTTCATTAAGAACCTACAACATTCCATGAGATAATTTGTCCCTTATTTCCTCTCTTGCTAGATAGGGCCCTACACTGTATTAAAAAAATAGAAAGACTAGAAAAACTCAGGTGGAACAGGGAGCTGGCTGGTTTGTTCCTCAACAACACTTGCCGAAATCAATCCAATATGTATTTACTTCTTCTCAACTTGAGTGAGCCTTCTCAGCCCCTGATAAACAGTAAAGAAAAGATTAAGAAACCCGAGGGCTTGGAGGAGATTTTCCTGGTTCAAAAGAGCAGAAGGAAGGAGATCCCGAAAGAAAGACTAGAACTTCTCTAACTCCTCCTTCCTGCCCTCCGGATCAGCCTCCCTAGTCCAGGCGGGGTGGGAGCCTGCAAGATAACGCAGATCCTGCTTGCCCCTTTAGGATCCCAGCGTGCTTCCAGCCCAAAATCCTCTAAGGGAAATCTAGCTCCTTGTAGATGGATGAAAGATGAGAAACACAGTAGCTCTCGGGTGAATTTGCTTATACATCTGTTCCAAAGCCAATTGTTTGAAGATTTTTTTTTTTTCCTTTTAAGGTCCAGTACATTGTTGGGCGTCTGGCCTTCCATGGGGAGGAATCCACCCCAGCCGGCCCCAGTGACTCTGCACTAACTTTCCATTCTACTGAGTCCTTCATTTCATTTTGGCCAAAGATCAGCATTGATCTAGGTTGTTGCACAGCTGTGCAACAGCTGTGCAATCCAAGAAAACCACAGTGGGCTCAGGAGGCTGAGAGACTTTATTAAATCAGAAAAAAAAAAAAAAAAAAAAAAAAAAGGCAGGTTGGGAGTTCTTTCTTTCCCCCTCAACCTCCCCTAAAATAATTCTCTCCAATATTGCTGACATGGTATATGGTGAAATTCAGGCTTCACACCTCTCCAGGATTTAATTAAAGAGTTTTATTTCCATGAAGAGGAGGAAGAAGCCATAGCGATGGAAACGTGCTCGCTCCATGGCGGAGATGGGGCGGGGATGGGGGAAGAAGTGCTCATCATTCTGGCATCAGACAAACTTTCTGAGGGTAATGTCTTTTCTCCCAAAACTCGGGGACTCGATGGGCCTCTTCAATAAAGTGAATCTGGGGACTGCAACTGAGGCTCTTCAAGTTGCCACGACCCCTAGCACGCAGACTCCCCTCATAAATAAAACGCTCGTCCAAAAGTCCAAAACGCATGAAAAAGTTATAGGAAGGGTCTTTCTAATACATTTGGTAACAACCCCCCTAGGATATGTTTAAAATAAATTTATGCTTTATTTGCAATAAGTTATACAGAAGGTGGACAAATGAATGGTCTCTCTGCACCAGTTCCTATGTGCCTAAAATGAAATAAAACACCTAATTCATAAATCCATGAGAAATGTATTCATTCCGCAGAAGGTAGATACTCAGCTGATTTTTGGGGGTTTTTCTGACCTTGATAATGCTGTAATGGTTGTGGTCAGCACAGTCGACAAGAGTTTGCACCCTCGAACCCCACCTGAAGTGAGAAGTTCCGACTGGATGTGGTTCACAGCTTTGAGCTCTGTTGTCATCCCCTCCGAGACCTACACCCCACTGTCACAGTCGTGTTGGTACCCTGAAATTTTTTCCCCCTCGGCAATGTCAGATATGAACACGAAAGTCACACAGACTATGAGATGTAATATTTTCTTAGCAGTGTCTCCCTTCCAATTAACTTTTTTTATTATGTTATGTTAATCACCATACATTACATCATTAGTTTCTGATGTAGTGTTCCATGATTCACTGTTTGTGTATAACACCCAGTGCTCCATGCAGAGTGTGCCCTCTTTAATACCCATCACCGGGCTAACCCATCCTCCCACCCCCCTCCCCTCTAGAACCCTCAGTTTGTTTTTCAGAGTCCATCGTCTCTCACGGTTCGTCTACCCCTCCGATTTCCTCTGCTTCATTCTTCCCCTCCTGCTATCTTCTTCTTCTTTTTTTTTTTCTTAACATATATTGCATTATTTGTTTCAGAGGTACAGATCTGAGATTCAACAGTCTTGCACAATTCACAGCGCTTACCAGAGCACATACCCTCCAGTTCATAATCTTTTTAAAAACACCTATTTTGCCTGTAAATTATTTTTCCCTTTTAATTTTGTGTTCTGTTTACTTGTATATCTTCCTGCTTCTTACTGATCTTATAATGGGATTTTTTTTATTATATTAATCACCATACATTACATCATTAGTTTTTGATGTAGTGTTCCATGATTCATTGTTTGCGTATAACACCCAGTGCTCCATTCAGTACGTGCCCTCTTTAATACCCATCACCAGGCTAACCCATCCCCCATCCCCCTCCCCTCTAGAACCCTCAGTTTGTTTCTCAGAGTCCATCGTCTCTCATGGTTCATCTCCCCCTCCGATTTCCCTCCCTTCATTTTTCCCTTCCAATTAACTTTTGAATGAGATTACTGGAAGCTTGGGGGTAAGTAGGAGAGCTGATTATTTTATAGGAAACAAAGGTGCCGTGTTTACCATGTGAAGGTGAGGTCATTCATAGGAGGCAGCTCTGGGTTATTTAGCTGGAAGAGATGGGTCCACTTCTCAGTGAACTTGGTGCTGGCCTGGAGGAAAGACATGGCGGCCGACCCCTGTGGGAAATAAGCCTGTTACCTGGGACTATTTGGAACTCATTTGTTAATTAGTCTGCATCTATTTGAAGAAGTTAAAAAAAAAAGCAAATACCCTTCTTGCTTTAAAGATTCGTGACTATTTTACGAGTGAGATGGACATATGCTGAGTTGTGGCTTCCAGTTCATTTTACATTTAGTACAATGATAAATTCAACTTTTTCTTGTTTTGACAAGTGAAATTTTTGGTGAACAGACCAAAAATTTCCCACAGAGGGAAAACAGTAGTGAATGTCTATGTTTTTAGCCTGACTTACACGCTGGAGGCAGTTTCAAACTTACTATAATGTATTCATCTCTCTTTACGTAACTTCCCGGTGTTTTCGAAAAGAGAGTGCTTAAGCAATTCTTAAAAGTAAAAAAAGCTCCCCATAAGTTCCCAAGTCAGCATTTACTTTTTACTGAATGTGACTTTATTTAATTGCCAAAAAACCTATTAATTATAAAATGACAGCCAGCCAGCACAGCCTGGCTACAACTGCATGACTATGGTGTCTTTTGCTATAAATGAGCCATCTCTTCAATCATGGTTCCAGGGTGATCATGATTTGGTCCTTGGAGTGGTCTGTGGATGGGTAAGGAATGTGCAGGTCAGGCCAAGAATCCAGATGGACACTGACCTCGCAGCTGCCTCTTACACCCCACTTCTGAAGTACTGTGACCCACCTTCCAGTCTTTGACAGCTTACGCTCTTTGGACCCACAGATGTTCAGCAGGCCTGAGTCATTCATTTGAGCAAACTAAAATGAGCCCAGATCTCACCTTGTGTATGGGACCCTGCTCTTTGTTGCTTGGAGCAAGTGTATTGCATTTGCATATGTAAGGTGCCCTAAACCCTCTTGGGAGTGAACGAAGGGTGAGCTCATAACCCAGGGAAAAGCTCCGGTGTGATCTTCTGGGCAAAGCTAGAGGCACAAAGCTGCAATCAGGTGCAGGTAAGGAAAGAGCTATCCTACATCCAGGTGAAAAAGAAATCTACAAGGGAGGGGTCTTCAGAAAAAATCTGATAGCACCTCTTGGGGTGGTCTTCTGGGTTGAGGTGTGACTGGGCCTACCTGATGTCCCAGAAACAGAGCAGAGCTGATGATATAATGATACCTCATAACTGACCCAGTGAGAAGGGCACAGGAGCAGGTCAGAGGTGGAGAACTCCTCAGGAGGGCAGCCTGCTACAAAAGAGGTGGTGGGCCTCCTGCGACGGGCCTAGGCATTATGGTTTCCTAGTCCAGCCTGTGAGTGACGTCCAGAGTCCTGAGAGGAGGTGCAGACAAGTGCCCCAGCATCAGCAAAGCCCGCAACTGTGTTGTCAAAGCACTGGGGTTGAAGAAGCCTTGTGGTTAAACCTAGAGCTCTCCTTCCAAGCGGGGGTTGGGGATGCTCAGACTGCCCTGGAGTTGGGTGTGTTTTCCAGGCCTGGGGAGGAGGAAGAATTCAAGAGAAAGGTGGGACGTGTCCTCGGCTTGCCTGGCTGGTAGGCTCACGAGGCTCCTCTGGCAGGAAGTTAACCTTCTTTTTCCAGAGATGAGCATTAGGAAGCTGGTTTTCATTTGTTTGTAGGTGGTCTATTTGGGCTTCTGTTCTAGATGCCACACACCTAAGCAAGACTGCCTCAGAAGCTTACAGAAGAGAGGACTTTATTATCACCTTTTTAAAAAATACTCCCTTCTCTGGAGCTACATCTTGCCCTATCACTCAGTGTGTGTGTTGGGGGTGGGGGAGAGAGAGAGAGAGGTTGGGGTAATAAGTGGGTGGTCTGTGATATGGATTCTGACCCTCTCTTCCCCTCGCCAGATCTCTGCCCCACCTGAGTCATTTATCCTGGCTCTGAATATGTTGTCAGGATCCATTAGATCACTCAGCACACATTCTGAAAATTAAATTCATGCTCCCACACATACACACAGATGTCTTTCTTCCTCCCTGAACCCCAACACGTACACCTAAGTGCTTCACAAGGGACAAAACAACTCTGGAGAGGGTATCTAGTCCATTCCTCACATTCAGTTATGGGCTACAGATAGCCTCAACCTTCTTATAATCTACATTTTGGATACTGAACATTGATAAGCCTCAGCCTCCTATCTCCAGTCAAATTTGGCTTTCAACATCAGTTGGCATAGAAGGACTCTCTGAGACCCTGTTGCTGTGGGAAGGAGGGGATCTTGGGAGGAAAATTCAACTTCCACTAAGACCATGGGGCTAATTGCCAGCGGGTGTTTGTGATGGGGGAAATTTAGAGCACCCTCCTTTCTACCTCCCAGCACCCCATAAAGACACACACACACACAGTGTCCCAACCCTCATGAAGAGTCATGTTTGAATCTTGCTCCCCACGTCAGTCAAGCCCATACCCAGTGGATCTCCACTGAGCATTATACCAGTCTGCTGCACTAACTGGAACCTGAAGCCCACTTCTGCTGGATTACGTCAGGGCAGGATCCTTCTTTAGCCGGATGCCCCCTCACCAAAGCCCTACCTGAGACAAAGCTGGTTAGGGGTTCATTTGGGATCGGTCCACAGGGGGGCAGGTGTGAGGGATGGGGGAGTGAAAACGGAAGGAGGGAAAGACAAAACAAAGGTGACCTAGAGAGTGGGCCACCACTGCAGGACATGAGCATTTGATATGGGACAGTCCTGAAGAGTGTCAGAGCCTGCCACCTGATGTGTAGACAGAAGAATGAACATTTGTCTCCAAGTTTATGTCTCCTGTTGGAAAAGGGGTACCCTGTGGGGTTTCAATGCCTTGACATTTCCAGATGATTCTTGTGTGAGTGCTAAACCCCCGTTCTACACCATGGGGTCAGATAGGCCTGGGCATGCTTAAGGGGAGGTGGTGAGAGCACAAAGCAGGAAAGCTTTGCCATAGCTGGAACCAGGGATGTGAGGCAGCGTACTAGAGGCCTAACCACCATCTTACCCCACTGTCCTCCCTCCCACCCTGCAGGATACCTGGTATAAAGCAGTGGGGCAGGGGGATTTGAGAGGCAGGCAGCACTGGAGAAGGGGTCCTCTTCTAAGCCAGAGGTAGTAGCCACGGCCCCTTCTGATTCCTGATTTGGGAGTAAAGAAAGAAAGATCCTGATCTTACTGGCTGAAGTGTGGGCTTTTAAAGATTCAGGGGTTACCAACCTGTCTTCCTCGACCACTGCCAGAGGATCCAGAAGAGGCAAGAGGTTGGAAGGGAACAGAAAAAATTATGTGGGGCTTGATTTTCTTAATCCTTTATTCATCCAGTGAACAATCTTTTATGAAGCTACCAAATGGTCACATAATGTGCCAGGTCTTACAGATACAGGCATAAACCAACCGAGTCGCTCTGCCTCCAAGAGCTGAGAGCCTCTGCTTGACCAAGGCTATTTGGCCACCGGGGCCACAAGCTGCCTTTTCCATAGCTGACCTCCCCCTTTTCTACCAGCCCTAAAAGTTCTCAGTCTCATAATCTGGTACCTTCTGGACTATCTCTGTGAATTTTATACTGAGAATTAACTTTCCCTCCCCACCTCAACCAATAATATATGTCTATTGTTCAACTTTGGGAAAGTTTATTTTCAAAGAGATTTATGATGTAGGAAAGTAGACTATTGCCTATGGAAGAAATTGCATGTTGTAGAGGATGCTCTAAAGGGATTTATAGCATCAGAGCCATGGAGGGTCTAATAGGGTTATTGAGACCGTATCAGCTAGCCAAAGCAAAACATGAGAGGGTTCCGGCAAAAGGAAAAGAACCACAGCTACTGACCCAGAAGCAATGGAGCAGCTGATTCCGAAATCAGTATTTATTCTATAGGGTGGCTTATCTACAACCTCCATTTGCTTTACAGTTTTCAAGTACCAATTTCAATGCGCTATACCCTCACTTCAAAAAAAAAAAACATTCGGGCGCCTGGGTGGCTCAGTTGGTTAAGCGACTGCCTTCGGCTCAGGTCATGATCCTGGAGTCCCGGGATTGAGTCCCGCATCAGGCTCCCTGCTCGGCAGGGAGTCTGCTTCTTCCTCTGACCCTCCCCCCTCTCATGCTCTCTGTCTCTCATTCTCTCTGTCTCAAATAAATAAATAAAATCTTTAAAAAAAAAAACAACATTAGAATCTACCAGAAATTTGAATATGTTGGTTTCTAAACTGCATCTTCTGGGCTGCTCTTCATTCTTGAAAACAGTACCTGGACTTTTTTTTTTTTTTTTTTTTGGTTTTGGTTTAGAAAATATCCTTCTCAGAAATGAAACCACTGGAAGTTCCCCTTGAAGTTGAAGTCAGCTAAGGCCACAGAAAGAGGACTAGTTCTAGAGCCGTTCCGCCCAATGTGGTGGTCACTAGCCACAGGTGGCTACTGAAATAAAATACACACTAGATTCCAAAGACTTGGTGTTTTTAAAAATGTAAACTATTTCATCAATAACAGTTTATACTGATTATGTTGTTGAAATCATAGTGTTTTGAAATCCTGAGTTAAATTAAGTATATCACATTGATTTGACTTACCTCTCTTTGCTTTTCTTATGTAGCCAATAAAAATTTGAAAATAGTACCTATGGCTCACATTCTATTTCTATGGGAGAGCACTGTTCTAGAAGTACGATGATCTAACGCGGTATTGAATAAAACTAATTTGAAAGCTCTACTCATTTATTGGGAAGCTAGTCAGTTTAGGACCCTGAAGCCCTTGTCTTACTAAGCAGTGCTTTGGTAGCTGGGAAGTAACTCAGGCTTGAGGAGAATCCCCAATTGCCGCGCTACGTGCTGAGTTGGCATGCCGCGGATGAAACACTGCTTCACTAGGATTGGGGAAGCCTGCCCTCTCATCCTCACACTGTCCCTGACTAATTGTACCCTTCAGAAAGTTACCTAGTATCTCTGGCCTTATCTATTACAATATAAGGAATTTGAACTACACCATCCCTAAGTCTCCTTTACCCCCCACCCAAGTCAATGATCCCAAATCCTCTCTGTTCCCATAACATAGGAACATGACAAGGATATAAATCAATTATAGCTACTGACCAAACAAGAAACTGCAAACCAGCTTTGAGGAAAGGCAATGTTATCCTGTTTCCAGTGTGTTCGAGATAAAGGAATACGCTCAAAAGATCAGCTACCAGATCCCTGACACTTGGGCTGAAGAGATGTGCTACATCTGGGATTTGCTAAGTTGAGTCAGCAAAGACTCTCTATTTCCTTGAAACGACTTCCTGAAGTCATTTTTCACAAAGTTTCAACTCTCTAAGATGTTCTGCCATAAATGCCTTTGCTGTCAGCAGGCAAGGAGCCTGCCAAACTTGGTCTCCCCAGGACTTTCTGCCGAGTTCTCCCTGTTCCCATGAAGTTGAGGACCATGTATGTTACCATCCTTTGGGGAGTACAGAGGATTCTCCCTCCTTTGATCATATACAGTGACTGTTGTGGTCAGTCTTCAGTGTCCTTGAAGAGCTGGGCACATCTCCACATACTCTCATTGAGAGACTGGAGACACAGGAAGTTGCTAGACCAATAACTCTGCTGATTATTGAAAAATCAATATGCTCCAAATAGAAAACAGAGCTGCTATGATGAACAACAGAAGAGGATAGGGGTTGCAGAATACTGACAGAGTACTTGAAGATGTCAAATCACAGAGGTTATGAAAACCAAGTCGTCATTAGGTGCCCCTCGTGACATTTTGGGTTTGACCACTCACTCCTTCATGCACACCTTTTTCACGTGCAATATTTGTCATGACATCATGACATTCTGAAGCCCCCATTTTTAAGACAAATTTGCTTTTTGAACCTGTAAGGGTGGTCCAAAAGAGAAAAGCCCAAACCTACATCATGGGTGGAATATTTGGAAGAAATTTAGAAAAATGGAACTTTAAATGTTGTAGGAGGAATGGGCCATAAGACCCAAGCTGGCTTCTACACTGGGGGGATTGTGAAATAGATTTTCTAGATATTGAGTTACCAAGCGTGGCTCCTCTTCAATTCTGAAGACCATGGGAAACAAAAGCAAAAGTGCTAAACCCCATTACCCTGCATCCCACCAGGTCCTCAGTGAAAAACATTTGCTTATCTCTTATTTTGTAATGGTAAGCAGGGCGCCTGGGTGGCTCAGTTGGTTAGGCGACTGCCTTCGGCTCAGGTCATGATCCTGGAGTCCTGGGATCGAGTCCCGCATCAGGCTCCCTGCTTGGCGGGGAGTCTGCTTCTCCCTCTGACCCTCCTCCCTCTCATGCTGTCTCTCGTTCTCTCTCTCTCTCAAATAAATAAATAAAATCTTAAAAAAAAAAAGAACATGTAATGGTAAGCAAATGTGAGATTGAGGCTATTTCTCTCCATAGCCCCAGTGCTAGGCATGATATCTGGTCAGTCATGCAGGAAATGTTGAATGAATCAATCAATCATGTATAGAAATAAGATATCTAGCCTCATATTCTTTGGTAACATTTGACCTCATGTTTTAATTTCTGACTTGCTGATTGTAAGCAAATATCATGTGGGGATGAAATATTATTAGTGGTAAGCTTCGCATGCAAAAAGAGTGCTCATAGGGACGCCTGGGTGGCTCAATCCTTAAGCGTCTGCCTTCGGCTCAGGTCATGATCCCAGGGTCCTGGGATCGAGCCCCGCATTGAGCTCCCTGCTCGGCAGGAAGCCTGCTTCTCCCTCTCCGGCTCCCCCTGCTTGTGTTCCCTCTCTCGTTGTGTCTCTCTCTGTCAAATAAATAAATAAAACCTTAAAAAAAAAAAGAGTGCTCATGGCCCCCATCATTCTTATGATGAACTTGCAGTGAGTCCTCTCTACCTCTTCTGTTTTCCTGAGGCCCGCAGCTTATACGTGGGACGTGGTTGCTCCAGGTTAACTCCAGTGTCAATATCACCAAACTCACTCTATTTGAACAAACCCCTCAACATCTAATCATTCACATCTTGTACTCTAAGCACACGAATGTCAACACTGTGAAACTCCTAAGTTTTCTCTCTACTGCCCTCTTCTCAGCAAGCACCAGACAAGATTATACACTCACATTTCTTAGCCAGTAGTTAGCACTATTTAGCCCTCACATTTGTATGTTAGCTAGTGGTCCACGTGTCCGTCTTACACACAGAAGTGTAAGTTTCTTAGAAGAAGGAAATAATTCCTCCTTCTCATCTTTTCATTCTCCCTTTGTACCAGCAGCTAACCATGGCACAGTGCCTTTGCCAGATAGATCCTCCATCAATGCCTACTGATTTGAAGAACTAGATGATGTTTCTAAACTTCTACACTATTCCTTTAAAATGGGATTTTAGTGCTGATTTTGTCTTGCCTGCTTGAGTCTGTCCCTCTGTGCTCTCAGGTCTGCCTGACAGTGTTTCTGAGAAGGTACCATCTGCTACTGTGAATTTACAGTCTCTTTCAGAAAATAGGGGAAGTAAATAGGGAAAGCAGAAACTAGATTTCTTCAACGAGAAAACTGACACAGCACAAATGTGCCCTGGAGAAATATTCCATTGATGTGTCCAGTCTTGAGCGGAATAATTCCCAGATATACCTTGTTTCACCCTGATGTCTTCCTTCTGAGAGACAACCATATGAAAATATAGCTTGTCAACTGCTCTTGGATTTCCTGGATTCGGTCCACATTCCTTGATCTTTTCAGCTGAGTGAAATGCAGGAAATTTAGCTTGAGTCACTGCTCATTCCATGGGCCCATGGAGAAACCGCTAAGATTCCCATGCATAAATTTATTACATTATTAGCTGGTCTACAGACTGTGTGGGGAATATCAAGATGCTTCTATGCACATAAAGTGCTCAGGAAGTACATTTTGAAAATGACGGCATGTTACTCAAAATGAATCTCTCTCAGTTCGCTTTTCCCAGTCATGGCATCGTGGTGTCTCAAAGACAGTTTCAGGTCAACATCAAATATTGAATCCAAGAGAAAAAAATGTACTAAGACTACCTTTCTCTCCACAAATATATATTTACAAATTATCTGTAGATCCAATGTCCAAGAGTTCATTCTCTGGAGTCAAGCACACTGAATTGGAACACTTTTTCTAGGGGCGCCTGGGTGGCTCAGTCGTTAAGCATCTGCCTTCGGCTCAGGTCATGATCCCAGGGTCCTGGGATCGAGCCCCGCATCGGGCTCCCTGCTCAGCCAGGAGCCTGCTTCTCCCTCTCCCACTCCCCCTGCTTGTGTTCCTGCTCTCGCTGTCTCTCTCTCTCTGTCAAATAAATAAATCTTTAAAAAAAAAAAAAGGAACACTTTTTCTAAAAACAAATACTCATGAGTCCTTGGAAAATGTACTTGAGTTCAGATGTCAGCGTCCTGATCTGTGACAGGCTGACAGTAAGAGCCGCCACCGCACAGAATTTTTAGAAAATCTGGTTGCATGTGAAGGGCGTGGCACATGACAGTATGATTTAATCTGTGCCCCCAAACCATTGTTCTTATTAAGAAAAATGCATTTTTAAACATCGAGAAATGCTTTCCATTCTTAGCATAGCCTCACAAATATTGACGGTCTTACTCTAGTAGCCCGTGTACCTTGGGGCCACACCACTGTTTCTTAGCTTCGCAATATATTCAGAGGCCACAGGAAAGCCCTTCCCATGTTTATCATTTATCTTTGCAGCTTGGAGCTACCGCTGGGCCTCCCAGGTCCGAACTGCACTCAACTGTGTGTGAAGAACCCAGAAGGAAGAATCACTTGCTGCCCTGTCAGAAGGTATGGTTCATTCGCTTTGGGCTAGCAAACCATCAGATGATTTGACCTAGGGTGCCCGCTGAACTTCAGCCTCCTCTCATGTAATTCCCCTCATCCAGAAACGACAGGCAACTTCCGAGCACAGGTGCAGAAAATCATGTCAGGCTCAACAACCTAGAGCGACGTGTTTGCATCTGCTTTCTTCCAGAGGAATCTTCTGGAGAGTGGGGGCGGGGGGGGGGCAGATTTCACTTGGGAACCTTTTGAAGATTATCTCAGACTCATTCTCATTTTGAATACCTTGTTATCACCACAGAGAATCTGCCAGTATAGATGATTTACAGCCGCCTTTGTAGAAAATGACACAGTCTGTCCTGCGAGCTGTTCATGGAATTTCTGTATCTTGTTAGTGGGGGTTGAGTTCACTGATACTTAAAAGCAACAGAGGCTGAAAGTTCCCAGATTTGCAAACCCAGTTCCTTTGGAGGTAGGTGTGCGTACTTTCTCTTTTGTTTCTGCAGCTTCTCTCTCTCTTTTTTCCTTTTCCTACTTTCTTTTTTAAACAATCAAGAACACCAGTAATTGTCACCTTGGTATCTGAATACAGAGCTCTAGAAGGCTCTTTATTCTGGGAAACACGTAGGCTGAGCATTCCTGAAATGGAATCAACAAAACCTGTGCACTCCCAGGTGTGAAGAGGTAATTGCAGGTGCAAATCGGCGATGGCGCCAACAACAGGCAACTGAGTGTAATAAGCAAGCTGCAGCCCGAGGCCTCGCTGCGGCTCCTTGGAACTCGCGTTTGTACTTGAATTCATTTGCATTTCTCCCGCATAGGAGGTGCATAATGAGACACTCTTTATATATTCCATCGGCCTCATCAGTCTGTGGAGGAATTTTGCCTTCCGCTAGTCCTTGTAACTCATAGGGGTGTGCGTGAGTGTGAGTGTGTGTGTGTGCACGCACGCACACCACGCACACGTGACACGTAACTGGAGGGGCAGAGACGGGAGGTGATGCATATGGTATCCACGATCTGATTTGAGTCTTTCTTTTTTTTTTTTTAAAGATTTTATTTATTTATTTGAGAGAGAGAATGAGATAGAGAGAGCATGAGAGGGGGGAGGGTCAGAGGGAGAAGCAGACTCCCTGCTGAGCAGGGAGCCCGATGCGGGACTCGATCCCAGGACTCCGGGATCATGACCTGAGCCGAAGGCAGTCGCTTAACCAACTGAGCCACCCAGGCGCCCTGATTTGAGTCTTTCAACATAAGAGCTGCTTGTTTGAAAATTCTATCAAAATGCAGGAGTCTGATTTCCAGAACTCCATGGCCACACATGGACTGAGAAAGCGAAAGTCAAGAAGGTGTGGGGGAGGGATCAGTCATACTTACAGAAAGCTTGACCTTCATCTGAAGCCTGAGCTGATGAACGTGGAACCGCTCTCCTCAGCGTTTCTTGTCCTGCCTTTCTTCCACTCACCAAGCTTCTTTCTCCTGCTTTTTCCCTTCTCCTTCCCTCCCCCGCCCTCAAAAAAATCAGAAAGGATTTGCCCATTGACAGATGGAAGAGGGTAAAAAGGAACTGAGAAAGAAGCAGAGCATTCTCCAATTTCCATTCATCCCCAAGTCAAAGTCTAGGCAAAGTAAAATACTTTCTGGAATAGTAAAGGTAAAAATAATAGGATTCTGTTACTTCGACTCCATTTCGGGAGACGCAGAGGGAGCCCATGCACAGGAGGAGACTTGCCCCCTCCAGAACATAGCTTGCTAGGGACTGGGTGGGAATGCCAGAGTGAGCCTGGCAGCTCTGCCTATTCTCATCTCACCTCCAATAGGTAACAGAAGAGAACCACACTGGAACTTCCTGCAAAGATATTATAAGAGGGCACATTCGTTTTCCATTGATGTAACAAATTTCCACAAATTTAGTGGCCTGAAACAAAACATGTGTATTATTTTTCTGTTGTAGAAGTCAGAAGTCCAAATTGGGGCCTGCTGGATTAAAATCGGGATGTCAGCAGGGCTGCCTCCCTTCTGGAGGCTCTGGGGAAGAATCTGTTTCCTTGCCTTCTCCAGCATCAAGAGGCCACCTGCATTCCTTGGCTCTCAGCCTCTTCCTCTGTCTTCAAAGCCAGCAATGTAGCATCTTCAAATCTCTCTCATTCGGCTCCTCTTCTGCCTCCCTCCTCGTCCACTTTAAAGGACCCTTGTGGTTACATTGGACCACTCCAGCTGATCAGAATAATATCCCTCTCTTAAGGCCAAGTAAAAGCAAACTTAATGCTATCTGCAAACGTAATGCGTCTCTGCCATGTAACATAAATATACACAGGTTCTGGGGATTAGGATGCGGACAACTTTGAGGGGACTTTACTCTGCCAACCACAGAAGGGAAAAAAAGATAACTCAGAATTACAAACCTACAGAAAATGGAGACAGGCCAAAAACTATGTCCATGAAGCAGAGAAAAACCACAACTCAATAGTTCAATACAAGTAATGGGCACTAAGAAAATAGTAGAAGCAACGGAAGAAAAACAAATTCAAGGTAGAAGATCTTAGATGTGAGTTAGCTCAGCAATAGTGAGGATGAATAAAAATGCTGACAGAGCTCAGGAATGATTCAGAAAGGAAGGAAAGGAAAAGCAAATAAATGAAAAGGAAGTGTCAGAAATGAACCTCCCAGCCAGTGTTTGTGGGCGCCAGGGTGTCTGGGAAAGAGAGGTTGGCTCTGCCAATTGGTGCTGAGACCTGGAGCTCCCAGGAAACTGGAATCAGCACATCACAGACACCGTCAGCAACACACTTCTCCTCGCCCCTCCGGGACCACTTGCCCCTTCCAGGTTTCATCACTGCCTGTCTGTAGATAGCGAAGAACCTTCGGGAGGAAGAAGGGAGGACTAAGAATGTGGAGTTCCTTGCTGGCCTGGACTGCTGGGGCTGTCGGGCTAGTGGTCCCTCAGCCATGCACCTGCTCATTGTTCTGCCATCTCCTTGAGGAGAGTGGAATTTTCTGCCCATGAAGGAGAGAGACCATGCCTTGCTCATCACTGTGACTTCAGGAGCTTGTAGACTGTTTTGCACTCATTAGGTGGCCCACCATGACATGACATGAGGTCCAGGGGCTTCACCGAAGTGCTTTTTAAGTAGCTTGAGACCTGGGTTCTGAGAATGGCAGTTACCGCCGCCATGGTGGTGCTTCCAGAGATGGTCTGTGTGGTCAGCTCAGATGGCACATTCTCGTGGAGTAAGGGCATCCGGAGAACTCATTGGAAAAGACCTGCCCATCAGGGGCAAGCCAAGAGACAAGTCCAGTCTGGCGCCATGCACTTCTCCCCGGGGCGAGGACTGCAGCCTGATTTCCTTGTAGATCCAGCAGCAGTAGGAGCAGGACTCCACTCTGCCGTGGCCCAGGCTTTCAGCTGCCTGGCTCACATCTCCACCAGCCCCTGGACACGAGTGTCTGCAGGGACTCCAGAGGTGGCTAGCCATGAAACAGTGTGGGGAGAGCACTTGTCAAGCTGCCCAAATTTTACCTCCTCGGTTGTTGTCTTCACCCACCTGCTAAAGCCACAGACTAAGACAATAAGTATGACCCTGAGGAGTGTGAATACCCATCCATCCTGAAAGCACCCACTGAGCACCTAGTGTGTGCAGCGCCCAGGTCTAGGCCAGAAAGGCAAGAGGAAGTAAATCCTCACACAGCAAGGCGGGAGTAAAGTGAGGTGGGCAGCGTAGGGTGGACACTTTTATTTCATATTATTTAGACGAGGTAAACGTTTCTGAAAAAACAAATTGGCAAGTGCACTAGGAGACTTTAAAAGTTCTAACTTTTGGATGCAATGCCTTCAATTTTAGCCTTGTAGCTGACAAAAATAAATCAACTGATGACAAAGATTTACAAATAAAAATGCTCAAAACAACATCATTTAGAATATTGAAAAACAAGAAATAACCTAAAACAGTAACACATTAATAATTGACAAAATTCTGGAAAATCCATATATGGAGTATTTTGTAGTCTTTAGGTTGTATTTTTGAAAAGAGCAATTACTTGGTCAAATGAGTCCAATGCAACAGGACTCAAAATGTTAAACATACTGTAATCCAAGTTTTGGTTTTAAAAATACAGTTGTAGGGCGCCTGGGTGGCTCAGTTGGTTAGGCGACTGCCTTCGGCTCAGGTCATGATCCTGGAGTCCCGGGATCGAGTCCCACATCGGGCTCCCTGCTCAGCAGGGAGTCTGCTTCTCCCTCTGCCCCTCCCCCCTCTCATGTGCTCTCTCTCATTCTCTCTCTCAAATAAATAAATAAAATCTTTAAAAAATATATAGTTGTAGAAAAAGCTGTAACCTGTCAAGATTATAATGCTTATTATCTGGAGTTCCTTCCTTACTTTTCCTTCCTTACTTCTTTTCTTTCTCTTTCATTCTTTCTCTCTTTTTTTCCCCTGGGTATTTTCTAAACTTTCTACAATGGGCATGGATTGATATTATAACCAGAGAGGGAGGAGGAATGAAGGGAGAATTTCCATGTTACAATGACTGAAACTGCCTCACATTTTTTCACTCCCTTAGTATCTAGTCAAATAAAACATTTTTGAAAAAATCTATAAGCTGCCACCAAGTAAGGAAAGAACCAACCTAATATTTCAAGCTTCAAAAAGTGATGGCCTAAGAAATAAACAGTATATTTAAGAGCAGAGATGAAACAAGTTTTGTTCTTAATGTCACCCCCAACCAAAGTCATATTATTTGAGGCTGAAAAACCTTGAAAATATTTGCTAATAGCCCCTTTGATTAAAAATAATAGAGAAGCGGGGCACCTAGGTAGCTCAGTTGGCTAAGCATCTGCCTTCAGCTCAGGTCATGATCTCAGGGTCCTGGGATCGAGTCCCACATCAGGCTCCTTGCTCAGCAGGGAATCTGCTTCTCCCTCTCCTTCTGCCCCTCCCCCACTCTTACTCTCTCTTTCAGATGAATAAATAAAATCTTTTAAAAATAGTAAAAGTAATAATAGAGAAGGATACTGAATGATAACATAATCTCCCTCAATTTCTGAGTGGGGAGGGGAAATAAAGGAGCAGGGTGCCTCGTGGAAAGGAGAGGGTGGAGCCATCTCTCACTGCAGGGAGTGAAGTCTCCTGGGACTCATGTTGAATTCAGAAGGGACTTCACACCTGAGAATATTCTCCCACGAGAGTGGGATGAATGCCAAGTTTAGGTGAATGTACCTTTGAGACTTTAAAGATTATCTCAGAGTAGAGAGCTAATCCAGGTAGTCTATTAAAAAAAAAAAAAGTTTGCCTGACCCTATTTACACAAAAGTGGGAAAAGAAGAAATACCCAGCCCTTAGCCTGTACTTTAGAGGGAAGGAGAGATGAAAGAGAGATAAAACAGAGTTAAGAAGTCACTCACGCTAGGTCAGAGTAAATGGAAATTTGACAGAGCGCTGCCCAAGCATGAACAATATAGAGAGAAACAACATGGCAATTATGTCAATATAGCCAGCATAAGAATTATCAAAAGGTCATAGGATGCAAAATATGCATAAAGGCAAGAACCTGGAAGAGGAAATCAAGGAAAGTAAAGATATAGATATTCACAATGTCTTCATGGCAACTAAGAAAGCTTAGTAACACAAACTCAACAAAACAAAATCTCAAAGTTAAGAGGTTCAACAGCCAAATGAGATGAAAAGAGAGACTACTGAGCTAAGGAAACAAATCGAGGGTCAAAAGAACACCAAAACAAATATGAGAAATGAGAAAGAAAATGAATGTCATTGGAAGAAATCTATCAATAATGCAGAAGAAAAGAGCATGTCATCACAGTGAATGCAGATTAAGAAAAAATGGGAAGATTAAATATATTGGATTATAAAATTAAAGATAAACATATAAAAATAATTTGTATCTCTAAAGCATAGAAGTCAACAAATAGAAAAAAGATACATTCACAGGGGTACCTGGATGGCTCGGTCAGTTAGGTGTCTGACCCCTGATCTCAGCTCAGGTCTTGATCTGAGGGTTGTGAGTTCAATCCCCACGTTGGGCTCCATGCTGGGCATGGAGCCTACTTTAAAAAAAGGTGGAGGGGCACCCAGGTGTCCTAGCTGGTTAAGCATCCGACCCTTGATTTTGGCTCAGGTCATGATCTCAGGGTCTTGAGATCAAGCCCCACATTGGGCTCTGCTTTGAACATGGAGCCTGCTTAAGATTCTCTCTTTCCAGGGCGGAGCCAGGGCCGGAAGTAGAACGTGGTGGCCGCGGAGGCTGAGGCAGCTCAGGAGTGAGTGCAAGTAACAGAATCACCATGATTCCTCAGAGGCTCTTCAGGTTCTCCTCTCTCATTCGGTCTGCAGTCTCAGCTCATTTGGGGAGGAACATTGGTGTTTCAGCAGTGGCATTTAATAAGGAACTTGATCCTGTGCAGAAACTCTTCGTGGACAAGATTAGGGAATACAGAACTAAGCGACAGGCATCTGGAGGACCCGCTGATACTGGCCCAGAGTACCAGCAAGACCTAGAGAGGGAGCTTTTTAAGCTTAAGCAAATGTATGGTAAAGCAGACATGAATACGTTCCCGGACTTCAAATTTGAAGATCCCAGATTTGAAGTCATCGAAAAACCCCAGTCCTGAAGAAAGAATGTAAAATTTATTTGGTAATTTGTCCTAGATTAGCTGTACAACTGTATCAGAATAAACATACATTTCTCAGCAAAAAAAAAAAAAAGATTCTCTCTTTCCCTCTCTCTCTGCCCCCCCTCCCACAACCCCCCCACCTACAGGTGCTCTCTCTCTTTAAAAAAGATACATTCATAGATACAATGTAAAATTTTTTAAAAAGCAGAAAGCGCATATCATGTTACAAGAAAATCTGAAAAACCTTCATCACTAAAATAAATCCTACCTATATTACTGAAAATTGAGAATAAAGAATGATGTCTTCCGGCATTCAGATAGGAAAAGGAAAGAACTCAAAGTTCTTAGAGCAAGACACCCAAGAATATCAAACCAGCTTGCAGTCATTAAAATGAAAAGGAAACTAAAAAAGCTTTCAAAAATTACATAACTCATCAGTCCTCCTCCAAAAGGAATTTTCACTTCTGTACATTTATCTTTCATAAAATTCAATTAAAATTAACTGTACCTCAGTAACCGTGAGGATTTCTAAAATCCAGACCATGGCTTCTCACTTCTATTCTCTGCTAACACTAGTCATGGTCCAGTGGAAATGTGGCAGGAAAATGACAAGCCTAGAAATCTTATGTTAGAAATCCAAGGGCATCTCAAAGACCCGTCAAAATGGCCTAGTACCCAGGTTGAAGAAACTCTCACTGGCCGAATGTGAAACAATTTGATCATCAAAAAACAACTTAAAAGTCATCACAAGAAAAAGAATTGTAACTATGGGTAGGGTTGGATATTAACTACACTTACTGTGGTGATCATTTCACAATATCTTCATATATCAAAGCTTTATGTTGTGTACCTGAAACTAATATATTATTATATGTGAATTTCATGTCAATAAGAAAAATAAGGTTTATAAAGGATTAAAAAAACCAACCGTGGTAGAGAGTTATAACACTTGGATTAAAGAAAAAAATCCATGAATTTATACTGATATGGAAAATAGGGATTGAAACAGTAGCTAACAATATAACATCATCGATGTAAGAATTTACTTGGCCAAGGATCATCAGTGGGTCCTGAAAGCATCACATGAAAAGCTATGGAAGGATAGGTTACATACATAATCTCAAACTATCACTCCAGAGTTCACCTAATTAGAAATGAAAAGAGTACTTTACAGTGGAGAAATCTGGTAAATACCAACTGCGAGACAGTATTCAAAGTTAGCATCCCTGATAATGGGACAGACAGGAACTATGTGCCTCCTTAAGGAGACCGTGGGAATTATACATCACCCGTAGAGTTTTCTAATTCAAAATGTTTGGCCATGTATGTAACCATTAAGGTTTGGAGATAACCTACAAAACAACTGGCCTGGAATCTTCAAATAAATCAATTTCGTGAAGACTAAAGGAGTTTAAAGAGACATGACCACTAAATGCAATGTATGATTTTAGATTGGATAAAAAACCAAAAACATATAAAGAAAAAAGTATTGAAAAAAATCTTTTCAGATCTTTTCAAATCTTTTCAGAACTTTTTAGATCATTTGGATTATAGGCTATATATTAAATAACATTATTGCATTGATATTCAATTTCTTAGTCTGATAATGATGTGGTTTTGTAAGAAAATATTGAATCATTTACAGAGAAAGAATCGGGGGGGGGCAGTTTTGGAGAAAGTTCCCTGGTGTGGGTACAACTCTTGGATTAGCAAATCAGAAAGAGGGAGCTACCTAGGGAAATTTATTATGTGTCATGAATGATACACTGGAGTATACAATTCTTTAGAGGGATACCAATGTAATAAAATAAAGCTTCTGCTCTTGGTAAACTAACCAAAAAGTGAAGTGACAAGCTAAATAGTAATGTGTAAGTATAAGAACAGAAGAAGAAACAAACATCAACAATAGGCATTACTACCCACTTCTTGCACACATTACTGTGCTAAGTTCTTAAAAGAATAAAGCATGGATAGTGCCATAAAGCTTAAGGTCCAATTGGCAAGACATAACTTATACACATGAAACAATTTAAAAGCAATGCAAGACACCATGTCCTCAAAGGCCAAATTCTGTGGTTTGAACTAAAAATGTAATAGGAATTTTTGGAAGGAAGAGATCAATGTCGGATGAAGTCACTGGGAATTGGGACTTGTGACACATTAAAACAAGCACAGAACTTGATCTTAGTGCAAAACCTACCCACATGTGTGCTGAGGAAATTCACTAATGGAGAGTGTGTGATTAAAGCCAGGTTTTGTTAATCAGAAGAGCTTTCATGGGGGGAGAATTCTGAGGAAAATTTGAAGGAGAGATGCAAATTATAGGACTCGTTAAATATATGTTAGAGAGAAAGCGACCTTAGAGATCATCTTTCCAGTTTCATATGTTTATGAGTAAAGAATCTCGGGCCCAGAGAAAGGCTGCAGTGTGTAAGGGAGAAAAGGGAAATATGGTTAATGGCAGGAAACTGGATGGGAATCTAGAGACCTGTTCAACTTTGGCAAGGCACTCAGCATTTCTAAACTTTTGGTAATGAGACAGAGGGGATATTTTCCTATCAGGATAAGGTGTCTAAACACCTCCCTTTGGATGTGGGCTCCCATAGTGACTTACCTGACCAACTGCGATGGAAATGACACTGGGGAATTTCTGAAACTAGGTCATTGAAACACTTACCCTTAGAGCCCCAAGCCGCCATGTTAAGTAGTCCAGCTACTCAGAGGCCACCGTGCTGTGGGAAGCTCAAGCTCTACTGAGAGGTCCTGGAGGATATGAAGTAATAGAGGGAGAGGGAGAAAGCCAAGGAGCACCACAGTGCCAGACATATGAGTGAAGAAGCCATTTTGGAAATGGCTCATCCAGCCCCAGCTACCCCAGCTGATGACCTATGGGTTGGAGATGAATCACCAATCTAAACCCGTCCCAAATTCCTGACCTACACCAGTGAGTAAAATAAATTGGTTGGTTTAAACCATTAAGCTTTGAGGTATTTTGGTAAAAAGTAATAGATAACCCAACAACCAGTTTTTAGTGTCCCTTATAACTGCAGTTCTCTGCTTTTATAAAATTCCACAAGAAAAAGCAATTTACAAATGCTTGGTTAAAGAAGTAAGCAAGTAGAGAGAAACAAGTGGGTTTGAATAGAGTGGTAGTTTGTCACAGAAATAATAAGAAGTATCTCTGGGAAATAAGGGAGTGCCAAGAATTACGATTCTTATATCACTTTCTAAGGATATGGAAAGTTATTTCTAATTGGCAAAAATAACCCCATTTTCCTTCCACCCATGTGACTGACAGTCTTCTCTTTAAGTGTAGTTATCCTTTTCAGTAAGATCTGAGTGATGATATTGGTTCTCCCCACTTCAAAGAATGGTTTTGATAGCAAAATATGGCTATCACCAATGCTCTTCACCAATGATTTCTAGCTCTTTTCCAGGTACATAGTAGGAGTGTACTTCTGTCCCCGTGGGTTTGAGGGAGGCCGTGTGATAGATATTTGAGTTGTGAGCAGAAGTAACACATGTCAGTTCCAAGCCAGGGCATTTAATGGCCAGTTCTAGACTTTCCAGAGCTCTCTTTCCCTCTGGCCCAGTGACCAACAACTGACATAGTCTGGCTCCATCACCCTAGATTTCTCGTGATCAAGGCTCCCTGCCAACCCAGGATAGACATATAACACGAATGAGAAATACACCTTTGTTCATTTAAAATCACGAAGATTTTTGAAAATTACTCAAAACTACTGCAACGTAACAGAGCCTATTTTGATAGAGGCACCAGAGAAGATTGTAAATGCTCTTGGAAACAGAGAAGTGATACAAAAGTGCGAGATATTGTTACTTCAAAGGATAGTCTCCAGCAGGCTTCTTAGTAGGGATGCAGCCAAAGCGATTCATTCAGCTGTCTACTGCAAGAGTTTCTTGCCTCACCTTACTTAACCGGTCATCCAGCTTCTCTGAGAGAAATTTCTGTGTGTATGGGATCATAATAATAACAGTGACAATCATAGCAACAGCAGGAAGGGCATCTGCCATTTATGGAATACCTACTGTATGATTGGAAACCATTGTATATATGATTTCCAATCCTCACAGCATATCTGTACAATGGGTTTAACACCCCATGTTTTTACAGATAGAGAAACAAGCTAAAGAAGTACAATACTGTGCTCTTTCTCTTTCTTTCCAATCTTTGGATCTCCACTTACGAAAGGAAGTCTAGTGCCGTGATGAAGAAAAGTGAGGGTCTTCTCTATTAAACACATATAGAATGTGGCAAATGTTCTGAACACATTATATGCTTGCTTCCACTGGTGTTTTCAAGGGGAGCTAAAAGCAGCTGAGACAGCTCTGTATCCAAGTCATCTGGTGCCCATGTGTGAAGATGTGCGTGCTTTCCTGTGTCCTCACAGGATGGCACAGATATTAATTGCTTAATATGTAAGAGGCAGAGGCTGGGAGCAATAATCCTCAATTCCAAAGCCAGCTTCGTTTTACCTTCATGGGACCCAGCATGGCGCTACCCACAGGCCTCTCAGGGCTTAAAAGCACCAATAGGAGCTTCAGCCCCACTCAGGGCATGTGGGGGATGGCCCCACGGCCAGAGCACCAACCCAATTAAGCACATATGGTCAACTTGAAGGGTAAAGATGTTTGAAATATCCCTGGCCCCACCCCAAATTTTGGGTGGCCCCCACACAGCCTGGAACTAGTATTTGCATGCAGAGATCTTAAATTAGAGCACATCAAATAATTGCTATCAGACTGTTTTGGTCTGGTCTAGGACATGAAGACATTCAGAAGGGTTTGGAGAGAGGACAAGAGCTCGCACTGCTGTGATTCCTGTCAGAATGACACGGATAGGACCAAAATTCCACTGACCTGTCTCTCTCCCTCTCCTGGAGACACCAGCACAAGCATTCTTTTCCTCAGTGAATCAACCCTCTCCCTTTGGGTAGGCCTCACCCTAAGCCTCAAATATCACCCTCCCCTCTCATCCTTTCTCCTCTGCTTCTGAAATTCCACATCTCCTCTAAGACACCGCCAAGAAATGCAGTCTCCTGCTCCACACATCTTGTCTGAGTTCAGAACTCCTGTATTTCAACTTTCTGGCTTTCCTTCCCAGAGTGACTCCCCAGAGGTGTATGTATTATACCCTGCAAATTCCCTGGGCTTCCTAGACATGAACATACACTTTCCTCATTTACTCCGTCAATTAATAGAAGTATCAGCTACCCAATGTGCAAGGCACAGGGCTTGGCGTTGGGCATGGCCATGAATCATGGAAACACCATCCCTGTCCCTATGGCACTTCCATTCCAGCAGTGCATTTCTGTCCCCACCCTCTTCAAACCCTCCCACCATCCAACCCCAAACAATGCTCCCTTATGTGCTTCCCTCTGCTTAGATATCAGGCCTTTTTCGTGGGGACCCTATAAACGTCTATCAATTTCCTCTTAGCTGAACAGTTGCTATTAAAAAAAGAGACGACATCCATTGAGTGTATTGTATTCATAGTATAAAAATACACAGTTATCATTTTGAATGAGTTCATAGACCACGCAGAGTGGAGAGAGAGCATTTGACACCAAGCAAGGAGCCCAAGTTTCTAATCGGTCAGTCAGAAATTATTATATATATATATATATATATATATATATGCACTCTTTGCTAAGCACTGTCTTAAGTGCTGAGGATACAGCTAAGGAGATGAGGCACTTGCCCTCAAGGGGCTTAGATTCTGTTAGAGGACATGGCACATTGCTTGTGGCTTCAGGTTTTCACACTGTTTGTGCCCTCTGGTAGTACACTTGCACACTGACTCTTTTTTCCTGGCAATTATTTTTGGCTAATGGACTGTGGCAGAAATGACACAAAGTCTTGCACACTTTTACACTCTCTCTTTCTCTGTCAGAACTCCGTCACTGCCTTGTGAATAAGCCCGAGCTAACTTGCTGGAAGATGAAAGAGGATAGAGGGGAGGCCAGGCGCCCTGGCTGAGAGCCAGGTAACCTCTAGAGGCTGCTACGTGAGCAAGCCCAGCCAAGACCAGAACTACCCTGCTGACCCATTAGACTTTTGGAGCCATAGGAAATACATAATAAGAAACGTGTACTGTTGTAAACCAGTGAGTGCCTTGTTCCATAGCAATATCTAACTGACACAAGGGGGAAACATAATAAGCATGTAGACAAATTAATAAGTCGTATCTATTCTAGAATAAGATAAATATGAAGACAATAAATAAAATAGTAGAAATAAAATGGAGTATTAGAGAGTGAGGGTAGGGGCTGTAAAAGGGATCATTTGGTCAAGATAGAGGGGGGAGGCCCTCGAGACGAAATGGCATTTGTGCTGAGATTTAACTGATGAAAAGGAGGCAGTTGTCTCTATTTGGAAGAACTTCATTCCAAACAGGAGCCACCATGGGGGGTGGGGAGTGGATATCCACACCGAGCCATTGACTAGGCAGTTGAGCTCAGGGAAGAAGCCCAGATCCAAGACCTCGACGTGGTGTCCCAGGACAAGCTGAGACCGTCTGAAGACCTCTGGATGAAATGAGCATCACAGACACAGTATCTGGGTTTCTGGAGGTATATTCAGGAGGTAGAGTCAGATTCATGGGATGACAAAAGTCAGGATACTGAGACGTGATGATGACTGCTACAGGAGGTTTGGAGTTCTGAGGTTGCTTGTAAAGTATGAGGGTGGAAGGCATACTAAGAGTGTTTCTTGGACAACTGGAAACTGAAAGCTTGGGAAAGTGAAGATTTAGGGCATTGTCTTGTCTTGTCTGCAGCTGGAGATGTTATGGTAACAGGGAGCTTGCTAAGATTAAAGGCCTGAGGATGGCCAGCCACACCCCAGAAGGAAAGGGCTGACTCATGAGCCCATGTTGTAGATGAAAACTTTGAGGTGGTTGGTCTCATCTCTGTGCCATTAACCAGCCATCTGGCTTTGAATACGTCTTTACGATCTCAAGGCTTCAGTTTCTTTCTTTATACAGTGAGGTCATGATGTCTTTCTCCAATGGCCAGTATTCTTTAAATTGTAAGGGATGCATCTCTGACCAGTTTAGGCAGAGAGAAAAATTATTGGTTCAAGTAAAGATGTAAAGTTCAAAAGTTGCTCTGATTTATAAGAATCTCAAAAGATATCACAAATTCCCTCTGTCTGTCTTCTCTCTGCCTCTCTCTCTCTCTCCACTCCCCCCCCAGCTGTGTTTATTACCTTTATACTCAGGATTATTCTATGTATTGGGGCCCATAGCAGGTCTAACTTAAGTTATCCATACAGTTAGTAATGTCAGAGGAAAAGAGATTCACTGATTGGCTTGAATCATATCCAACTTTGACTTACACACTCTGTTTAGGAAGACAGAATATACGTGGTTAGACCTAAGTCCTGTGCTCATTTCTAGATGTATAAGTGTGTAGGGGAATGGGGTATGAGAAGTCTACCATACATATTTGAAATGCTGCTATTAAAAAAAAATTACAGCTTGGCAAAGGTGAATACAAAGCCTCATAGATCTATGACAAAAGGCAGCTTATATCTACTGGGTGCTTGGTAGGCGCCTAGTGTAAAGTTAGATCCATTTTAATCAATGTTACCACTTAATCTTCATGACAACTCTTAGAGAAGGTTTTATTCTCAGTCACCTGGAGAAGAATTAGAAATGTATAAATTAATATAGGGATATGAAGAATCAACATCACTATGTTTATGCTACTCTTTTAGTTTAAATTTCTGGATGTCATTTTTTTTTTTTTGTCAATTTTCTCTTTAATCTCTATCTTGGTAGGATGTAGGAGGCTATCTCATGAGGAAGAACAATTGTAAGGCAGGCGTCTAAGAGAAGTAAAAACCTTCCTCTCACTCATGTAGCTGATAAACAGTGTTGATTAGGAATGATGGGCAAGTGAAGAGGCGGACCAGTGGTGGAGGTACATTTATCAGGTAGGGATTGTGGTTGGTCTTACCCCAAACCTATCCCTGCCAGTGTCACATACACTGTCACTAGCTTTGTCTTCATTCTGTGCCTGAGGGCATTTAGCCCACCTTTTATCCACATTGAAGCCTAATTTGGAAAATAAGCCCCTTTGGGTTTTGCCTTCACTTTACTCAATTGCCTTTTTTTTTTTTTAAAGATTTTATTTATTTATTTGAGACAGAGAGAATGAGAGACAGAGAGCATGAGAGGGAGGAGGGTCAGAGGGAGAAGCAGACTCCCTGCCGAGCAGGGAGCCCGACGCGGGACTCGATCCCGGGACTCCAGGACCGTGACCTGAGCCGAAGGCAGTCGCCCAACCGACTGAGCCACCCAGGCGCCCTCAATTGCCTTTTTATTTATCCTATTTCTCCACCATTTGGCCCAATACTGGCCACCCTCCAGCACCTGTCCCTGGCTGCCCTCACTTTTCTCGCTGTCCACACCTTCTGCCCAGCCAAACTTTATCACTCAGTCCTAATTGCTCCATAAAGTCTTCCCAGACACTAGCCCTCTTCTAGAACATTCTAAATTATAAATTGCCTTACTGCCTGTGCTCCTTCTCCCTCTCCTGCTTTGCACGTTAGTTATCCTTTGGTGGCTCATCTTTCCAAGGTAGATCGCAAGCTCTCTCCCGACACAGCATCACATACCCTGTATCTCTGAATTCTGCATAGTGCCTGGGGCCCCTAGGAGGCAACAGACAGGATGTGATGGCTACTCTGTTCAGTGCCCTCCATATCCATTAGCATTGGGCTCTACCTACATGCCCCTTTGAAGAAAGCAGACAAGTTAATTGAAAATAACTGGTCAATTCCATTCTCAAAAAAATCAATTCAACTATTCGTTTCATTGAATTAACTGGTTAATGCAGTTTTGCTTATGTAGAACTGAGTTAAAAGGAAATGACCTCAGTAGTTTTCAAATTAAATCGTGTCAGAGAAAGATCATTTCAAATTGGCAACTTGCAATGGAAACTATTCCACATTGCAATGTGCTTTCTCCCCTTAAATGCCTGACTGTTTTATTATTGTAGGACTGCTTGTACGCATGGTCAGAATGACCCCAGGGTCTGGATTTCTAAATCTAATGGCCCTGGAGTGCTCTTTCTCTGTCCAGACTTGCAAGGCTGAATGGGGACTTGTGTTTTACACATTCAATAAATAATAACAGAAAGAACTCTGTTATTTGCTGAGTGTTTTCATGAGAAAGCTTTATCTAATTAACCCAATATCATAAAACTATGTTAAATAATCTACGCGTGTTTTAATTTTGCAGCCCGAGTAACGTATCTGTGGAAGGGGGAGCGTATTATGGGGGGGGCAACAGCTTGCAGAGTGGTGCAAAGGGGACTTGAGAAAAAAAAATTGCTTAAATGTCTACGGATTAGCCCCTCGCTTAAGCCTTTGCCTCTATTCCCCCTGCTATAGACAGCAACATGTTCAGTACTACCCACTGGCAGATTCGTCGGTCATCCCTCAGAAGCCGGTGCGGGGGGAGGGCCAGCCAATAGGGCAGTTGGACTATTCTTACCCCAGTGGCCCATCTCCAAAAGGTCAACCCGGCTTACTGGCAATGACTGGTGGTCTAGCTGACAGAAAACAAGAACCAAGTCATTTTGACCTATTTCATCTGACTAAATCCTCTGGTCTTCGCTGAACCTCAGGCTTGACGTTACTTACTATGTGATGAGAAGAATCAGAAGCCACCCCGGGGGGTGTGAGACAATGGACCTGAGCAGGACAGACAGGACCAGAAATGAGAATAGCAACCTGTGTCCATGTAGGAGTGCTTCAGGTGGAGGGTGGGGGGTGAGGGGGCCACGGCTGCATTGGCCGGGGCATTCGCTGTATGCCAGGTCCTGTGGTAAGCACCTGGGGTTGCCTGATTTCTGCTCTCAGGAAGCTGGCGAGGAGGTGTAGCTGGGAGTGAGGCGGTAGGGGAGACCAACTGGTAACTCAGTAAGTATGTGCAGATTTCCAAGGGTGCACTCAGGAGGGCACCTGATCAGACGCGAGAGCTCTGTAGAAGGAGAACGCTTGTGTGTAAAGGATGAGTCCTGGGACCAAAGGACAAGTTCCAGGCGGATGGCACAGTGAGAGAGAAAACACAGAGCTAGAAACAGCTGGATGCACTCAGGTGATAGATTTTAATCCGAATAGCCCATGAGCTTTACTAAAGACACAGTTGGTCCTCAATGCCCCCAAACCTATTAAGCAAAGCTCTTTTTTTTAAATAAAGATTTTATTTATTTATTTGACAGAGAGAGACACAGTGAGAGAGGGAACGCAAGCAGGGGGAGTGGGAGAGGGAGAAGCAGGCTTCCCGCGGAGCAGGGAGCCCGACGCGGGGCTCGATCCCAGGACCCCGGGATCATGACCTGAGCCGAAGGCAGACGCTTAACGACTGAGCCACCCAGGCGCCCCTAAGCAAAACTCTCTTAAAGCGGTGGCAATGCCTATACAGTTTCCACCCCCCCCCAAGATTTTAAGTAATTTCTATGCCCAACGTGGGGCTTGAACTCACCACCCCAAGATCAAGAGTCACCTGCTCCTCAGACTTGGCCAGCCAGGCACCCCGCCTGTACAGTTTTTCATTGCTTTCTAGGTGATTCTAATACAAACTCCTTGCTAAGAGCTTGGGCCTTTGCAGGCTGCCTTTAGGCTAGAGCAAAGGAGTGGCTACAGATGCCCATCTGATAGGAGATTCGAAAAGCCTGGCTTTGTGCGCTGCCCTTAAGAACACGACCCTTCCCCTGAAAGTAATGGAGAAGCATGAAAGGGTTTTAATTAACAAGTCATATGAGCAGATGCATGTTTCAGAAACATTGTTTTGGCAGCCTGGGCAGAATGGGTGTAGGTGTGGGCATCTAGGGGGAATGAGGCAAAGGAGACGCCGGCCACACGCAGGGGTCCAGGAGGTCATTTCAGGGAGCTAGGCAGGGGGCGGTGAGGGCAGCCAGGAAGAAGTGACAGTGAATGGAAACTGCCTCCTCCTTGGATGTACGTGGTGAGAGGGTGGGACCTAGAATCCCTTCAGTAACAGTGTGATGGAGAAGAAACATTGTTGGTGCACGTGGTTTCCTCTTTCCACTGTAACACATGACCACAAACTGAGAGGCTGAAAACAACACACTCATCGCCTTATGGTTCTGGGGTTCAGAATTCCAAAATGGGTCCACAGGGATGTGTTCTTTCTAGAGGCTCTAGAAAAGAATCTATTTCCCTGACTGCAGCATCTAGAAGCCGCTTGCATTTCTTGGCTCACGGCCCTACGTCACTCTCTGTTTCCCTTCTCTGGCTCTGACTCTCTTGTGATTACATGACAGAATCCACTGATGGCATTGGTCCCACCTAGATAATCCAAGATAATCCTCCCATCTCAAGATTTTTAACCATATCTGCAAAGTCCCTTTCACCCTGTAAGGAAGTCCATCCACAGGTTCCAGAATTAGGAGGTGGACATCTTTGAAAGGTCATTACTCCGCCTCACACAACAGAGCTTGGAAAGGGTTGGTGTAGGGCCAGGGAAATGATTTCTGTTTGAATGTAATGGACGTTGATGTGCTCCGAGGAGGTCTCAGTAAAAATGTCCAGGCTGTGTTTGAATATTGGAGTTTGCATGAGGGTATACTTGGGTCATGGAGGACTGAGCTCAGAGTCCTGGTGGACACTGGCATTTACATGGCAAGGAGAAGAGAAGACACTTGCCAAGGGTACTGGGAAGAAATAAGTAGAGTTAGGAAGAAACCCAAAATCCGAGGGAAGGAGGAGGTGCAAATATGAGGAGGAAAAGGGATGACATCAGTGTCAAATACCACAGGTAGGTCAAATGAGCCCAGAGCGGAAATGCACCTGTGGACTTTGGCAGCAAAGTCACAGGTGACTGAAGGAGAGAGAAGTTTCGAGAAACTGCTAGGAGAGGAAACCAGGTTACACTGGGATGACATGTGAAGAGCAGTGAGCAATGAACAGAGAGGCATTTACGTACAGAGAACAAACTGACAGTTGTCAGAGGGGCTTTGGGTGCTGGGGTGGGGTGGTGCCAAATAGGTGGAGGGGAGGAACAAACTTTCAGTTATAACATAAGTCAGGGAGGTGAAAAGTACAGCATAGGGGATATAGTCAATAATATTGTAATAACGTTACATGGTGACAGATGGTGACTACACTCATCGTGGCGAGCACCGAATAATGTACAGAATTGTCAAATCAGTATGTTGTACACCTGAAACAATTACAACTCTGTCAACTATATTTCAGCAATTTAAAAAAAATATAGCAGACTCCCCTGTAAATTTTTACAAAATATTTTAAACGTAAGAGAAGTATAGAAAATAATTTAAGGAGCACCCACTAGCCACGCTTAACATTGTACTGTATTTGCTTAACATTTTACTTTATTTGCCTTTTCTTTTCGAAGCTTAACATTTTGCTCAAATCTTAACATTTTACTCTATTTGTTTCAGATTTTTTCAAAAGAAATAATATAGTACCAATGCCATTGAAATGCCCTGTTTTCTTCTTTTATCCCATTCTCTTTTTCTCCTGTCCCGGTGGACCCACTATCCTGAGTTTGATATTGATCATTTTGTGCATGTTTATAAAACTACTACATGTGTACATATTAATGAAAAGTACATAATATTATTTTGAATATTTCCAAATTTTATATAGATGGTGTCCTAATGTATAAATCCAAATTTTATATAGATGGTGTCCTAATGTATAAATCCTACTGTATAAATGTATGAATGAGTTTACTCAGTATTATAATTTTGAAGCATAAACATTAAGATATAGGTCACTAGTGATTTCATTTTAACTGTTATATAATATTCCATTGCATGATTATAATATAATTTACTTACCCGTCTTTCTTATTGGTTAACAATTAATTTGTTGCCATTTGTTACTATAAACAATGATACAATGAACATTCTTGTCTGAGTCTACTCTAGCTGCTATAACAAATTACCATAGACTGGGTGGTTTACACAACAAAAGTTTATGTCTCACAGTTATGGAGACTAGAAAGTTCAACATACAGTTGCTGGCAGAATCTTAATGACAACCCTCTTCCTGGTTTGCAGATGGTGGTCTTTCTTGTTGCATCCTAATGTGGCAGAGAGCAAAGAGACAAACAAGGTCTTGTATCTCTCCTTAGAAGTACACAATTTCCATGATAAGGGCCCTCCCCTCGTGACCTTTACACCTTTCCAAAGATCCCCTCTCCTAATACCCTCACACTGAGGATTAGGGTTTCAACATAAGGATTTGAGAGAGACACAAACATACAGTCCATAACAATTCTTAAGCATGCATCCTCGAGCTAACCCCCAAGAATTTCTCTGGGCCATCCTTACCTTCACTAATATCAACAAATTGCCCACCAAAGTAATATCAATTTCCATTACTACTGAGTATGAAAGCTTCAATTATTCTGCATCCTAACTAATACATTTTTATTACATGGATGTGCCTTGGTATTTCATTGTGTTTTTAATGTGGATTTCTCTGATTTCTAGTGAAATTGTGAATCATTTCATGCTTATTGACTATTTGGGTTTCTTCTGTGAACTGTCAGTTCTTATTTTCCATTTTTCTATTAAGTTGTCTTACTTTTATTGGATTTCAGATTTTTTATATATTTTGATTTTTTTTCTTAAAGCTTTATGAAGTTTTTCTTTTTACCTTTAGGTCTTTAAATAAATGAATTTATTTTTGTATGGGCTGTGAGATAGAGAGTGACTTCCCTGCCATAGAGCTATCCAATTGTTCTAGAACTGTTTGTTGAATTGTTTATTGTTGTACCTTTGATTAGAAAATATAAATTCTGTGATATAGAAGGTTTATATATATGCATGTATCTAATTCTTTTTTTTCTATCCTGTTCCATTTTTCTAAAAATCTCTCTGAGCATCTTAATACGTCATCTAAAATACTTATAAAGAATTTTTAAACCTGATAAAGCATCTTCTATGAGTTTTTCTTCAAAATTGTTTTAGCTATTTTCTGTTTCTTCATCCATAATAATTTTAGGATTGATTTTTCAAGTTCTCCAAAAAAAAAAAAAAAACTGGAATTTTTTATTGTATTACATTGAAATTCGTTGGTAATTAAGGTAGAACAACCATCTTTATAATAGTCAACTTATCTATCTGTAGACATGATATATTTCTCTATTTCTTTCTTCATTTATGTTCTTCAAAAACCTTTATTTTTTTATTTCTCCATAAAGTTGCTGTTCATATTTTATTAGATTTACAAATAAATTATTCCTTATTAACTTATACATTTCCCCCCCTGTGAACAGGAACAAGGGGTGGTACCTTATAGGTTTTGATGAAGTGTATATGTGTCTGGTTGGTTGTTTTGTTTTGTAAATAAATTTTCTCCATTAAGACTTTTTTTTTAAGATTCATTTATTTACTTGAAATAAATAAAATCTTTAAAAAAATAAAAAATACATTTAAAAAAGATTTATTTATTTATTTGAGAGAGAGAAAGCAAGCGAATCCTCAAGCGGACTCTCTGCTGAGTGCAGAGCCCAGCACTTGGGGCTCCATCTCATGACCCTGAGATCATGACCTGAGCTGAAATCAAGAGTTGGTCACTTAACCGACTGAGCCACCCAAGCACCCTTCTCCCATAAGATTTTTTTAATCAAAATCCTAATGATTTCTATAGGTTAATCTTGTAATATGCAACCTTGTGGAACTCTCTTACAGTTTAATAGCTTATAAAATCTCTTGGATTTTCTATGTAGAAAATAGCATCATCTGAAAAAGAAGCTTTTATTTTTTGCAGATCTCCTCTTTCAAATGCTGTATTTATATCTTTTTGTTTTCTTGGATCTTTAAATTTTGTTTTGTTTCTTTCATTGCATTGGCTAAGATCCCCATTATATTATTAAACTGAAACAGTGATAATGCTTATCCTTCCTTTGTTCCTAACATTTATGGGCATGCCTCTATGGTTTACCATTAAGAATGACTCATCCATTTATTCCTTTTATAGATTCTTGATATGCTAAAAGGTTTTTTAAATCAAGCAACATATGTTAAATAAATTTTAATTTTTTCTGCATCTCAGAGTGTGGTCCCTGGATCAGTATCATCTGAAAAATTGTTACATATGCAGGTTCTAGGGCTCCACCTCAGACCTGCTGAATCAGAGTATCTGGGCTTGGGTTCAGAAATTGGTATTTTAACAGACCCTCCAGGTGATTCCCATGTGTGCTCAAATTTGCAAACAACCAGTGTAGAGAAAGAAGTAGAGCACTGGGCCCAAATGTTCTGGGGGAGATCCTTCAGCATGGGTAAAGGAGGAGTGAGAGAGAAGTATTATCCCCAGCAGTGACCTACGGGCTGTTTCTTAATGAAGAATGAATCCCAAATCATAGATCTAGCAATGCACACGTGCAATAACAATGCAGTGTTATGCGGAAGCACAGCTCACTCTTGAATCCCACCCTGAACTTCTTGAGAAGCCTCTCCCAACTCCCTCAGGCTACAGTTCACATCCTTTCTTAAGTCAACAGTTCTCTGCTCCCATTTCTATTATCGATTGCTTTATATTTGTTTGTTTCCATATCTGTTTTCCTATTAGATAATAAGTGCCTGCCTTTATTTTGAGTCCCATTCATGGACTTGGCAAACAGTAGATAAATGTTTGCTGAATTAATGAATTAAGGCAAAAAGACACAATTACTTCTGACTACAGAAAATAAGGAAAGGCTTCAGACTTTGAGATGGGTTTTAAAAGAGTGGTTTTTGTCACTGAAGAAATTACAGCCTTTTGGAGAAAAAGATTAGATGTGTGAAACACTACATACGAAAACTGATCGGGGAGATGTGTACTGATGCCTGAAACTTAATTTGAAATCCATCAAAATGAGATGGATAAAGAAACAGATACACACGTGATAAAACAAGTAGCAAAATATTTATAGTAGATTCTAGGTCAGGGATCGGGAGAGCCTGTTTTGTAAATAAAGTTTTATTGGAACACAGCCATACCCATTCGTTTACATATTGTCTATGGCTGTTTTTGCACTACACTAGCAGAGCTGAGTCGTTGTCAGAGACCATATGTCCTGCAAAGTCTAAAATATTTACTATCCAATCTCTTACTGAAAAAAGTTTGCTGACCTCTGTCCCAGGCAATGGGTATATGGGTGTTGACCATATAATTTCTTTCAATTTTTTATATGTTTGAAAATCTACATAATAAAACGTTGAGGGGGAAATAGAGAACAATTTAAGATAAAATATGATTGAAACCAACTTGAATATAAGGAAGTGCTGAGAGGGATTGTAAAAAGCATAAAGATAGAACAATAGATGTTTAGTTGGGGCAAGATTAAGAGAGACTAGAGTTAATACGAATCATCCCATGAAATAGGAGAGGTGGGAAGGATTAAAAGTGTTGGCCGAATTAGAGAGAAGTGGGAGTTTTCCAAGAGCAATAAGTGGCGTAAGTACCAGAGGGTCCATTTGGTGGTTACTTGCTGGTCTAGATGATAGTCCACCTCCCCCCACCAACCTCCCCACCTACACAGCAACACAAAACACACACTGGTATCTGTGTGTGAGGAGTCCCCCAGCCATCTGCATAGGAGATTTGCTTTTGCTGTTCCTGGGAGAGGTGAGAGAAGTTTTAAAGGGTAAAGGAGCTGAGAAGCAGAAAAAGAGAAGCTTGGGGTGGTTTGGGGCTCTCTAGGGAGAGTTTGAGAAGCAGAAGCTGACGAAATCGCTCTCAAGAGACCTTGGGGATACTGAGCCAGGTACCGCTGCTTTGTCAGCTCTGGTGAGAGTGTGGTGCAGTGTAGGGGGGAAGTCCTGCCTATGTCACCTGTGTGGGCCTCTGAGCATGAGAACCTTCAGGAGCCTTAGTCCAGCACCTGGAGTAGATTCTTGGTGGGGGGTAGGGGGGGTGGGAGGGGAGGAGGGTTTCATCGGGGAATTGTCCATGGTGAAGATTCTCCAATAATGGGGTGGGAGGGAGTGAAAGACATTAAGTGCCCATGAGAACCCCATGTCAGCCTAGATATGGGACAGAAACCGCCCCTCACAGCCCACAGTAACATGACTTTCTATTTCTTCATCTTTATTAGCATGGCTTTAATTTTCCAGGAGTCTCCTGTCTGGGCAAATTATTTGGTTTTTCATTAAAGGAATTTCCCAAAAGGGTCCTGAAAGACCCTTAAGATCTTTAATGGAAGTTTCAAGAGTCTACATCCTAAGATTCCTTGACTCCTGTGCCTCAACACACTCACCTTGCTATTCCTTCCAAATCCCAGACTATTATACTGTGATCATTACCCAATGCCAATGAAGCCCCCAGTTTGAAAGACATAAACTAAATTTCCAATTCTCACTAAAATTCTGACCTTATCTTCCCCCTCCAAGATGCTACCAAAACTTTTTGAGGTAGTATTCTCCCTTACCACGCTACGCATTGTCTTACCAATAGGTTATACTGGTGATATTTGTGGAGTCAGCCTTTTACACTGGAAAGAGCAGATGAACAATATAAAGTAAATACCATGGCTGCAGGTAATACATTTATGGGTACCCACATTGCTAACTCCAAGGAATGATGAGGAGGGGGGCACCTGCTGGGGGACTAAGGCTTCATTTGTACCACTAAGGGTTGGAACCATCAGAGTATAATCTATCAGAGTATAAACTATCAGAGTAGTCTTCCTACATGAGGATCTCCATCGCCTTTGGTAGAAATTCCCAATTCTTTAGCAAGTGTATTAGGCCCCACAAGTTATGGCCCTCTTCCCTGTTCAGCTATGATAACCAATTTACTAATGTAGCCAGCACTCTCCTGGTTTTAGCACTTAAAGTCCCACATCTCTGAAAACCCTGGGGTCCCTGGCAAATCAGGACGGTTGGTCACTCTGCTCCTCACAGTGAATCCCCTGGCATGTAATCCAGCCATGACTGGGAACCAAGAGGAAGTTCTCCTTTCAGGCAGCCTGTGTTCAGGCTCCTCAACCCACCAGCAGGGTGACCTTGGGCAAGTCACTGGCGTCATCTGTGCCTCAGTTTATCTATCTGTAAAGTGACGCTTAAAAAAGTACCCATTTCATATGGTTGTTGTGGGATGAAATGAAATAATGCTGGTGAAGCGCTTCAAGTGCCTGGCACATAGCGAGCATTCAATAAGAGTAATTGGTTCTTATTAATAACAATTAGAACAATTCTGCCTTGTTTGTGCTTTTATTCTCTGGCATAGCGACAGGCTTCGCACGTAATAAGCACTAAATGAATGAATTATGACTCTCTTTACTTCAGTGCCCAAACATTGCATTCTGTCACCTTTGGACCACGCACACTCCATGGTATGATCCATTCCACCTGGGGCCTTCGCCATCAAATGGCTGACCTTCACGTGCGTGCCTCTGACTCCTGGCCCATCCGCTTGGCTGATGTTTGCTAAAGTTCCAGGTTTCAAATTAAGCATTACTACTCTAAACCTATTCTTCCCTGAGAGGTGCCCATACCCAGGCTGTCCTGGTCACCTGTACCCCTCCCCATAGCTGCATGTACTACATACTATGGGCTGAACGTGTCCCCCCGAAATTTTATGTGGAAGCCCAATCCCCAGGGTGATGGTGTCTGAAGGTGGGATCTTTTTTTTTTTTTTTTTTTTTTTAAAGATTTTATTTATTTATTTATTTGACAGAGAGAGAGACAGCGAGAGAGGGAACACAAGCAGGGGGAGTGGGAGAGGGAGAAGCAGGCTTCCCGCAGAGCAGGGAGCCCGATGCGGGGCTCGATCCCAGGACCCTGGGATCATGAACTGAGCCGAAGGCAGACGCTTAATGACTGAGCCACCCAGGCGCCCCTGAAGGTGGGATCTTTGAGAGTGAATTAGGCACTGAGGGTGGAGCCTTCAGGAATAGAATTAGTGCTCTTATAATAAGAGACACACGGGAGAGCTTGCTTCCTCTTTCTCTGCTCTCTGTCATGTCAGGAGACAGCAATCTGCAGCCCAGGCAATGGGTCTCACCAGACACTGGCTCTGCCAACAGCTCGATCTTAGACTTCCAACCTCCAGAAGGGTGAGAAATAAATGTGTCTTGTTTAAACCACCCAGTCTAGGGTGTATTTCTTACAGCCGTGCAAACCATCTGACACGGGACTCCATGGATTGCTTAATAGATAACAAACTCCAAGTGGACAGCAACAAAATGGGCTCTTTTAAAATTAATTCCCAGAGACTAGCACATACTGGACACTCAAATACATTTACACCAAAAGTAGGAAGGAAATGCATTTAATGAATGATTTTTAGTTGATCTCTTCCAGCTGTGTGGGACGGTTTCGCATACTACCGTACCACCTACGTCCCCTTGCAACTTGAGGACCAGCTCTCCTTCCAGGGAAGCCATTTTCCAGTTCTTGAATAAAACATGGAAGAGCATGAGAGCAGAGACATGGAGCAATTTCTCTATTTTACCCAAACTAAGATTTTTTTTTTTAAGGCATATAATTTGGAGAATGATTTTCATCTTTGGAACTTGGTCCTAAACCTTTCTAGTCTAACATTATATATACCAATTTTTCCTGGCGACATCACGCTGAAATCTGATTAGCACCAGATTACAGTATGGGGCAGCTTTTTAAAGAGCCTTGCGAACCAAATCCTCGGCAGTGGTTCAACCGGTCTCCCAAGTGGGCCTCTTCAAGGAAGCCAGTGAACCAGGACGCTCGGGGTGGCAAGCAGAGGAGTTAACTTGTGACAATACTTGTCCAAGTCTTAAAAGTGGAGCATCTGCTTCTTGGCCTCAAAAGTGAAACAATCCAATAATTACAGTCCTCGGTGCTTTTTTTTCTACCTCAGGAAACATTTTGCAACTAACTAGCAATTTCCAAAAATATGGCTCAAGCAACACATCTCCTTATCTCCTCGTGTAGGAGAGGGTGTGAGTTGTAACGAGGCAGGGGCTCGTTATCTTAGGGGGTTCTGGCAAGGTGCTCCCGGGGACAGCTTTTAATTGGGTAAGCGTGTGATAGCTAGGTCTGGGGCTTTGAAACTATCTTCCAGGAGAAGCCAAGGCCCCATTTAACCAAAGCATCTAGTTAGGACAAACTGAAAAGGCTCCCCCAGGTGGGTAGGGGCAGGGATCCCCAGGGAAAGAAAGGAAGTAAATAGTTTGGCATTTTCATACCCCTCTCTGGAGGCTGGGATTTTGCATTCGATTTTTAAGGGATCCCAAGATTTTGGAATCTGTTCAGGAGGAAAGACCAGAATTCCAGGTGATCAGCCCACAAGTCACCATAAGCAGGTGATAAGTCTGGGGACCATAAATGCCGCTGTCACTTACAGTACCCAGGGATTGTGTGATGGTGGGACCCCACTGACAAGGCTGGTATCCGAGTCATTTAAATCAAACAGGAAAAAAAAAAAAAAAAACAAACACATTAAAGTTGAATTGTACTGACCTCTGCCTTGGAGTCAGGCTGGAAACCACTTATCCCACTCAGGGTCCCATGAAATGTGGATGTTAGTAACAGCAGAACTGACTTCTCTGTTAATTTCAAGGTCTTGTATCCAATAGCAGTAGCTCTCAAATTTCAGTGAGCATAAGAATCAGCTGGGATCATTAAAAACTTAGATTTCCAGATTCAGCTCAGCACTTGCTTCCTCCAAGCAGTCTTCCCTGATTTTTGAGGCCTCTTTTGTGCACTCATATTACCCCAGGAAGACCGAAAACAAACAGACTTGTCTACCTTCCCACAATTGTTTTCAAAGCACTGTCTCTGGCTGATAACAGGCTCAACAGACACATTGGAACCAAGATGTGTTGGACTCACTCTACAAGTTTACTCAAGTGTATGAAAATGTTCCAAGGCACATGCATGCGGGCAGAGTAATGAGAGATGATTTTCCCAAATCCTCCAATTTGCTATGTGTCCATTTTGCCTGAGCACGTGCCTGTCGGCCAACAGTCATTTCCTAACCCAATTCTTACAATTCACGAAATGAAGTGGACCATTTGGTCTTACCTTGGTGCGTGGCTCTGGAGTGTAAATCCCTTCAGAGCATGAGTCAGCAAAGGGACAAATGGAGAATGCAGGGCCCCTGGGAGAGAGTGTTTTATGAAGGCAAGCAAGGGGTGTGTCAGAAACAAATCCTAAAGGCTCATAGCAAGACTAGGCCTGTCTTTCTTCTGAGAATTAAAATTGAAGAGAGAGATGGTTGTTCTGGGGACACTTTTATTTGAGTTGAAAAATGAAATAAAAAAATTTTTGTCTGAAAGTAGGTTTGGTTTTGCTGATGGAATTTTACAAGAAAAGTAGATTTTATTAGCTCACACGGTGGGTTCTTTCTTTCTTTCTTTCTTTCTTTCTTTCTTTCTTTCTTTCTTCTTTCTTTCTCTGAGCTCCAGGGTCATGGAGAAAAGATACTTAAAGCATTTCTTAAAATAAGAGCACTTTTTAAGTCAACAAGATCATATTGACTAAGGTGTATTGACATTAACAACATTACCATTTTCTCAACTTGTTCTGAGGATAAACGAGTGGCAGAGGAACAGGTATAATTACTGGTAGTTGTTCCATAAGACTTGGTAAAGCCTTTTTGGTCTATTTCCCAGAAACGAGAAATATGAAAGACGCTAATGAGCGGGTACAAAATGCTTTTACAAATCAGGTGGTTGCCAATTCTGCACCTTCATCACCGCTGAAGGAGACCTAATCGAATTGTCAGCTGAGAGATCATTAGATGTAATTTTTGATGATAGATCCTCACATCTCTCAAAGGAGCTCAGAGGCTGAGGGATGCTGCCGTACCAAAATGCCTGCCATTCCCACCCAGGTCTTCAGGTGAAAAAGATTTCTCGGTTCCCACGACTGACTCCAAGACAAAAAGTAGGGATGGAGTTAATGCTCAGACTTGTCTGTTAAAGCAAGAAGGAATATTCATCCTCAGACCCAGAAAGGCTAGAGGAAAAAAGAAACGTCCTCCTATTTCATTAGAGATGCTTTTCCCATGGATTCTGGGTTTTACTTTTTATGTCTAATAATTATTTATCAATATTTGTACTGCATTTATGATGTTTCGCTTAGCTGTGCACTAACAATTGTAATAATAGCTCAGTCTAGAATAATTTTATTAAACTATTAGAACATTCTGGTAACATGAAATAAAAATAAACTTCAATTTTATACACATTCCTGATGCAGATGTGTTTGACAGGGTGATAAAGACTTTTAAGTATAAAAATATGTTACATTAGGCAAAAGTTATGGAGCAGAAGTGGAATGGAAATAGGAGTTTAAGGAGAAAAAGTATGACATAAAATTTACCTTCTGTTAAATAAGAGCTTGTTGAATAATTTTTAGAGGCCTGGTATGGATATTAAATTGCTATTACATTTAAATTCTGTTAGATAAATTTAAAAGAATGATACAATTGTTTTACTTCAAAATGCCTATATTTCTAGTAGGTCAGAAATTTTATGCTTTTGAATTTATTTTAAATTTATGACACAAGATTAAAGATGTCACCTTAAAAAGATGTGCAAAGGTACTGTCTCAGTTATTAATTGCTGCATAAGAAACCACCCTCCTCCTTTATGCGTAACAGGACAATCATTTTGCTCCTAATTCGGTGGGTCAGTAATTTGGGCTGGTCTCAGGTGGGAGGTTGATCTGCTGGTCTCATCCGGGATCACACGGGCAGCGCAGTTACCTGGCTGCTCTGTGGTCTGACGTGGCCTCGTTTCCATTTCTAGAAGCTGGTGTTGGTTGTTGACTACTCTATCCTACAGTTCAGCTCAATCTGAGCACCACGTGGAGAGAGCCACAGATTCCACAGGTGAAGGGCTCGGTCTCCCAAGACTGCCCCCTCACGTTTAACCCTCCAGAGGCCAGTCACAAGCCCGTGTTGTCACCTGCGCTTTGGACCCACCAGCTAGAAATGGACCTCTTTGGGTTTAATTTGCTAGAGCAGCTCAAACAACTCGGAGAAATGTTTCACTTACTAGATTACTGGTTTATTACAAAAGGCTATAGCTCAGAAACCAGATGGAAGACATATGGGAGAGATGTGGGAGGCAAGGTATGGGCAAGGTATGTGGGGAAGATAGCTCGGAGCTTCCAGGCCCTCTCTGAGTGCGCCATTGTCCCCGAATCACCCTGTGCTCACCAACCTGGAAGTTCTCCAAAGCTTGTCCTTCTGGGTTCTTATGGAGGGCTCATTACAGAGCTATTATTGATTAAATCATTGGCCAGGGGTGACTGATTCACTCTCCAGCTCCCCTCCCTTCCTGCCATGCCAGGGGTGGGACCAAAAGTTCCAACCTTCCAATCACATGCTTGACTCCCCGGGCAACCCCCCTCAGGTAACCAGGGGGCATTCCCAAAGTCACCTCATGAACAAAACAAAAGATACTTTTACCATGCTCATCCCTCAGGAAATTCCAAGGGTTTTTGGAGCTCAGTGCCAGAAACGGACAAAGACCAAATATATATTTCTTGTTATAAATCACCTTCTCACAGAAGCCCAAGTGGACTAATACGGGGACATTTTTGGCATGAGAAATGAGCTGCCCTCCTTAAATTAGGAGTTGCCCAGTTGGCCCTTGGTCTTCTTCAGTTACTTTTATATACTTAACTGAGGGTGGGTGATCTAGGGCAGCACTCCTCACATTTTTTTAAAAAAGATTTTATTTATTTATTTATTTATTTGAGAGAGTTTGTGAGCAGGGCGAGGGGGCACAGTGAGAGGGAGAGGCAGAGAATCTCAAGCAGGCTGGGCGTGGGCCTGAAGAGGGGCTCGATCCCACCACCCTGAGATCAGGACCCTGAGATCATGACCTGAGTCCAAATCAAGAGTCAGACACTTAACCCACTGTGCCACCCAGGAGTCCCATCCCTGCTCACAATCACTCTTCAAGATTACTGAGGACCCCAAAGTGCTATCATTCATGTGGATTATAATAACCTTTAGTACACTTACCATATTAGAAATTAAAACTAAGAATTTTAAAAAATCTTTAGAGCAGCCAAGTTTTAAATGGAAAATAACATTTTACAAAACAAAAAAAATTAGAAGAGCAGTATTATTTTACGTATTTGGAAACCTCATTAATTTCTGACTGAATAGAAGGCAGCTGGATTCTCATGTCGGCTTCTGATTTCAATCTGTTGCAGGCTGTTGTTTTTGGTTGAAAATCCAGCCTCACAGATATGTAATTCAAAAAGGGAAGGGTATTTAAAGCCTTCTCAAATAATTGCGGATATTCTCTTTTGGTACTATACCAAAACTTGACAAGTAAGAGATCTTAAAGTTTAGCTGCTTTATGGATTCTGAAGCCATATCAGTGAACTTCTATATTCTGTTACATTAAAATCCAGGCGTCTGTCTTGCACTTTGAACAAATCTTTTACTCATTCATGAATATATAACATCATGCATCGGTCATTTGATTTATTGGTTCTTTACACCATGAAGATCTTCCAAATAATAACAGATTACACTATACAAAAAAAAAAATCACTTTGGGTTAATATGGGTTTGGAGGAAGAGTGATGGTATGACTCTTGGCAGGGTGGCAGGGCCCCTTCTCTGGCTGCTCTCTATTCTCAGCGCTCCCAGTCGCTGGACTGGCTTCAATCTGGGAGCTGATTGAGTGACTCTGACTATTCTGGTGATTCAGCTCAGGCTTCAGTCTCCCAGACTCAGCACATTCCCGCTTACGCAGATCATGTCCGAATCTGGCAGATTGCCTGTCCGTCTCTCTCCTAGGGGCACCACAATGAACTAGCCAGTACCTTGGGTCTCTGTGAGTCAGACCGTTCTGATTACTGCCTTGACTCCACGGTCCACTATAGTGACCAGGTCCACCTCACCTGGCCCTGGTCACCCCTGGATCCCGTCATCCCCATTCTTTGGATGATGCTGAGGCATAGGTCACAGACATGTATTTCTTTCTTTCTTTTTTTTTTTTTTAAAGATTTTATTTATTTATTCATGAGAGACAGAGAGAGAGAGAGAGGCAGAGGGAGAAGCAGGCTCCCAAGGAGCAGGGAGCCCGATGCGGGACTCGATCCCAGGACGCTGGGATCATTACCTGAGCTGAAGGCAGACGCTTAACCATCTGAGCCACCCAGGCGCCCCAGACATGTATTTCTTAATGCTATGGTGAAGGTCATGTCCTTTGGACCCTCCCGGAGGAGGTGAATAGATTTGACATGATTAAACCCACACTAGCATTCCAATCTCCCTAAGCTTTTGGATACCTTCCTCTGCAGGGTACCAAGGAAGCTCTGCCATTTGAACTTCATTTCGTGTAGGCCTACTCTGGGTCCATGTTTTAGTCAGCCAACCAAGCAAACTGCAAGAGCCATTCCTAGCCTGTGGAACTTAACACTGAATCTGGATTCTCTGTTTACTGAGCCCAGAGCAATAACTTTGGCCTGATTACATATCCCTTCTTCCTGGATCCCACAGCCTTATGACCCCTTCCTACACATGGGTTTCTGTCAATATAATTTGGCAAAAATCATCAAATTCCTTTCGTGTGTATGACACTGATTAATGGGTCACAGTGTACCCTTGGGACCACCTCGAGTTTGAGTCTAGTTGTATGTTTCAAAGCAAAAAAGGTGGTACAGTTAGGTTCTGAGTATCAGCAGGGCCTTGAAGGCAACTTCCTCAAGGAGGGCCATTATACATTCTTCAGGCAAGGGATGACTAGCCTAGGAGCCTAGGAGTTCAAAGTCCCTAGCTTCCTCAGAATGCCCTTATCCCAGTATGTCCCCATCCCATACCCCAGTATGTCTCCATCTCCCCATCCCAGGAATCCCTATCCCCCCATCCTAAGAATCCCCACCCCCCATTCCCAGTATGTCCCCATCTCCCCATCCCCCATCCCAAGAATCCCCATTCCCTCCGTCCTAGCATGTCCCCATCCCCCCAGCCCAATATGTCTCCATACCCCCATCCCAGTATGTCCCAATCCCTCCACCCCAGTATATCTCCATCCCAATTTCCAGGATCCCTTTCCTTCTCAATCGATGCCCTAACTTTAACAAGAGACCCCTGGCTAGAGGTTGGAAATTCATTCACTTTGTAATTCAGCTACCTGAAGGATTAGACTTCCTTTTGTTTTTCAAATGAGATCTTGGGCTACAGAAGAAGAAAGCATAGCTTTCAGGGCAGCAGGAAAAGCTTTCAGATCCCCTAGGTAGATGTTGAGCTGCGCATTTAAAGCTCTTAGTCCCTCCTTTTCTTTTTCCCAAGCTCTCTAGCACAGTTAGAAACAACAAGCCAATCCATTATACTCCTGATTTTGACTAAAATGTTCTACGCCAGTAAGCACCCAGTCATGCAGAGCCTTGCCCTCTATCAGTTCCAGGTATCTACAAGGGAAGTCTTCTCGAATGACTTCCTGCTCCTTCCTCGGTCTCCAGCCCCTCTTCTGCACACTCAAAGCACTGCAGGCATATCTCCACTATTGAACATTTCTCTTCTTTCTAACTTCTGTCCCCTCACCCCCACCCCAGTATCTGCCCCCCACCCCGCCCTCCAGCCCTCCCGTCTGTGACCCTTCCCCCCCAGCATCTCTCCTCCTGCCCGGCAACCTCTAGGCGAGGGTTATCCCTTGATCACGGTCGCATACCCAACACTTCCACAGCAGGTGCTCGCCAGAGGTTTGAGGAATTAATACACATTTGATCTGTCCGGTTCCAGGCTGCAGTGACCTTTTAAAATAGTATGATAATGGGGCACCTAATGAAAGATTTCACTTGGAAAGTTCCCCAGGGAAGTTGTGAGGAGACCTTGCTTTTCCTGCAGGCTGGGCCATTAGCTGTCTGGCCTCCAGTGATTCACAAAGAGGAGCTTCCACATTATTCTACGTGCTGGCAGAGGGATGAATGGACACGTCTTTATTGAGACCCTCTTGCCCTGGATGCTTCTGAGGATTAACTCCTTGTGATCTGTTCACCAAAATGATGTCCTCCTTGGGCCACGGGCTGTGATATCTGCTCTCTTGTCCCCTTCGCTTCATGCTTCCCTCCGGAAAGACAGTGTGGTTTAGGGCACTGCACGGTGAATTTGGTGTCAGGTGGTTCTGCCTTTAATCCCGTCTTGCTCACTTCCTGGAAGCATGATCTTAGTAACTTGATCTAATGCCGTGGGCTTTGTGTCTTTCTGTAAACCTCATTGAATGACTGTGAAAGTAAGTTGCTTAGTATTTCCAGCAACCAAATCACACAACAAAATTTCGGCTGATTTCAGGATCAGTCTGGCTCCCAATATTGCCTACCTGTCGTTTACCTAACAGCGCCTCCTGGCCTCAGTGTCTTCATCTGTGACGTGGGGATAATAGTAATACCCAGGTTACAGAATTATGTGAATTTAAAAAAAAACACGAACTGGTTTTGGAGGAGAGAAGTGTTATTTTTTATTATTTAGTTTGTTGAAATATGTGTTTTTTGATGCACATTCTGGTCTCAAGGAAGTGTTCAAAGGTTCCAATGGTTTCCCTTTTCATTTATGTTTGTTTTTATTCTTTATCTCTACAAGGGATTTCAAGGTTCTTGTGCTAACAAGTTTGCTTTCTTCCCAGCACCCAACACAGTGGTTTTGATCTATGATCCCCAGATGTTCATTAATTTTTTTTAAGTTAATGGGATGATCTTAAGAAGAATCCAGACAATGGAAATGATGTGTTTGAATTAAAGATGAAGAGAAGGAGCCCTGGGATGAGTAAAGGCTCAGGAATGTGCAGGCTTTTGGGGGTACTGGGTCGTCTGGTTGAGGTAAAGCCTACAGAAGCGGAGTAGAACAGAAGAACATCAGTAGAAAGCGTGGCAGCGGACCTGCAATCCCACAAGTGGAGCCATGTTCCAAATTCGGAAGGGCATTAGACACATTGTGATCTAGCCAATGAACCCATCCCAACTCCAGACAATTTCAGCAGCTGTGGGCGGGTGAAATGTCTGTGGACTTTGACATCAAACAGACCCAGATTTGCCTGTGATAACTCTGGCCTGGGTTACTTGCACCCACCACAACCCTCAGAGCCTTGCTTGCTCTTTTTTTAAGATGTGGATGGTAACGCTGATTTCTTAGGTTTGCCACGAGGCTTAATGAAATCATGTTTGTGGAAGTGCTGTCCTTTTGGAAAACAGAGCCGTCACTAAGTTAAGCCTCTGCTTGAACATACTCCCTGTAAGATAGCTCTTTCTGTTTCCAGATTTTTCTAACACTAGCTAGCCAGGTGTTTCATTAGGTGCAAGAGAAAATGAGAAGTCATAGATTCTGGGAACATGCACAGCATGATCCAGATAACTTTGCTGCCTATGAGGGAAGAATGAGAGAGAGGGCCAGGGCAGGAAGCTGCAAATAGAGGCCAATGCTGCAGTCCTATGATCCAAGCATGGATGCACGAATATTTATATGTCACTCAATTTCTATATACTGCATTGATGTTTTCTGTGTGCCAACATTGGATGAAGCATACCACATACATTATAATATTTACTCCAAGATGCAGGTACAATGAGCCCCCATTTCATAGGTGAGGGTAATGAGTGAAGTGAAGTGACTTGTTCAACAGTATTTATCTTCTAAGTGGTATGATGTGGTTAAGGGGTTGAGCAGCTAGCTTATAGTTGTGGTAGTGGGAAAGAAAGGAAAGCTTTTCTCACCTTGTTGTTGCTAATGATCATCAGTGTGGCCTCAAATGCCTTTTAGAACAAGGCTTGGTAAAAATTAATAAAATAGTAATGATAGCATTGCCTCATCCCAAAGGATCTTTTCATCCAGGCATCCTTGGCTTACCACCCTTTGGAAATCCACTCCCAACATGTTCCTAACGCAGAGCCCACAGCTAAAATGCCCTCTATAGCAAACTGCATGTTTTCCATCCCCCACTGCTTTTCACCAACTTCAGGAAGACTTCCCCCATTGAATCCATCCTTCCCTCCCTCCATCTGGCCATCAGACCCTGTGTCATCCCCAGCAAACTTTCTAGCATCAACCACGTCCTAGTTTTCCTCATTCTATGTGTCTACAGTCCCCTTTTGTTATATTTGTTCCTTATCCACGCCCGTGGGGTGTGGGCTTCTGGAGGGCAAGAGCACTGTTTTATTGACAAAATGGCAGATTGCTAAGAGCTCTGGGGATTGGAGTACTGAGTTCCCAGGGCATCACTGCCTTTTCTGTAAGATCTGCAGGTTGGCCTAGAGTCTCCTCCAGATTCTCAGAGCCATCCATTGGGAGGTTATGGTCACTTCTGCTCTTCCTCACTGACAGGGCTGTGCACACACAAACCCTGAATAATTCTGTAGACCAGAATGGTCAACCAAGGGTTTCCAGGTATTCTTGTTTGAGCGATGGGAAGGTGATGCAAATTTGAAAACTACGTTGTCATGGTTTAAGCTACCAAAACCGTGTTCCTACAATTCTACTTCTTCACAGCCCCAAAAGGCTTGCTGGTGTTTTAAATCTGCTCTGCCTGTCAAAATGCACCTCACATCTCAAGGTCATTTTGACAGATGTCCTGTCCACTGTGGAACCCGCCCCAGTGCCTCTCTCCATGACTCCCCAGGCTGGTTTGCTCCAGCCGCATGGAAATTACTGCTGGTAACATGGATGCATCTGTTGTCTTCCAACTGGATGTCTTAAAGATAGGGACAGTTACCTTTTAGCTCCCCTAGTGCTTTTGACCCAATCATTACCCAGTGACAAATTCATTGATAAATGAATCATGTATGATTCCCTATTTAAACTTTTCAGTTTGTGGGTACTGTACATCTCCCCTTACTCTGTCTTTCTACCTGTCTTCTTACTGCTCACGACCTGTCATCAAAGAGGGATGGGTTTCTGAGAGAAGGCAATAAATGAGAGGAACTGTAAAAGGTGAGTCAGCTGATTTTTTACTATAACTCAGTTGGGTGTTGTGTGGATGTTACTCACTTTGATAAGACCCTGATACCATGAGACTCTGTGCAAGGTCCAGTTATGCTGCCTTTGTTAGCACTCAGACTCAAAGTGGGCCAGACCCCGCAGCTAAGTAAGATCTTGGATTAAATTTTGGGACAGAAAAGGGATACTAGTGAAAAACTGATGAAATTCAAATAAAGTAGTAATGTTAATTTTTTAGTTTTGAAAAATGTGTCATGGTTATGTAACATTTTACCATTAGGAGAAGCTGGGTGAAGGGTTTATGGGAATGCTATGTATTATCTTTGCAACTGTTCTGTAAATCTAAAGTCATTCCAGAATAGAAAGTTTATTTTAAAAAAAGTGGGCCAGAGTGCAAATTTTAGTTTGGCTAGCAGTCTCTTATTCTCACATCTAGTTATATCCTAACAATTTGTAATACAAGGTTGAAAATGAGAACTGTGGGGAAGTTTAGAAACTCTCCTATAAAAAAAATTTCGTGAAAAGGCAGCAGGAAAGATGAAAGCAAAACAAATAAAATAATGTACCTGGATACAGCCGGTGGGGGGGGTGGGGGTCATGTTAAAATGTGAAGCCAAACTGGTCATTTGGGAGGGACCAATGGGCTCAAAGTCAGGAGACTGGAGGTTTGTTTTAGCTTTGAGGACTTCAGCATATCACATGGACTTCATTGCTTTGTCTTTAAAATGGCCTAACCCAATTCACAAATAAGGATATGCAAAATAAAACAATTCCCTTCAAAAACCAAGTCTCCCTATTCTTTAAAATTTTGTTATTTTTGCTTAAGAACAAGAGTTCCTCACCCATGGGCTGGTTACCATCAAAAATCTCAAGCCAGCAGGTCTGATTCTGCATGAGCATTTTCACTTTGCACTTGGCAAGTTTCTGCTTCCTCTTACAAAAATGTTCATGCCAACGTCAAAGCCATTTGACTTCTAAATATAGTGTAACAGATGTGAATGAGGACTGTATTATTTTCTGTGTTACACAAAGGGTCTTTCTTTCAACCAGTAAAGCCAGACACCCGTCCAGTTCTGGTTAAGCTCAGCCACCCCAATCAAGGTAAATGGGATTGGTTCTATTCCTTGTTCAGGCACTGAAGCTTTAGTTACCAGATACCAGATTTTCTTAAGTTAGGATCCATGAACAAATGTCCGTGCCTAGATTCTGGAGAGATTCATCAACACCTTAAAACTGAATATGATACTGCGTATGTATATACTTTTCTCTATACAGGGTTTCATTCATCTTTAAAGGGTCCTCAACTCAAAAATGTCAAGAAGCACTGCTTTAGACCCACACCTTCCATGGCAAAAAGCCTAAACTATAAGACACCTGCTCTATTTAGGTATAAATTCAGTCACCTAATGTCTAGCATTCAAAGAAAATACCTAGGTAATGTCGCCTGATTGACTGTTTTGACCCCACAGCACCCAATGTATTTCTAAGGCTGCCCCTCAGTGTACTTAAGCTCATAACTAGTGTTCTTCCCAGCTGTGGCCCTGAGTCCTCCTTGCCTGAAGATCTGAGGCCATATTTGCTCATCAAACCTTCACAATTTAAAGGATCTCTCAGAAATACCAAGGTAACCCGGGCTTTCCTTGCCCTTTTAATTCTCCCAAACTGGCCATATTTCTTTATAACACATGCTATGACCAATGAACATGTGGGCTTGTAACTAGTTTGAAGTAGGAGCATGTCTTATTGAACATGAGATCTTCTGGCTGGTGGAGCATTAAGGGTCCCAAGTGCAATTTAAACGTGTGGTCCTGGGAGTGATTTGGATCTAAGAAGCTCACCAGTTTTTGTGGTTGTTTTCATGGTCTCCTTTAAAGATGGCTCACAAATGTAACATCTTAGGCTGTTAGTCAAGAGAAAAGTGTCTACAATTGAAGCTTAGAATAAAAATTTCACTTGGTTTTATATGAGTGGATCCGATTACAAGACAAAAAGTGATTCCCTATTTCAGTTCATTTGGATATCTTCCCTTCTCCATTTCTAACATTGTAGGGATCTTCTTAGCTTTTGGATAATATTTTAGTTTCTCCAGCAATTTAACTTCCCTTTGAAAAATGAACCAGAGTTGAAGTTTAATGTTTAATGTGGTCCTTTTAAATAAAACATAATGTTAATAGGCTATATAACAGACACTGAAGTGGTGCCCAGACTCATTTCCCCCCCTTTTTAGTTATATGGTCAAATATAATAACTAAAAGACTAAATGCTTGTGGCTCTTTTATATATATTTAAAACACACAGTAAGAACATAAGAACATCTCAAATCATTTGGAAGGAAAAAAAAGGGGTTATCAACTGAAATCTTTGGAAATTTCATAAAATTTAAATATCTGCAAACAGTCCAACCAAAAAGAAAAAAAAAATCCCAACATTTGGCTATGGAGGGCACTTCACATGTGAACCAAATGGCGTTATAACATTTTCCTTCAGGTAAACTAGTCACTAAACTCCATTAGAAAGAATACAAGAGCAATATGGAGACATCCCCAAATACCACGTACTCGATTAGAACATTCTGCTATGGAGTGCTCATCTACCACAGGCTTTCCTTTCCATTGCATACATTACTTTACATTTCTACAATGCAATGTTGAAACAGCCTCCAAGTCTTGCCAAGTAGATTGATGTCCATTCTACAAAAATATTAACAGTACATAACACTGAATAATTTTAATCTGTACATTTTTTTTCCCTCCCATCATAGGTGACACGCGTCAGTTTGTACAAGTTTAGGAAAAAAAAATCCACACATCTGGTTGTTTACATCTGGATTACGAGTCAAGAGAGTCAACCAGAAGTGGTGGGGTGGATATAGTTTGAGAAAGTATAAATACAGTGTAAGATTAACTGTGGTTAACAATATCCAGCTCTTCACAAAGTGATGCAAAATAAATCATCTTAGATTTTTAACTGAAAAGATTGAGCTGAGAAGGTTCTGCCAAACAGTCGACCAACTGATCCGAGTGGTTAAGGCTGACCTGACTTAGCAAAGCCGCAGTGTAACCAGAAACACTGGCACAGTTCAGAGCTCTTCAAATGCATAGCTTCAGTGTTACACGCACATTAATTATATTCCTTCAATTAGTTAATCCTCTAGACAGTTTTCTTTTTGTTTTGCATGCATCCCGTTCCATTTTCATTAAGGGCATCTCTTCCTTGGTCAATCATGTGCTTTGCTTTTCAATTTGTTTTTGTTAATTTTTTTTTTTTTTTTGTATGTTTTGTTTGTTAAGCCGTCAATACCTCCAACACTTGGAAAATGAAATATAGATGTGGTTCTACTGACAGAAGAGAATCAGGGCTATATGGACAATGCAAAATGAAATGAAACAAGTGTCAGAAACAGTTTATAAAAATGGCACATTTATTGCTACAGACCGGTCATGTACATGACTTCATCGAGTAACTACAGATGGGAAACAGGTAATGGCCTAGACCAAGCTGGGTTTGTTTTAGTCTTGAAGGAATTCCAGCACACAACCTGTTTGGACACTTCTACAAATCAGAAATACACCAAAAACATGAAAAAATCGAGGCACTCAGCCACACATTGAAAACAAGGTGTAACTGTTTTATCTTTTTTTTTTGAAATGTTTTCCCTTTTTTTCTTTTTTTAACAATTTTTTTTTTTTTTAGTTTTTAATGCTGCAGCTATGTGTACAGTCGCAAAAAATTTCCCCGCTGCGACCTACAACTAAAAAAACAAAACGAAAACAAAAAATAAAAACAAAAAACAAAAAACAAAAAAAGGCTACCATACAGTTTCATCTCAGTAACACATGGTAAAATAACATCTTTTAAATAGTAAAATAAAGTAACAAACTTTTACTCATAATGATTCCAAAAATCTACAAAGAAGAAATATTCAGAATCTGACAATTTTTTTTGTAATATTCATGGTATAAAAGGATTGCTCCTGCGAAAAATAAGCCAAATATATTTTTTATTTTTAAATTTAGTTTTTTTCCTACTAGGGTGTACTACAGTCTATTTTATAGCAAAAAGAGCACTAGACAAACAAAGCTTTATAACAAAAAGCCAGGCACTGATACATGGTAAATCTCTGCTTTTTTTTTTTCTTATCTTCACTTAATTGCATCACAAGTAACAAGAATGAAAAAGGCCACAGTTCATATATTTTCACCATTACATATGTCTATAATACTTGAAATGAGTATGGCAAAACCGCACTGCACACACATGAGTCCACTTCAAGTCCCATGAGAAAGAGCATGTCTCTAAAGAAAAACAAACAAAACCAAAGCAAAATAAAAAGAGAGGCCTAAAGGCCTTGGTGCCCCATTGTGTTGGAATTCATCATATTCCATCTTGACCTTTTTTTTTTTTTTTTTTTTTTGTTTCCAGTCAGCCAGCAGACTAAATTTTTGTGCTTGTTTATGCTGAAATGGTCTCATTCCTGACTCAAGTTCACTTTTGGACACAGATCATATTCTGCCTGTTGGATCCAAGACGAAATCCTCTTAACCCCCGAGTCTTGGTTCATCTCCCTCCCCATCCCCCCAACCCCTCATCAAAATGAAGATCACGAATAAAAAAAAAAAAATCAGGAAATAGGAAATAGCGAAAAACGAAAAGGAATCGGAAGACTGAATCAGAACCAGTTGTGTTACTGGGTGGGCTGACAGTTGTATAAACATTAGTGTTCCTTTGCAGCTACACAGAAGACAAATGGTAAAAGTTTCTAGATGAACAGATCCCTATTCTGCATATTCATAAATTACTTGAATGTGGAGGCGGATTGACTGTTCCAAGTTGCTTTTAAAGTCCACGTCTCTTCGACAGATCCCCAGCCCAAGTAGCATCAGATATACGGTATAGTATGGACCCTTATGAAATTCCGTATAGTACTCTAATCCTAACTATCTTCTGCTAAGTATCATTCGAAAATCCAGCGCAGGATACCAATATCTTACCTGGGTTTGATAATTACAAAACAACAACAAGAAAAAACACACTAAAAAGGCCACATTCCTTTTCATCTTTTTCTTTCTTTCTTTTCTTCTTCTTCTTCTTCTTCTTTTTTTAAATGGGGATACAACCCAATTAATATGTATAGGTGCAGATCATGTTTCTCCACCAAGCAAAAGGAGTGAGCAGCTTTTGGTGGCTATTAGAAAGTTTTTCGCTTATTTCCAAAGGGAATTCAACATTAGAGGTATTACATTACTGAGTAATGAATACGTCAAAGCTGGTGAACAATAAATTGCAGCTTTTACTGTTTGAGTGAGAACAAAATATAAAGCACCAATTTAAAAAATAATCAACTACAATTTAATTTTTTTTTTTTTGCTTTGCTTACAGGTTTGAAAAACTTTAAATCAGCTCTATGAAGCACCTTTATGATAACACGTATCAAAAGTGCCATTCTTAAAATGTACATCAATGCAGGGAGTGTTTCCAGTTCCCTAAAGAGTAAACACCATATTTTCTTCTGTACACTTATCCTGAATGTGATCAGAGTAGACCTGCTTCCTCTATAATATTGTTCCTAGGGATACCCGCCTTGGTAGACTATACAAAATGAGTGCAGAATGTACCACTAAAAGGAAATCTTCAACATACTGAGGGAACAAGTTACACATAGTTTCCATTGTTCGGGAGGAGGGGAGAGTATACAACGGTGTCTTCCATGCCCTTCTTTGAGCCCCTTTGTTCGTACATTTCACAGGCAAGCCTCAAAATAACTTCATGAAGTTTGATTTCTGCTATTCTCCTAAGGTCTGAATCCACCTCCACATTTTAGGAACTTATCAACAAATCAAAGTATTTTAGTTTTATCGCTACTGAACATATTTACAGTTTTCAACACACACACACAGCTAATCAAAATGTTTATGGGTTTGTAAAAGATGACCACGTGGTAACTATCTTATTTGTTCTTACATTTTCGGAAATGAACATAAAATTCAGATTCTTGTAGCTCACTATTTCATTTAAATGAGACGTTTTCAAACCACACAGTTTAAAAAAAAAAAACAACAAAAACTGATACAATGTATTAAAACACATAATAACAAGAGTCTACATGTAAAAATATAACTTTTACATACACAATTTCAAAATAATGATACGTTTGCCGTTTGTTGCATAAAATTTACAAATGTATTTCATTACTATATAACTGGCAAAACAGGAGAACAGATGGAACATTTAGACCATTTCGATGGATTTATGGCATTTACTCAGTGCTGATAGGTGGAAAAACTACTTGAACAGGGATTTTTTTTCTTAATACATGCCAAGATTGTGTGGCTGTAAAAATAGAAACGAGTTAGAGACAAAAGGATGCTGACAAATACTTAACTAGGAGCACTATTTGTTTACTGCACTATACACCAAAGTCAATCATTATAAAGATTCACGATGGAAGTTGGTTCAATTGTGCCCAGACGTCAAAGCTAGCTATCTGATGAGTTGCTGTGCCATAGCTTGATCTATGTTTCTATCAAATATGTTAAGTATAAACTTCATTCATACTGGCCAGAGAAATACTGCACTACCCCTCCTCAAGAAAGTGCAACTTAATGCTTTAGGACTTATAAGGCTTGTTATAATGCTGCATGATGATTGAATATTGGCATTTTTCAGACGAAGGAGGAGGCAGTTAAGTCATCTACATCTTAGTAAACCCATTTTGAAAACAAAAAACCAAGAAAGCAACAAAAATCAATCAGCTCTGTCACACTACTTGCAATTTTCTCATTTGATGGTTTTTGAACTTTACTTGTTTTTTTTTGTTTTTGTTTTTTTCCAAAAATCTGACCATGTATTCAGAAACGCCTCACTGCACACTACTTCGGCTACACATGTAGGTAACACTTGAATCATTTTGTTAAATCACAGCCACTTTGATTATGTTATGTTTCCGATGATATAAACATTGGAAGGCACAGTGGTAACATTGTAGCATTCTAACCTTGTACCTCTGAAAATCCCAGAATAGGGTCACAAACGCAACATTACAGTTCAGACAAACTCTTTTTGCCATGTCTTGGTAATGCTGCTTGTAATATCTACACATGATGTGACTTTTAAGTCCTGTGTTCCCAAAAGACTGGAGAAACAACTTTCTACTTATTTTATGAATGAAAAGCAACATCAGGGTCAGCATTTGATCCTGCACTACCCCTCCGGAAGCAGAGTTGGCACTACAGGTTACGATAACAAACCAGGGAAAGGGACAGAAATAAGACCCAAAAAAAAAAAAAAAAATCCGTATTTACAGTAAAATCTTTCTTTTAAAAAAGTTAATCAGTACTATTTTTTTACAGGAGAAAAAAGTCTGAAACAAATGAACAAAAGCTTACCATAGTCACTAAATTTTTAATATATATTTATATATATATTTATATATATATTTGTCATAGGTCTATAAGATCCATCTGTTCCTCCTACCCTAAGGAATGGCTAATGTCATCACTTCGTTGTCATCAGGACGTTTGCTGGTTTTGTTACTAGGGCAGCCGAGCTTCCCTTATTCAATATCCAGTAATTATAAACACTAGCTGACTTGAATACCAACAAAAACGTTCATGTAGTTTTCTTCAGAAGTACACTTTTTCATTATTGCAAGTTTACAATTTTTTAAATTAAATATTTTTTTTCAGACTTACAAATTAATTATATTTTTTTTTCCAAAAGAAGTTTAGGCACAAATGCATTGTTCCACAGTGTGGAAAGATTGCCATTCAGTCTCTGGGCTGCGTCTCAGCCTGCACACGCCGCTTTGCACATTCTGAATGATATGTTAGAGGGTCACCCCTCAAGTTGCACTTTTTTCTTTCTTTTTTTTTTTGTGTGTTTTTCGGTTTTTTGATAATTGGGAATGCTGAAACCTCTTGCGTCTGCGATTCATAACTACTCAGACTTGTCTTATATTACAAAAAAAGGGGTTAAGGAGAAGTGTTTATGTGGGTTTAAGATAATACAGCTGTTAAGGAAGTGGTCTCTTGTATTAATGAAGCAATGTGGCAGCTTGGACCTGAGAAGGGAAAGAGAGAGGAGAATTAATTCATACGCTTATCACAGAAGAAGTAAATGTTTTATTTTTAAGCTCTTTTTCCCCCCAAGGGGAAGAAAAAAAATCTGTTCAATTTGGGGGAAAGCGGACTTTTCCTGGCTGACTCCTTGCGAGGGACTGACCAGGGAAAGGGTTCCCGAAATGGCTGAGAACACACTTGCCCTTTTACATCTGTCCCATGTGGTTCGACGCATCTCCCATTCCAGGGTGCGGGCCCGCCAAGGAGAGCGGGGGAGGCTCCGAGGACACCTTCTCTTCCTCCCTTCTTTTCAGACACGCGGCTTTCGGGTTCAGATTCCTTTCTGCGGAAGACGGAAGCAGAGAGTTTAGTTAGCGCCGCGCGTCCGGCAGAGGGTGGGAAGGCACTACTCTGCGCACCTGCTGACCCTTGCTCTGAGTTTCTACATGACAGAGCGAAAGGCAGCGCTGGGAAGGGCGCACCACGGCCATCCGTGTGTACACATGGCAACGTCCTAACGCAGTCGGACTTGTAAGAGAATCCTGTAACTCGGCCGCGGGAGAAAGGGAAGCTGCCTTACAGATTCAGACGTGATCTGCACCCGACCCAGCTGCTCTCAACGATGCTTCGGGGTCTGCTGCTCTGCTCCTGCTCAAGGCTGGCAAGTCCATCCCCACTCAGGGCCGCCAGCCCCCGCGACTTCTACAAGGAGGCGGCGGCGGCGGGCTGGTACTGACCTCGAACTTGCTGCTCCAGGCTGAGGATGACGGCCACGGCCTGGTGGAGGATCAGGAGCTTGGTCTGGGGCTTGTCGCTCTTGAGGTGGAGCTGCACCATGCGGCCGAGCTCCTTGAAAGCCTCGTTGATGTCGCGGACACGCAGGCGCTCACGGGCGTTGTTCGCCATCCTCCGCTCCTTCTCGCGCTCTGCCTTCTGCTCGGGGGTCAGGTCCTCGTCATCATTATTGCTGTGGGACAGAAGGGATGCAACATTTTCTAATGGTGTGGGGAAAAAGAAGGTATCTAAATTAGTTTTGTTTTCTTCCAGAGCTTTCAGGGGACGTGTCCATCTCCGGCTGTTGTCCGTGGCAGAATTTTACATCCACTTGAACTCGGGACTGCTAAAATGGTGGTGACAATCCATTCACGAGACATTCGGTTTCTCCCAGACATTCAACCCAAACAAAACAGGAGAGGTTAAAGTTGGGGCCCAGATCGCGCCCAAGCTGATGCAGGGGGCAAAGTGCAAACACAGCTTTGATCAATGAGGCTACACTCCACAAAGCAGGCCACAGTCAACTTAGCCTTTAAGCTACTCTGCATGACCACAGATCAGAGCGTTTTAGACTGAGGGTGTGTGTGTGTGTGTGTGTGTGTTGTTGTTGTTATTGTTGTTTTTAACTTTCATATGGTCACATCTGAAACCTGAGGAAAACAAGTGTTTGAAAAAGGATTTGGATAGGTCAGAATGAACACGACACAGCTAAACAGGAGTAAGAAGGTCCTGCATTCAAGACACCAGAGCCCTGAGAGCGAAGGCTGGGAACTTTTGTCCATGTTTCACCATTAACGAGCTTTGAAGGCGTGGCTGATCCACTTAATGTATCTGAGTCATTTTCTCCATGCATTAAATAAAAAGGTTATAAAAACATCATGATCTCCATGGCTTTTCACATCACAGATGTTTGTCATCCCCAAAACAAGTCGGGAAGTTGACATCCACTACACAAAGCAAACAAAACAAAACAAATACCAAACACCTACTACTTATAAATGACCATGATCTCACTGTGAGTCAAAAACGAAGTCCAAAAGCTAATCTCTGATCCTGAGAACCAAAATATTACATTATTCATAGCAAAGGCATGGTTGGACCCAGTAGAATGTGGAAAGGCAAGATTACTTCTGTCTGTTTCTGGGTGTCATGCTGACAGATGAGAAACTTTTGAATGGAGGGCAAATAGGATGATGGGCCATCTGGAAAGCATGTCATATAAAGAAGGTTTCATGACATCAGGGCTTAAAATATTTCATGGGTGATCATATAAAAAAAGAGGCATGAGAGATGTGTTGTCTCAGAAAGGCTGTACAGACCAGAGAACTCTGAGTGGTACAGACTGAGTTAACATGAGCAAGAAACTTCTTGGGTAAAAGAGATGATATCATAAGAGATATGTAAAATGAAGGAAACTTCACTGAATAGTAACAGACTCCTCATTATATGAAACAATATGGAGGTAACCATCTGTAAGGATGTTAATCTAGAAGTTCAGGCATCGATCTAAAGGACCATGAAGGTTAAGCTCTACTTGAAAATTCCATGAATCTGAAATGCTCACAGAATAAAGATGTTAATCACAACATTTCATTTGAGAGAGAGAATGAGATAGAGAGCATGAGGTGGGGGAGGGTCAGAGGGAGAAGCAGACTTCCTGCTCAGCAGGGAGCCCGATGCGGGCCTCGATCCCAGGACTCCAGGATCATGACCTGAGCCAAAGGCAGTCGCTTAACCAACTGAGCCACCCAGGCGCCCAATCACAACATTTCAGATGAGGAAGACATGGGGTAAGTTATCTAGTCAATTCAATGTACACGAATGTTGGCTTAACACGTATGGCTCTGAATCTTCAACTTGGGAGAATCTCTGGGTATCTTCTAAATTGCAATAAGGACCAATTACAGCCAAGAAGCTCCAATCGATCAAAAATGGGAGTGGTATTCTTGGGTTGCAAGTACATGTTGCCAATATAGATGATGTACATAAGCCAAAAACACTTGTAAGGGAGGGAAAGAGGAAGACACCAAAGAAAGATGCTTTAAGACTTGGCTCCTCTCCCCGTAGGTTAAACTCCCTTCCAGATGGGCCCGTCCACCACAGATACATGCTCGTGGACACACAACTGAACCGAACCAGTGGGAAAAGGTTCTTCCTGTGCCGTCTGATCCTTCTCACTTCTTCTGCCAAACCCTCCTCCTTCTCACCGTGACTTCTGCTGATGGCGAGGAAGCCACGGTTACTATTAATTCGCATCCACGTCCCACTACATAAATAGGAAGTGAAGTGAAAAGAGAACAGAACCAAATCTCTGCTGGGCCCATCCTGAAGTTAAAACTTGGGCAACATTTTTAAACATTGAACAGGTCGACACAGCTTTCACAGCATGGGCCAGAAAGTGGGAACTTGTTTTCCAAAGGTATTCAGGCTAATAACTAATTAGAATTGGTTATTCACTCATAAATAATAAGCAGAATGGTTATGCAAAGAAAACTGCCTAGCATTGCCTTACATTACAGGCTTAGAGACATAAGCAAATGTCACGAGAGTCACCTTTTAAAAGAAGAAGGTTCTTAGCAGCAGGTTAAAATGTTGTACTGAAACTTCCAAGAACCTATTAATATGCATGTCACGGCCACTAGTTAAATTGCTAAGAACTGAGTGGACTGACAGAGACGATGGAAGGGATGTGAAAGCCCCTCCTTAAAATTTCACCAATGTGGCCACGAGTCAGGAAACTGCGTGGGGATGGTGAGAGTGGAGGGGTAAGGAGCTTTTAGGACTTTTGGAACTTTGGGCAGGACATGTAATAAAATCCATTCCAATCATTATAAAGGCAATATAAAAAAGCGGCATGTTCTTAATTCCTAAAGGACATTAGATCTAACCCTGAGAATGCCAGCTTTTAAAAGGGGACGTGCAGTCATAGCACAATTTATTTAACTTACAAATAAAAACAACCCAAGGGAATTGAGGCAAAGAACATGGGTGTCACGGTGTTCCAAAACCATCTGATCATCAGATTAGGATTAACATTCCAGGAGATAGATTCTAATTGAAAGAAATCAGATATTTAAGAAAACCAACCAGAAGCTATTTTCCTGCAGTTGTATTTTCTGTTGAAGGGAGTATCTGGGAGAAAAAAGTGAGCAATTCAGGTATTATTATTATTATTATTATATATATCCACATGTTTAAGATAAAGCTGGGAAATCAGTATTTTCTCACGTTTGAGATAAAAAAGTCATAGTTGCATATACCTCAATTGAGTTTTCAATACAGCTAAGATCTCTTTTTAGAAATATTTTGGAAAGATCATTTCTGACCAAATTCACAGAATAAGCATAGTTTTAAAAAATCAACCGTTTGCACTTGAATCAGTTACAAATTGTCTGCACTGTGTGCAATTAGCACGAGGTCCAAATTCATAAGTGCAGAGACATTTTAGGCTTCACTAGAGGACCAGTATCTTAAATGATACTTTAGTACCTCTAGAGCAAGCCATTAATTTTCTTTTCAGCTGTAGATTTACCTGCCAGGAAAAAACTGAATAGTTTCTTCCTGTTCTGTTCACTTCATCAAAGTCCAATAAAGGAATTAAATGAAGCGACAGTATCATATACTGTTACCTAGATCTTGACCTAGTAATCGATTTGATATCCTTCTTGTCGTCATCTAACTTCTTGTCCTCGGAAGATTTCGTGTCTTGCAGGTTCTCATCGCCCTCGTCGTCCGATTTGATCTCAGAACTGCCAGAGGAGACGCTCTGGCCCTGCAATCCTGGTGGCATGCCTACAGAAAAAAAAAAAAAAAGAGAGAGAGCGAGACCAGGTGACGCTTCCACCGAAGACTCGAGGCACAAACACACGCTCTGCAAATTGTGGAGTTGCTGCCTCTACAATTCAGGCTGCTGAACTGTGATCCTTCTGCCGTGTTTTTTCATGCTATCTGGTGAAGTTTCAAAAATGCACCTGTGGAAGCAAGTTTTCCCTGCATTGGCTCCGAGGTTAAATTCTATTTTGCAATCTTTTGGAGTAGATGGTAATTTCACTGTCTACAAAACATCAACTTAATTGCAATGAAAATCATAATCATGAAAATCACACACCTCAATGTTCTGATTAAGAACCCAAGTAAATATCAGCTATTATATTGAGTTTCTTCCATATGCAATGATTTAATAGAAAAATGTCCTTAAAATATAATTCCCAGGGAGTACGCTAAATATGTACTGTCAAGACTTCAATAGATACCCTAATGATATTCTGAAATTAGGCTTCTCTTATCCTCAAGGAGTAATCAGCATTTAAAAATGGTACATATGGAAAGCAGTTAGCTGCTCACTGAAGAAATTTCTAGCGTTACCACTGCTCAACTTTCAAGACCACAATGCATTTCAACTTTCAAGATCATAGTACATTTTAAAGCGTGACCCTCGTGTATCCACTTATTTCTAAGGTAGAAGCATGTCTACTGGGCATTCTCCTCTATCTGTAGTCACTCAAAATTTGGTCTGTGGTCCAGAAGCATCCTTATGACCGGAGCCCTTTAGAGATGCAGAATTCCAGACCCTTGAATCAGAATCTGCATTTTACAAGATCCTCAGGTCATGCCTATGTACACTGAAGTTTTAAGAAGCAGTGGTCTCTCTCTCCACATATTTGATTAACACACAGATTTGTATACTGTTTAGCAGGTGAAAAAAAGCTTCTGCCTATTCCCATGGCAGTTTATCATCTATATTCTAAACATGGGGGGGGGTAATGAGAGGATGTTATTTAAGTGTCTGCGAGACCCTGGGCCAGCCAGTCACCCAGGGAGCAGGGGACCTAGGTCAGGCCCCTGCAGTGTCACTTCCTGGGGTCACGAAAAGCTGCCTGGAGTCTGTGGTCTGAGGCAATCATTGCGGGCCGAGATGAAAACAATGAAAATCATTCCACCAAGTTCCAGTTTTGAAACATACCTACATTTCCTTCGATCTTAAACGACAAAAACAATTTCCTTCCTTCCTCTTCATTTGGAACTATCATGTTCAGGCTACAACTAACCGCATTAGAGCACCAGAATGAGGAAAATGTGGAAATAGCTAAAATAAAATTTCCTCTCATCAGGCTGTTGTCTCATTCTCTGCTGAGAGAGGACCAGGATTTCAGAGGATGTTTGAGCAAAACAGTTCCCAAAGAAACACAATTAGCCGGCTGCGTTCTAACTACTTTCCCATTTGCTTGCCGTTTTTGTACCAAATTTGATTCTTGGTTTTCTGCCAGTGCTTCCTGAGGGATGAATGCCAAGTAAGCCTGGGACCAACACTGGAGTTGCTACTGTCTAAGTGAGGGCAGGGTGCCTTCAGGGGCGGACCTACCTCTGTAAGGGTCCTGGGGCGGGTTCAAATCAGGGGAAGTTGCAGACTGGACAGGAAGCTGCGGAACTGGAACCTGGTTTGGCACGAGAGAATGGCTGCCTCTCAGGGCCACACCATCTTCACGATGGGCCCCAACCTGTAAGGGTGAGAGGAACCACAGAGTTTAGTGGGAACCAGAGGTAAGGCAGCAAGGACCTGCGGAAGGAAGACGGGCCTCTGAAAAACAAGACTCCCGAATGCCTTTCACTAGAGGGCGCTGAAGGACCACACATGCAGTCCACACATACTGCGGCCCATCACACTCAGTAAGATGCCGCACTGCACATTCAGTGATAAATATGGCAGAGGAGCTCAGGCAGGTAAAACGTCAAATTGTCTCCCAGGGTGCTGCAGTGGGGCGCACTGATTCCTACCCATCTGTCTTCTATCATGTCCGCCAACAGATCTGACAATTATCTTAATGCCCATATGCTTAATTGTGGGCTTCTCAATTCCCCCATTGCTATCGGAAATCCTACAGGAATTTCAATTTGGCATTCGACTTTCATTTCAGGGGATAAGATTCTCAGGCCTGCCATTTTTTTTTTTCCATAATGCCAGCTAAGCCTCTGACAGCGGAAGCTACGGCAGTATGGGACACAGCCCCTGCTCGGTACAAATATAACAAAATGTCACCTGGCTTTCCAAAACTGGCAGCCCATTCCAAATTAATGTTTACTGCATTTCATCAGCTGCTGAGTTCCAAATCCAAAGGGGGACCGTTTCTGCCAATGCCACCACACCGGAAAATGTACCAATAAAGGTTTTATTAAACACACCAGTGATGCCATCATTGCCATGCAAAGATGTTTGGACATTTTTCCATTCCCCGCCCACGATTCTGATCCTAGAAAGACACCATACTGTAAACACTCTTTAGGTTTCCATGAATAAAATTGCAGGATACAGCATGATGACTTGGTCTGGAAGAAATACTGCTGAGCTTTTTATTAACTACTACTACCCGCTCTGGGGTCCAGAGATGTTGCATAGAGACGGTGAGACAGCTCTTGCTGACTTTACAGCTGACGCCTTAAAGCAAAACCAGTAAGCGTTTGCAAACCAAGGGGACCGTGTGAGTAGCTTACGTTTTCGTTTGCATTTCCAAGGAGTTATTCTCTGAGCCTATCGCTGGGTGAGCACTGATGAGGGACAGTGGGTCTGACACTAAAAATATTTATCCATGAGTTTCTACTGCTACGAATCAAAAAGTTTATTTTTTTCCCAATCCCCAAACAAAAACCCCACAAAGCAGAATCTTCCTTCTTTTGCTGCCAAGTGTTTTAAAAGACTATTTCCAAGGAACGCAACAACAATAAGAATCTGAACCGACAACAATAAAATTCACAGAACCGAAGGAAGAACATGCTATCTACAGGCGACCTAGTATAAAGTATCACCATTATATAACCCAAAACAGTGCAGAAGGAAATAACGCGGGGAGGGGGGGGAAGGAGAGGGATCCCGTAAATCATACTAATTGCTCATATTCACAATATAGCAAGAATATAAAGGATTTACAGGCTCGTGAGCATCGGGAAGTATAAATGAATGCTGTGGCTAAGAGTCCAGGAGCTGTCTGCCACCCAGAACGTTCTGAATGGTGGCTATTTCGCTTCTATGTGGGTGCTTCAAATGTCAGGAGACCATGATTGCCTCCTAAAGCAGCCCGTTCCATTTTAATCACAAGTTGGCCTCCTTGTATATTCCACCCACTGACTCTTGTTTCAACTTCTGGAGTTCCATGGAATGAGTGCAAGCCCCCTTCGTATACGTAATGCTCCCCCCCCCTCAACAGGCCACTGCTCCATCCTCTCACTTCCAGGCAGGTTGGGCCCACCCGATGCCCCCAACCATTTCTCACTCACTCTTGGTCTGTTTTTATATTCGTTCCAGACAAAAGAGTGATAGCTCTTTTCCATTCAGGTTTCGATTTGCCATTTTTATATTTGTGCATTTAGAAGACTGATTCCATCGATGATTATCCTTTCAATCTAAGATGTCAACTTGTAAGGATGAATTTTACAGGGCTTGATCAAATGGTAGCTCTTTAAGTTTGTCAATCAATGTTAACCCAAATAATTAACGTAGCACCGATTCGTATTTATCAGTATTCCCAATGGGTTTAATCTGCTAAATTTCCACAGAAGATGATTCTAAATTGGAATCATGGTTACTGAAGGTAACCACAGGATTGAGACTAGCAAAGATGTAAATCCCTTTTATGTTAAAATCCTTCTATTAAAACACTCAAGCTTACTTTGTAAGCATCTATGATGTAATTTAAGGTGAATATTTTGCTTTTTACTTGAAATATATTCAGATATTGATCCTGCACTTCTTTTTTTCCTTCTAGATCACATTCAGATTAGTTTTTACAAGAGGAAAAAAGAGCCCACAACCAATGATCTTTATATTTTCTTTGCCTCAACTATTATGAAAGACTGAGTAAAAAGAATGTAATAATGAGAGCCAAAAATACCTAGATTTTTAACTGTAACTGGTTTCTTTGTTAGCTGTGTAACCAGGGACAAGGTATTCAAATCCCAAATGGGAAAATAACACTAGGTTATAGAGAATGAGTCCCATGTTTATTGAAAAGGGAGGTAATATGCAAAGCAATTGTTATATAATAGGTACATAGTAATTATAGATACTGTTATGTGAAAATATTGAAAATACTTGCATACTGCATAAAAATAAGAGTCTGTGTGGTTCAGACACCTTCAGAACACAAGCTACCTTCATTCATGATCATCTTTGCACTCTTCGTCTCTCTTTTGTTCACACGAACTTGATTTTAAATCCTTCTCCTACACAATGAGAGTAAAATCTTAAATGGTATTATAAGTATGTTTGAGAATTATAAATATGTTTGTTCCAACTATATTCATTTGGATTTTAGCCATACATATTACAGCTAACTTTATCTATTTTCTATAGATCTTAGGTCATCTCAAATATTATACCTAATCATTTTCCATAAAGGAAGTTGGGAACAAAGTTACTCTTGATTTATTTATTTATTTTCCAGAGAGAGCGTGCACACATATGTGTGAGCGGGCGTTGGGGAGTGGGCCGGGGCAGAGGGAGCGGGAGAGAGAGAGAATATTTAGCAGGCTCCACACCCAGTGCAGAGCCTGACGGAGGGCTCGATCTGACGACCCTGAGATCATGACCTGAGCCAAAATCCAAGAGTCAGACACTTAACCGACTGAGCCACCCAGGGACCCCTACTCTTGATGTTTTAAGGCCTCCCTGGTAAACTTTGTACATTCCAGGCCAAATGAATGAATAATGATGGGTCCAGATCCATGTGGTAATGAGCCTGATTCTCCAGGATCAATTCCATTGCCTGGGGCTGTGGAATCATATTCCAAAGAATTAACTTTGCTTTCTTTGTTTCCTTGGCCACAGGCAGCTTGTCCTAACCCTGTTTACTTCTCTTTCAGAAACATTATTTCTGGTCGCATGAGAGACAAGGAAAGAAAGATAGTGGATGGCCAGCACAATCCATCACTAGAATACCTCCGAAATAGAAGGAGGAGCCATGTGTATATACAAGGGTCAGGGCTTGTCCATCTTCCAAATAATAAATATGTAATAATATAACCAGAAAAAAGCAGATTCTTCTACCCACAAATCAATTCTAAGGATGGCACCTATTTTTAGAAAATCTATACTTCATTAAAGCCCTATTTTGATAATGTTTTCATCTAGATAAGCAATAGTTTAAAGTTAAAAGCCAGCCTAAAAAAGCAGTTAATTTTATCAATATTGATCATAATTTTTTTTTTGCAATCTTTAAAATAGTCTTCTTAGTTACATACAATGTGGTTTTAGATATGTTTATGCTGAATGCAGAAGACAAAACTAAAATCTCAAAATTAGTCGGTAAGTGTTAACTGACATGTTAATCCAAGAAATATTTACTAATATAGTTCGTGCTTGTCACTCCAAGAGTTGCTAGGGAGAGGGCAGTGAATAACTTAGATGACCTCATGGAGCTTAAAGTGATCCTCTGCAGCATTTTTGTGCACTGATCAATTTAGTGTGGCAGTTTTAACAGTAATAGTAAGTCTCTCAAGTAAAAGGACATTCATCATGATTTCTGTAATTTGGGTTTTAGACCCAGAGAACTCTTCGGACCTACAGCCACTCCTTGTCTCTCATGGGCCATTCATTCCAGACTCTCTTGTCCCTCCACTGGTACCTCTCGCTCTCTGGCTTCTGTCCCCTCATGGCTACAGCCTGGACTCTCCCTTCATGCATATCTCTTAGTACATTCTTTCAGGTTCTGTACCTGCTGCTAACTCCCTGTCTTAGTATTTCTGAGTTCAGAATGCCAAGATCATCTGATGGTGAACTCCTTGTTTTGAAGCAGACATGGGCCATCCTTTGAATGGGCCACTCTAGGGTCAGGTGTCCCCATTAACTGGTTCAATGAGCTACAAAAGAGGAGGCGAGATTATGTGGTCCAAGCATGGCTGCCCCCCCTTCCACCCATATATCATGCCCCCCATATCATGGCTCTTAGGTACAAATATCTAAGTTACCCTGCATCTCAGGTCAAGTTATAGTCAAACCCTGACACAGCTATTCAAATTCTCCCGGGTTAATTTATCATTGGGAATAATTAAATATCTTTAGAAGTACATTACTTCTTTTGGATCACATAAGCACCACATAATTTAAATAAACTTACTTTCCAAGGAAAGAATTGATATATTAATTAGAAGCACTTTTCACTCACAGTATAGAGACTAAAAGGGCTTGCAAGACTTGGAACCCAGTTAGGCCAAACTCTCCATTTTACAGAGAAGAAAGCTAAGGTCGGAGATAGTTAAGTGACTTGGCAAATGTCTAGTAAGAAGACTAAAACAGAATTTGAGCTCAGAAAACTTAGAACAGCATCGAACAATTTGATTTGGGACGTGTGTGTGTGTGTACGGGAGCAGAGTTAAGGGACAAAAGGGGCTTACTTCCTGGAGCTTTTGTTTACGACAGTGTGCCCACATGTATGTAGATGTGTGTGTATATAGATATAGACATGAAAACCATTTTATTTTTCTTTATCACAGGGGAAAAACCACCATAGTTTACTAACTATGGCCAAGGACAAGATGTCTAACTAAATTATAAAATTTAATATTTGCCACAACTCCTCCAACATAAACAGATTTAAAAGACATGCAGCTTCAAATTAGGTGGCTGTTGGCAAGGCTGCTGTAATGTGGAGATGCGTGCAGCATCCTGGTAAATATCCTTATCCTGATCCTTGAGCTCACAACAAACACCACAAACAAAAAAGACATTCAGTGTTTCTGCTCTCTTTGTTTCCAGGGAGTATTGTGAAAGTAATTATTCTGTTGTATTTAAGAGGCCTATTTCATGGATGGGAAAATGTATTAAATTTCATTTGGCAGTTATTCAGTCCTTGTTAATGTTATCTCCAGAGATAACTGCTTCAAAGCCGGCTTTCAGACCTCCGTTCCTTCTCTTCTACCATAATCCTTCTAAAAGAGTGCAGGATGGGAACTTTGGGAAACTTGTCATCAATTTCTAGACCAAGCGACACTGATACAAAACTCAATAGGCCATCAGGAACTTTTTGGTATAGTCAAAGAAAATTCGTTTGTTATTAATGGCATCTGGTTCAAACGTTTTCTTTTCACATAGGTGTTTTTTAGAAAGAAGAAACAAAACAAGGAAATGGGACAAAGAAAAAAGGCCTGGTAACTTTTACTTTTCTCTCTTCTCTTTCTCTTCTTGTTTTTCCACAAACACAAAAGAAAAGTTGATGGGCTTTAATTGTCATTAGACACCCAGTGACACAGAAAGCAGTTTGAGTGTTTGAACGGTAATCTCCCCACGAAATATCAATCATACATGACAGTTGGAGAGCGCTAGATTTGTTTCAATTATCTCACCAGATCTCCGTCATGTTAGAGGAAAGCAAACTTATTTTCCCAAATGTGCAAAACACCATTTAGTCCAAAAGTGCATCTTTTAAAGAGGTGGGAAGTGGCCATGCAGACTTTAATGGCTCACAGATGGGGACCCGGAAGTTCACGAAACGGCAGCAGTGGAAGGATTCTGCGGGGAGCAGTCCCGGGGGCACCGAGATGCGGTAGAAAACGAGACCCGCCTCTAATAACCAACTCCTTTGTGCGAGCAAGCTCGAACATCTGGGACGCCCTTCAACCACAAATATCACTTCCATATTTCTCAGTTTAAAAACTTATCAGACGACTTTTTAAAAACTCCTGTGATTAAACATTAGGACTCTTCACTAAAGTCAGATCTGGATGCAATTCTTTTCTTTGAATTTTGATTCTTGGGAGATGTTTGTTGGGGGAAGATTTCCTCACTCCAGAGAACACCTGTTTCTTCCCCCAGAAATCTCACAGCTTCACTTATGTTTTGCCTGAAATTTAAGGTAATTCCTTATTGGGCAATTCTAGGGAGATTTCTTTAATGCTTATTCTCCAGATGATAAAATAATTTTCAAGAAGACTTAAACTTGATGTAAATGACCCCGACTTGGCAGTCCTGACTTGTCACGTGATCAGCTAGGCCGAAACTCCCATGAATGTCCACCAAAATGGTTAAAATGAATGATTCTGTGATTTAATTCAAGAGATGCAAATGGCTGTTATCTGATTTCAGTTCTTTTTTTTTTTTCTTAACTCGTACGTTCCATCTATCAAACCTGTTTCATTTCTCTCCTCTGTATCTCCACCCTCCACCCCCAAGTCTCTATGTTACTTTCCTACAGTGGAAACTGTAACTGGATGCAGTCCAGCAAGTAAGAACCTCAGCAGGTGGTTCGTGGAGTCCATTTCATCCCTTCCTGCCCCGGGGAAGCAGGTTAGTAAGTAGGTTGTAGGGAACTCAACTTAATCCATGCCTAGTGAACCAAGTCCGTTGAGCCCAGAGATTATGGTGACATTTTGCAATTACTGGTATGCAGTTTCTTTTGTTTGGACTGAAGGAAAAGACAATCATACACTTGATGTGTACTTGGGAGTTCTAATCCCTGCAGTACAAACATACCTGTGAGAGTGTGAACAACCATGGGGTGGGCTTCCACACAACCCGAACTGGCCTTTATTTTTTAATGCCTTTCTTATCATCCAAGTAACACATGCTTATTGTAAAATATTTGGAAAGGAAGTGGAAGCGTAACAAGCCTAAACTAATGAAACATTCCTTCCCCATCACCTCCTAAATATTCCCCCTCTGAATGTTTTATTCTCTGCCCATCACCTATTCCCTTGCATGTCAAGGTTCCAGCACAGCTTTCCATTGTTCTATGGATCAAGTCTAAGATGGATACTTCGCGCATCTGTGTCCTTCACCTGGATGCCAGAGGACCATTCCAGTTCCCTCCTGTTTTCAAGTTCCTTCCTCTCCAGCTTCACCTACTCATGGTTCCCCATGTGCTGCATTCATTCCCATATGAGCAAGGCGCTTGAGCCAAGTCCTCCCTGTTCTGCCTCCCAGAGCTGGTTTCCTCTGCACAACTCACCAACCACTTCTCTTTTATTAGTCCCACAGAGCCCCTTCTTCTCACTCCTCGTCGACTGTCTGGGTCTTCAGCACTCTCACCACCTTGCTGGGCCTGGACGGGGCTCTCCCCTGACTGTTCATTGCGGATGCCCCCATGAATACCCACTCAAGGACAGTGCTTGATAGGGCAGAGCATATACTTCAATGCCTCTGTTTTGCTGCCATTCATAAAGCCTATTTGTGTCTTGGGATGTAAGCATCCCAAGGACAGGGACTGGGTGTACAGTAGGTCATTGTGTAGGATTGTAATATTATAAATGTGCAATGAGATGCTTCGTAAATAGTCAATGATGATGAAAGTGGCACGTATCTGTGAGACTGTTTCTGAAATCGAAAACCTTTTGATATTGTCAAATATACATTTTGCATGTTTCTATCAAAAAATGAACATTCTGTTTAATTCAACAAATGCCTCTGAAATGTGTGCTATGTGCAAAATGTGTGCTATGTGAAAGGCACTATTTAGGTATTTGCAGGAGAAATAATAAAAGATAGACACATCTATTACTTACAGGTTCCTACATCTTAATGGTGGGGTCATTTAAGACAAAAGAAAGTGAATGCCATGAAGGAGTACAAGGTTGTGTGGGGTTTTAAAGGATGGGCGAAACCATATCAAATTGAGAAACCTGGGACTTCTTCAAGGAGGTGGCATTTTAGAGAGGCTCTGAAGAATGGGTAAATTTTTGATACAAATTAAAATTTTTTTTAAACTGACATTTAACATCAATGAGGTAACATCTCAACTTTAAATCAAAGTTTCTATTTTTACATCCAGACGTGGCGTTATTTTGATATTACAGCTATATGAAGAAGCAACTAAGGGCTGCATATTAATGTGTTTTCATGTTGTCAGACTACATATTTTGGACGAAAAGCAGATTTTTGTAAAGCCCTTTATAAACCTCACCGGCTTTACTACAAAGTGAACAACACAAGGCATTTTGGACACAAATGGTACCTCATTGTATGTGTGTATTATTGGCCCAAATGATTCACTCTTATTTAACTGCAGTAAAGTCTTTCATCTCCCAGCTATACAATAATAGTTTCCATATGACCAGTGGCTCTGCTATAAATAAGATCAAAAGCAAAAGAAAGGATTTAATAAAAGAATATGACATTAAGAGTAGCATTAAATCAGGGGGAAAAAGACCAATATTCAACCATGTTGTTTGTTTTTTTGAGACTGAAGCTCTACACAGTACTGAACAGCTTCCCCAATATGTCCTGAAATGGCATTTTACAAGGAGTAGGCATGTACAAAATCCATTTGGGTATGCCTTCAAGTGGTAAAGATTAAGCTGGGGGGCAGCAGGGAATGTGGGGGTAGGGAAGAGCACCCCCCTTTAGAGGCAGGCTGGAGAACAGGTAAGCAGCTTGTTTCACTTCGAAAGAGTTCAGGGGAATGTGTGGATGGCAGACGTCTATCCATTTCTCGGTCCTTTTCTGTTCTATTTAATGGAGATAGACTTTTGGTAATCCAGAGATTCTCAGAGAATCGTAACATTGCTCAACTCTCGTACATGAGTTCTGAGAAAGGAAGTTTTTTTTGGCAATGCACAGTGACTTGATAGGAAGAGCCAACTTCCCAAACAAATTCTCCTCTAGTTCTTAAAAAAAAAAAATTACAATGTTAATCTCTATTCCCGACTGGATAAACAGCTGCTAATAACCTCCAGCTCCCAGGGGAGGAGAATGTTTCCTTTCATCTTCAGACTGGTGGATATCTGACGTGCACTGGACTTTAGTGATTCCACATGTTTCTTACTTTGCCTTCTTCAAAACTGCCCTAGTACCTACCGGTCTTGCCAATGCAGTTTTCTTTTCTCCCTTAGATTGCATCCATAGAGTTGGAGGACATCCTCAGTTATGGTACTACTTACTTGAAATTGTAGTTCTTTTACTGTGGGTGTATTTAAAGAGGAAATTCAAGCACTTCTAACATCTAAAGGAAGCTAAAGTCTTGGACCTTTGTGTCTGAAGCCTTGTGAGGGAAATAACCATTTTGGTTTCTTTCAGGCTGAGCTAATTATTCACTCAAGGGCTGGCTACGTTCAAAGATACTCAATTCCTAATAGCATCGCTAATGCGATTACTTACTTCTATCTGTTTGTGTGCTAAATCGAGGGGACAACGTCAACACTTTTCCTCTGCTAGGAAGTACCCTGCAGAAGGTTACAGGGCCAGCCGGCCCCGAGAGTCATTCTCACTTGTTCTCGAGCACCTGCTTTTACTGGTGACCTCAGTTCTACACCTCAAGATTCAGACATTTCACAAACAGCTTTTTAAACAAAAACCAGCTGTTTCCCATCTAGACTACAGGGGGAAGAATTTGGGCAGTTCACAGAAACATTACCCAGAGACTACCACTCCCCCAATAACTTTCACACACTTTCGGCTCCAAACAACACACGGGTGCAGAAGCCGGGGAGAAGGCAAACGTGAAATTAAAACGTGGAAACTTGATACCCTGGTTTTTGACGGTGTGTCCAATTAACTGCTTGGAAATGAATGTGTTTATTGTATCAGGACAGTGCTACCCCAAAGATGTCATTTAACTAATATTGGACAGAACCTTCGGTTAAACTCAACTTTCTGGTTGTAAGATGATTTATGGATGTAGAGGAAGCTATAATTATGCATAACTGTGAATGTCAGCCAATTAGGTAGAATCCTCGTGTTTCAGAAATGCGATGTTCAAGCTTTTTAAAAATTTTTTGATTTTTTTTTTTAGGTTTTCCCTCTTAGAGCTGCTTTGCCTAAACCCTCTTCTTATTTTGAACCCATTTTACACTTCTATTTTCTAAGCAATTAAGATACTTTTGATTTGAAAAATTTACAGCCACAATAAAAGTTAAAATAACACAACGACCACAGATTTTGAAAAAATATAAAATGGCCAAGGCTTAGTCTTGGCTTTTAAACAGTGCCAAGTTGCTCCAGGATTTTCTGTTTTGGTATGAATGACATAACTGAATTACTTCATGAGCTGCTACTTTAATTCCTAAGGGTGGAAAATTCCATGAGTTAATTTAATTTGGATGTAAAAAAATATACATGAAAACTCGCTCTTCCTGTGGACTCTCATGTGAAATATCTGAGCCAATTGTTGGAGCTGCTGTGCTTCGAGGAGGGGCTTTCCACCCAAGGCGGCCCGGCTGGTGCTGCACGGTCCCGTATCATCAGAAGATTTGGGCACAGAAGATCCTTTATTTTCTGCACATGTTTTTAATCACTTTATTTGATACCGCTGCAATGCCCTTTCTAGCCCGTCCCTAACTGCTGAAATCCTACACAGACATTAATATGAGCTCAATGACACCCTTTCCAGGAAGGTTTTCTTAAGAAACCTTAGGTCTCCTAAGGCTGGACAATGTTCCTCCTTCTCCGAATTGTCTCTTAGGTCCCTTCATCATTCCACCTTGCATTACAGTTAGGCACATACTTGTGTTATTCCTCCCCGCCCCCCAGAGTCAAAGGCCTACAGGATCAGAGACTCTCGCGCACATTTCATAACCCCCAAAGGATCTGAAGCACAGAAGACAAGAATGAGGGAATGAACATCTGTGTAGTTGCTAATATATACAATATTATCTTCCCCCCCTCCCCGAAAATCTGCTTTCTTGAGAAAACAAGGATAATACCACCTTTTTAAAATGCAAGGGTTGTGCCTTTTCTAAACCATGGACAGTTTAGATTGTGTCCTTGTCCCCAATAAGAGTTCAATAAAAAAATATGACAGTGACTATAGCTATTAAAAGCATCTACCTGCTTTTTCCTCTATTATTTAAGAAGAAAGCCAAGTAAGAATACGATGAGGCCAAAGCATTTTAAATATGCTTTTATATTTTGAAAGTGGGGAAAACAACCAGTTTTTGTTTTTATTTATTTAAAGTTCATGACACCAGCGTACTAAACACATACTTTAGGGGGAAAAAATTAGGGAACTAGGCTTGTTTTGTCCTAGAAGTGGAGAAAGGGAGTCTTGGGTTTGATGATCCTATGCAGATTGACAGCCTTGTTTCCAGGTCACAGGGCCTGTTTTGAGTAAAATAGGTATTTGGGGGGGTGGGGGGGAAGAAGGGGATATACCTAGTTTGGACCCACTGCTATGGGATCTGGGCATGCATCATGTCCTAACCACTTGTCCCAGGGATTGTCAATGGAGCGTAAGTGGTCTCACTGCTATGCTTGTATTTAAAACCTCTTGACTTTCATTCGAGTGAATGCGGAAATATCAAATGGTAAGCTCCAGGTTTCTGAAGCTGTTGTACCTAATCCATAGTTAAGAGAATTTCTTTAAGTCAGACAGAAAAAGACAAATACTGCATGTTCTCATATGTTATATGTAGAATCTTTAAAAAAAAGAACTCAAAGAAATAAGAGTAGAATGGTAATAGCTGGGGGAAATGGGGTGATGTTGGTCAAAGGGTACAAACTTGTAGCTATAAAGTGAATAGACTCTGGGATCGAATGTACAGCAGGCGGATAGTAATTAACAAAATTTTATTATATATTTGGAAGTTATTAAGAGTAGATCTTAAAAAAAGTTATCACCAGGCACACAAAAAAAGGTAATTTGTGAGAGAATGGAGGTGTCCACTAATCTTACTGTGGTGATCATTTTGCAATATTCACATGCATTAAATCATCAGGTTGTACACCTTAAGCTTATATATGTTTGATGTCAAGAATATCTCCAAAGGCTAGGAAAAGTTTTAAAAAATAAAAAGAGGGGCGCCTGGGTGGCTCAGTTGTTAAGCGTCTACCTTCGGCTCAGGTCATGATCCCAGGGTCCTGGGATCAAGCCCCACATCGGGCTCCCTGCTTCTTCCCCTCCCACTCCCCTTGCTTGTACTCCCTCTCTCGCTGTCTCTCTCTCTGTCAAATAAATCTTAAAAAATATATAAAAAAATAAAATAAAAAGAATTTCTTCAAGTTCTTTATCCTCTCTGTCTTTTTTTCCTTAAGTTTTTTTTTTTAAAATAAAGTACACTATTGATATAGATTAAAAAAACCTTTCAGTTGAGACTGCTAATCTGCTCTCAGAAATACAATTGTGGAGATTAGGATAGATGGTGAAACACTAGAGATAGGCAAATAGCCTCATCAAAGACAGAAATCTACATTGGTTTCCATATAGTAGCTACAGAAAGATGTTGGAGATGACTAAGATCTTGAGTGAAATTCTTTAACAGGCTATTTAAAAGATAGTTTCGAAGTGCTCTGAAAGGGAGGCAATGACCTCTCAAACTCCGTTTGGTTCCACTAAGACCAAGTCTTTGTGGACAAACCTCACTTCCTCATTCGTGGGAATGCCACGTGTCTGGTGTCTTGTGATAATGCTAAGGACAAAATGAGAGAAGGCAGACAGCAGGAGAGTAAAATGAGTTGAACATAACTGGTTGAAATATTAAACCCAAAGGCAGGGGACGATGTAAGCGTCGAGAGAATGTCTGTAGCCTTGAGCCTCAGGCCTTCTGCTCTGTGTCCTCCTTAGCTAACATTTTTATTTGTGGCTTTGCTCAGGGCAAGAACGGCACCCATCAAAGTTACCGAGGACAGAGCCGGCAGAGTACGTGACCGCATGAGGATCTAAAGAAGAGCTTCCGATGGAAACAGACTAAAGGCTGAAGTATGAAATTCACAGGCATAGAAAAACTACAAAACAACAAAACAACAACAAAAAAAGCCCCACAAAAACCCACAAAGGCATAATGTGAAGTTCTGTACCGGTACAACACAAAGTACACAAGGGTAGTTGAGATGCGTGTGGCTGATGGATTTCAGCTGATTATAAATTCAAACTCTGCCAGCAGGATGATGAAGGCGTCAAAAATGGCTAATAGGATCTTGCTAGGTGGCCTTTAGGTGAAGATACAACATATTGAATGGGTTTGGTAATAGATCCACCCGTGTCCACCCTGATGATTCCTTGAGCACTCAGTTCAGTTTGAGACTCTACATGCTAAAAGGTCCTTGAAGAAGAAAGCATTCCTTTTAAACTAGGGAGAATGCACTGGAAAGTCATAAAATCCAAAACTTTCATGGGGGGTGGTGGTGGTGGTAAATGTTTGAAGATATAAATATCTAGCCCAGAGGAAAAAACACTGAATAGACTGTTGTCAAAGAACTGTAAGTTTCTGAAGTATTTGTTGGGTTGACTTAGGGGTAACTTCAGTGGGCAGAAAAATGAGGACTGCACAGAGAAGTAAATTTGGGCTGGTCATAAAGAAGAATTTCCCAACATTTGATAGAAATGGGCTTTGTGGTCATTTAGAGCTACTTATCCTTGGAGGGAAGGGGGCTGGTAGAGGCTTGTTGACTGCTTGGCAGGGGATTTTGGGGGATTTGGATAGACAGGACAGCTAAGATCCTGGAGATTCTACAGTAATAACTGCTTAGAAACGCAGCATCTGCTCAAATATACATGAGACTTTATGGAGTCAAACTCTGTGAAAATGTAAGAGGAGCAAAATTGAAGACCTCTATGGATCAGGCCTTCGTTGAAACAGATTCTTCTGAGCTCTGCCACTCTCATGACTATATATTCCAGTAAATGCTCCCCAAGATATCACATCCCTGCCCATGACTCCTTCCTGTTGCATGAAGCCAAGGAACAACTAAAGAAGGGCCTTGGGTTTCTATCACGGTGAGTACTGAGTAATGCACAGACTTGTTGAATCAGTATGTTATACACCTAAACTAAGATAACATGGTATGTTAATTATACTTCAATAAAAAACAAAAATCATTCTTTTCTTGGGTTTCATTAGTTTCAGTCAGTGATGAAAAGGTTTGTAATATCAGCCACAGTTTTGAAATTGCTATGGTATTGGGTTAGAGAGGAAGTTCACCGTGGCAGTGTGGTATTTAGTACAAAGAGTGCTGCTCTCCTTGCTGGCTTGTCAGGTTTCTATCCGAGCTTGGCCATTAACCTGTGGGCGTCCATGCTTGGGTCACTTCCCCTTTCTGGGCCTCGGGCTTCAGGAGTAAAATAAGAGCCACGGGCTAAATGACTTCTGGGGTGCTTTTAAAATCTAGAATTCAATGGTCCCAACTCTCTTAAGAACCATGAAAGCAAAACTAAGTTAAGTTGTTATCTTATGAGGCTGTACGTGGTAAAAGTTCTCGTCTGTTCACAATGTCAGTTAAATAAAAAAAGGTGCTTTATCACCTAATGAATTTTCTTCTGATAAATTCTTTTTAACCCAAATTAAAAATGTTATGAACAGAGGGAAAGTGGGTTAGGACGGGCTTATATCTTTAATGCATGGTTTCTTTCTTTCTTTTTTTTGCCGCCTTCTTTCTTTCTTTTTTCTTCTCTTTTTCAAGTTGAAACACGTGGTTTCTGAAATGTGTGCCATACCCCTACCTGGGGGTTCTGGGAGGGGGTCTCAGGGTTACTGTGGAGGATGGGTTGGGTGGGGAGTTCTACAGGGTTCCTCCACTCCTAAGGCAACTAGAGCAACCAGATCCCTAGGCGATCCCTGCTCTTCTACCCAGTGACAATGCACCCCTCCACCCCAGGTAACAGAGCTGCATCCCTGCTCTCTGATGGGGCTTGCTGTATGGGCTGTAGCAATTTGTTTTTAAATATGTGTCTTTTCCTCCTAAACTGTGAACCCCTTGGGAGCAGAGACCACGTGTTAGCACGGAGCCTGGCATTTGGTAACCACTCTTGATAAATATTTTTGGAAATGAATAAATGGACTTTAAGCAAAAAGGCTCTAGGAACCACACTGATTTTCTATATTAATAGAGAAGGAGATTTTGAGCTAAATGATCCCTTCGTTGCCGACTGTACTAGCAAGTAATCAGAAGCACATACAGAGTCACATGAAGACATTTTTGATGTGGGTTTTGTTCATATTCAGTTAAAAGAGGAGATGAGGTCATCTGAAAGGCTTGCTTTCAGGTCTCATCTGTAGATGGGAATACTGAGTGAACACTGGAGAGAACTATTTTCTGAATAAATAAATGACAGAAAACTGTCATTTCAATAATTTATAAAAACCTAATGATTTAATATCAGGATTAACCACGGAGGTATGTGAGGCACACGGGAGTTATATCTGGGTAAGAGCGTCTAATTAGCTTAGTGACAAACCCACCTGTTTCCTTATTCTCCCACATTCAGAGATTTCTGCTTTGAGTCTGTCGGAAATGTGGGTGGTTTGGGTAAGAAAAATAACTTAAAATTTACTACTTCATGACCCTAGTAAGGAGAGTTTACACCTCGTGCCACTTAGTCCAGAAATGCTAACTTAAGAATAAGTGTTTAGACAGTGAGGGTTTTAATATAGCATACCACTGCACTGGAGGAAGAATTCTTTACCTCTGCATTTGGTAAAGAGCTGCCCTGGGAACTTGGCCATGGGATGCCTGGGAATTCTTTCATCAAGGAGCATTTATCAAGATCTGAAAATCACAAGCTCTTACCTGGAAAGGTGCAGCTAGAGCTAATGTCTGGGGAGCACTAGTGGTAGTAAACAAAGAGTGTGGAACGTAGAGGCATTGTCCCTGAGTTTCAAGTTGGCTTCGGGACTTGAGCCTCCTCAAAAACCCAACAAGGCCCATCTGACCAACCCCTACACTGGACATCACTATCCTCCTCAAAGGGCTCCTGCGAAGACTGCCGGAGGTAATATTCACAGAGCACCTAATGTAATACGTAGTAACCAAGGATTTATAATATAGGTGATAAGGCCAAAGTCAGGCCTACAAAAGATACATAGTTTTGCATGACTGGGTAAGAAAAATATGTAGCCGGACGCCTGGGTGGCTCAGTCGGTTAAGTGTCTGCCTTCGGCTCAGGTCAGGATCCTAGGGTCCTGGAATCGAGTCCTGCATTGGGCTTGAGCAGGGAGCCTGCTTCTCCCTCTCCCACTCCCTCTGCTTGTGCTCTCTCTCTGTCAAATAAATAAATAAAATCTTTTTTAAAAAAGAAAAAAAAATATGTAGCTAACAGTGTGATTCACAGAGCTCTGGAAAGTAGAAAAGAAAATGGACTATCACAGCGGAAGGCAGCAAGGGAAGGCTTCCTGGAAGAGGCAGAATTTGAGTCTGAACCTTGAGACTGGTGGGAATGAGATGGACAGAGGGAAGGGGGTAGGGCAAGCCAAGACCGATAGACATGGAAGAACTACCTAATGAGAATGTAAAGGGCAAATTCTGGTAATCTGCACAGACTGGTCTTGCTGGAAGAATTTTGACATATTGGAATAGCTAAACATAAGGCTTTTGGTAAATGGTAATGGGGCTTAATCAACTGGATTAAGACATTGGTCTTTATTTTGTAGATAATGGAAAGCCAGTGAAGGTTTCTGGGCAGGAAAGAGCATGGCCAAATAGCATCTAGAAAGCCTGCGAGTCTACAACATTCACGCTAGTATTATGAGCCATGCTGCTGTGAAAAAAATCCCTTTCATTACACTAATACTTAGTAAATCACTGAAGACCTACTTCAGAACTCCAAGGAAAACATTTTATGAATCAAAAGCTAAGTACAATATGTTAGCAATTAAATGAGATAACGTAACAGCCGAGGCAGAACCAGTTTTCCCCACCACAATTTCAAGCTGCTGCAGAAAGAAATGCTTATATCATCTTCCAAGTTATCAAGCCATTTTGTTTTGATTTTTGGAAGGCGGGGAGAGAAGAAGCAAGAAGAGGAGGGAGGTCAAGAGGATTCAAAGCTGTCTATTCTTTAATCAGGAGGAATTATTAAGGGACTTATAAAGGAGATTTGCTCAGAACAAAACTAGCCCTGGGATGGGTCTTAAGTTACTAAAACTGGCTTCTACTCCAGAACAACGAACGAAGGTGTGTAGTTGGAAAGAAACACCCACCAGTGTTCTCTGCAGCGAAGTTTCCGGTGCATACCTCCCACTGCTACTTTATTTACTGCAGCTGGCCTGAGTTTTATAGCCTGTTTCATGTATTAAAATTCAAATGTGGAAAACATTACCAGTATCCTCCTTGAATTTTTTTTGTTGTTGTTGTTGTTCAGGGGGAAGGGGGGTGGGTTTTTTTTTCTTCTTCCCCTTCAACTTCCTTTTTATTGTGGAATGTATCAAATGGTCAAAGGCTAACTTCAGACTGACTAAATTCAAAAACTATTTCCTTTGTTCTTCTGTTTTTGTTTGAAAATTCATACCAGTTTGCACAAGGAAAGAAATGACAAGCCCATCTCTTTCACACACGTTAGGGTTTCAGGCTGGGAAAGCTCAGACTCTGTGGAACCTGCTGGGTATTTCTGGGAAGAAAGGAGAAAGACAGAAATACCTCTCACTGGGTTTCGAGGGCGGCAGGTTGTTACCACACCACAGCTTTGGGGTTACTCTATCACCTGGTCGGCTCTGCAGTCATCCCTGATTGGATTATAAATGCCTTCAGAGGAGGGAATAGGAACTCTTCCTCCTCAGCAAAACTAGCAGCTTTATGGCTTCTGCAGAGCGTTTTCAAAACCAAATCAAAAACGTTTCTGTGTAATATTGGCCGATTATTTCCCGCCTCCTTTTGCGCTGCTCCATTCTCCCCCTCTTTCCACTCACTGCAGCCAGGTCAGGCCAACCTCCTGTCTCCAGAGATGATTCTGGTCCCTTCCTCCTATCCCACCTTTGAATCAGACTCAAGGGGGAGGCAACCCAAAGGTCAAAGAGTCCCCCAAAGCATCTATGTATAGTTTATTATTTTAAAGAACCACTTAACCTACATCTGGTATTCAAGAGCAAACTTTACATATTTATGGAAAAAAAAAAAAACTGTCTCTGAAGCAATGTGCCCGTTCAACATATGCAAAATGAACACAGCTACAGAAATTAAACCATTTTTCTCTTGATTGAGAGCAGATATAGAGAAATGGTTATATAAGTCACAGATCTGGCTTTTCATAAAGCCAGATTTCTTAATTAAAAGCAGTATTGTTTAAACATTGTAGTTTAAAAAGAAAAGAGCTGTACAAAGTAAAACCTCATATTATATGCATCCCAAGTGTATTTAACACATTACCTGAGGCCAAGCTAAATTAACATCTAGATTTTCCTTTTGTAAACTCTTAGCAACTGCCATGAATAGACAAACAATTTTTACTCAATGATGAATTTTTAGGATAGAGGTCAAGGAAAAGCAAAAAAGAAAAAAAAAACATTTAGCTTTGGCATTCAGAAATATCTTTCCACGTTTTAGAAGTGAGTTCATTGCTTCTATTTATATACCAGTATTCTGGGCTTCAAATTGGTTGCAGGTTTCCATAATACACTGCTCAGGATGGTCCTCTCAGTCTCAGTCTTTTATTAAGAGAAAGTGAAAGGAGGACAGAAGAATCCTCTTGACCAAGAACTTAAAAAGCCTCAGAAGAACCTGTGCCTATTCTGCATTCTCCTTTTGGAATCATCAGTAAACAAGAGATGCTATATTGGTAACAGAAGATAGGCCTTCATCCAAGCAACTTTTTAAGAGCCTACAGAGTACAAAACAGGACACTAAAGTGTTTCTGATCAGGCAGGTGTTTATAAGCAGAATACGCAGAATCATTAGTAATAAATTCTCCACCCATTTGGTCACCTTACTGTCATCACTTAACATTTTGTTAGGAAGATTCTGAATTTTGGGGCACTTGGGTGGCACAGTCCATTAAGCCTCCGACTCTTGGTTTCGGCTCAGAGCATGATCTCAGGGTCTTGAGATCAAGCCCCACATCGGGCTCGGCACTCAGCATGGAGCCTGCTAGGGTTTCTCTCTCCCTCTCCCTCTGCCCCTCCCAACACACTCATGCTCTCCCCTCCCCACAAATCAATAAATAAATCTTAAAAAAATCTGAATTTTCATAATCACCAAAAAAGGGGAATGCATTCCCAAATCATTTCCAAAAGCAATGGGCACAATTGAAATTTCAGTTGTAATATGGACAAATCTGCTTAAATATTATTTAAATAAATACTTATTCATAAATTGGCAGTGATAAACTACTGTATCCTTAAATCACACAGTCCCACACCATATATTTAGGCAGATAAACACACCACATATTTCTACCTCCCACACTCAGAATCAAAAGACATTGATTTGGATTCTTTGATAATAATAAAAACTTTCAACCTACTCATATCTGAAATGCCAGTAATGTAACATGTACAAAAAAGGTGGGTCCTCTAGATGACGTCACTAAGATGAAGAATTTAAAACACCAGTAATGACCCAGCAATGTCCTCCTGGGTATATACTCAAGTGAAATGAAAACACACGTCCACCCAAAAACCAGTACGTGAATGTTCACAGGAACATTATTCATAATCGCCAAAGAGTGGAAATAACCCAAATATCCATCACCTGGTGAATGGATAAATATAATGTATCCCTATGTTTGGCAATAAAAAGGAATGATGATCTGATATAGGATGAAATATGTATAAACCCTGAGAACATTCCACTAACCGAAAGAAGCCAGCTAGTCAGAAAAGACCATCACATATTGTCTGATTCCAGGGTTAGGAAATATCTAAGAGAGGCAAATTATAGAGACAGAACACAGTCATTGCCAAGGTCCAGGGAGAGGGAAAAATGGAGTGTAACTGCTACTGGCGTGGGGACTTCTCTCCTTTTTTCAGGGGTTAAAACGTCCTAAAATTAGACTGTGGTGATGATTGCATAACACTGTGAACATACTCAAACACAAGGAATTGTAAACTTGTAAATGGGTGAAATGCAGGTAAGTGAAGTATATATCTCAATAAAGCTGTTTAAAAAAGAAAAAAACAGCAGCAGTGGTATTTATACTTGAAATTCTAATTCTATGCAGTAACTGAAGAGTCTACAAATTTCATCACTTACCATGAGTGAATGTCTGTTGGCTGAAAGAAGACCAGTTCCATACCCTGAGCCCAGACCACCCATTGCTCCATTATGAGAAGGTCCAATGATTCCATGCATGTCCCCATGACCACCAGGCATAGCTGTGGATGGGCCCACTGCATGATTCCGGAGAACGTGAATAGCATCATCCAGTCTTTCTAAGCGATCTTCAATTCGGCTTTGCTGTTGGTTAATAAATGTGAAATTTGATTTAGTTTGAAATGCATGCATAGGTTACAGAAGTAAAACTTGAGTTGGCACAAATCATACTTTGAGTTTGTGAATATATGTTTCCAATACAATTTATTTCCTTGAATCAATAATAAAAATAAACAGTGACCTTCCCAAGAAAGTAGTGAAAAATGTTAATGGTATATCATAGTGTTATTTTTCATGAACAAAGTATATTTTGTAATTCTTCTCGACATTATAATGTACATATGCTATACAGTATTGAACTAGCTTGAAAGAGAATTTAGATTTACTTCAGAAAAAAAAATCTATAGAATTTAAGAAACATTCTAGCGGATATTGATTAAAATTTTCAAAAAACTAACAATGGGAAGATGATGCATTTATAGTTTCCCAATTAAATTATTTTCATTATCTTCTTGGAGGCCTATTTCCTTCATCTTTTCTGTAGCATATGATACAGTGCTATGTATCAAGTCAAGGACAGGTAAATACATGCAGACTATAGTTTCTTATTGAGTACTATCTATTTTTACCATTGTTTCTTGCCTTCTATCTATTATCACCAGCTTGTCCTTGTGTGTAGAGGGGACTGGGAACTCAAAACGGATACAGAAAAAAACATTACAAAAACTATGCCAACCAAAGTGGTATGAGATTTCAAGACTGAAGAATCACAAAGTCATGAATTAACTGTTCACCAGGGGCTTCTAATGACTTCAAAGCCCTTACTCTGTATAAAATTCACTACCTTATATAATTAAATTATACAATTCAAAACCAACTGACCTTTTTTTTTCATCCCCGCCACTGGGATCCTGTTTTCTGCAACTAGATAAGGTCTATACTATAGTTTTTGGTGAAGAAAAAGGACATGTAGATGTGTATTCACTTTTTGCAGTATGATCAATAATGATAGCAAGTAAACATCTGCACACCACTCTCTAGTGTGCATTTTAAAATACACCATTTCACTGGATCTTCATTCTCCATGTGTAAGGCAAGCAGGGAAGACATGATATCCCTTCCATATAGACGTGCAAATGAGGCTCAAAGAACTTAAGTAATTACCTGGTGTCACAATGCCAGGAAATGGTACAGTTAGGATTGAATCTAAGTCTTTGGACTTCAAATCTAGTGCCTCTTTGGACTAGATCATGCTATAGCCTACTGTGATTTCCAATGGGCTGTGTAACCAGATGTACCAGCTCTGCTGCATGAGAATAACAATTTCTAATTATTCTGTACTGACAGAAGGAATGTATGTCTAATACAGTTAGTCTATGGTACAGAACATTCTGATTTGGTGGGCTTTGTTGTTAAGAGACCTTCCCTAGATTCCTCGCTGCTTCTTATGAAATCTTTGAAAAGGTACTAAACTTCTTTGAGTCTATACGTCATAATTTATAAAAAATGGGAACGATAAGATATACTTCCAAGTGTGAATGTGAGCACTGAAAAGAAGTAATACGTGTGCCTATCTCCCTTTCTGGCTCACAGCTTCCTGGTGGAGAGAGCAGTTTCTGCTTGCGAATCCCCTTGTGAGTGTTGAGTATTTAGAGAACTAAAGCTATAGTTCATAACTATAAACCGAGTCTTTATGGTTCTACAGTTGGACATAACCTAGTTTTGATAGATGGATCCCAGAGAATAATTGATGCAGGTAAACACTTAGAACAACTATGGATTATCTGGATGTGGGCTGCAGATTAATTAATTAATGTAGGCAAGGCAGGTAGCGCATACCTTGTCTTACCCTGTGGTTGCCTTTTGTGGCTAAAATGCATAGCTGGATGATCCCACACTACAGCAAGGAAGACCACAACCAAGGGGGAAATCCACCTTCATATTTCCATTTTTAGATTTTCCTTAATTCAAACAGTAAGCCAGAAGGGAAGAAAGGAAATTCTGAGCTGCTGACAAGACATTAAGTTAGATAGACGGATCAATTGATGCCTCTTCCATGTTCTATCTCAAAATAGGGAGGAAAAGAGGGAAACCCACCCCTGAAGGATTTCAGAGTTCCTTGTTGCCACTTCTCCCCATTTGATTCATACACTGACCAAAGGCCGCCCAGAGCAGTGTGATTTCATGCACATTTCCAGCCACATCCACCATGAATTGACAAAGACTAGAGTGTCAGACACCGAATCATCATGGGAGTGTTTGTAATATTAATTATACCCATGGAAATTTTCAGCTATTTGCCACTGGAAGAACAGACATTTAATGATGTTACTAGATTTCTAGGAGAACCAAAGTGAATGAGGAAACTAGACAGTAGGCTTCTTATTCAGAGGTCAAGAGGAGAACGCCTCTAAGCCTGCCACTCTGAAAAGTAAAGCAGAGGTATATTGAATCTTCAAGTATTCCAGCTATGCAGCTTGGCTGGAACTCCAGCACTATTATATCAGGAAATTATTAACTCATTGACAGGGACCCTTCCCAAAGATGCAGCGGATGCTGCTATCTTTCCAAGATTTTTAATCTCTTACCTGGTCTTAGGTTTTTGGAGCCCTGGGGCTTACATTGTAGTAGTATCTGGGTTATAATCTACAAACAGGAATAAATAATAGTCTAATAACTCTGGCTCTAACCAAACTTGTGTGCTTAACATAAATCTGAAGTTTCTGTTAGTGAAATAAGAATCTTGGAGAGTTAACCAGATGCAAAAAGAGAAACATGGTCACCAAATGGCTAGAGGAGAGATTAACAGATGAGACTTACCAAGGAGTGTAAGGGTCCTTCATAATTAGGAGATGATGAGGCCTGTCCTCCATTTCTAGACCAAACAGCTGTGCCTGCTGATAGTAAAATGGAGATTGCAATGAGATCTATATAATCTGAAAACCATCTCGCAGATATTTTAAACAGTTCTTTTAGAAATAGCAATGCTTATTTTCATTTGGACAATTAAGATAAATATATGTAAACTTCCCATACAAGAATTTTGGGACAAGGAAAACATTTTCAATTTCAAACTTGATGTAGACTCGGAATTCTCTCAGGCTTCCTCCCAAAAGGGAACATTTATTTTATTTATTTATTTTTTAAAGATTTTACTTATTTATATGACAGAGACACAGTGAGAGAGGGAACACAAGCAGGGGGAGTGGGAGAGGGAAAAGCAGGCCTCCCACTGAGCAGGGAGCCCGATGCGGGGCTCGATCCCAGGACCCTGGGATCATGACCTGAGCCGAAGGCAGGCGCTTAACGACTGAGCCACCTAGGCGCCCCTCAAAAGGGAACATTTAATTGGTTCTGAATTTAGCCAAGGAAGGGTTCCTCCTGAAGAAAAGAGATACTACATAGTCAAGGCACTTTTAAGAAAGCAAAGGGGGATTTTGTTACACCTTCATGCAAGGCCAGTTTGTGAAACCAAAATTCTCTCACCAATGAAAAACATCATTGCTACTTGTTTTAAAAATGATCCTTAAAAAGGGATAAGCCTTCCAAACTTTTTAAGGGAATAAGATTAGTTGGCAGCGCTCCACTAAACCGGAAATTTAAAAACTCAATATAACAACAGTAATAAGTAAGTGGTTTCTTCTGAAGAAAATAATTATTTTGTGATCCACTAAACTTGATTCCTGCTACAATAAATATTACATGTCTAACCTACAAAATAAAAACCACTTTTAAATTTAAAGTAATGCATACTCTGTGTGGAAACTAAGAAATAATTCAAGAAAGGAAAAAAATATCTGTGACCTCATTGTAATCTCATGCCCTGACATGGTTAGCATTTAAAAAAATCCCTTCTTCCTGTCATTTCTGGGTGTGCATGGATGTGTATTTTTATGCTACATAAAAGTAGGATATTTTGTTCAATTACTTGTAGTGACCGAATATGGACAGAGCCAGCTACTTTCAGTGTGAAAATAGCAATTTATCCCCATGTTTACATCTTTGTAAAGTTCTCTCTTCCTAATATGGGGTCTTTCATGGTGCATTAGCTGGACCCCCAAATTGGCCTTGTTTCTGTGTCTCCCACCCAGACGATGCTGTTCAGGTTTTGGGTGTTTGTGGCGTTTTCTGGAATGATTTGTGCATCCTAACATTCCTATCATTAACCTAGAAATGGAGCGGTAAGATGGTGAGCACCGGATTCTCGCCAGAGCGCTGGTACTGATGCTCACGCCACCTCAGCAAGTCACGTACCCTTTCCGGGCCTTAGTACGCTCATCTGTAACATCAGAGCACCAGACCAAAATCATTGTTCTCAAACTTTATTAGACCCGAGATTTTTTTCCCCCAAGCGATAAAATAGATGAAATTAGAGATGCTTTGTTTGAAATGGGGAACTTGGAGTTCTCCCTGCTCAGACTCCCTCACCCCCTGCCTCACTGGGCTCTCTCTGGCTCTGGACATTGACACTGGTGATCATGTCCCAGAGCCTATCAGTAGAATACTGACTCAGGAGTGGATAACACTTCTGGACTTTCCCTTCCTTTTCTGTCACGGGGAATGTTTAACACTGTTCCATTATCTTCTTAATATCATGTCTATGTCCTTTCAGTTTCAATTCTGTCCATTGGGACATGTGGACTTAAAGGTCCAGCCACCCTTCTCCATTTGGTGACACCCCCCCCTCAACCATGTCAACGGAGTTTTGGAAAAGGCTGATATTCAGTCCCACCTAAGCCATGGCCATCACCTCTGAAAGCTTTGTGCAGTCTGAAACCTCCCACTCTCCACCGGGAATCCAGTTTATGATGCCCTGTGAGTGCTGCTTGCAGGGAATAACAGGGATCGAGGAGGGAGCATTTAGGCAAGTGACTCCACTATAAATTACAGTAAGGTCAAGTTTCAATCAGGTACAGATGCGATTCAGTTTCTTTTTTAGAAGCCACCTGTCCTCCCTCCCAAGAACAGAGACATGCACCAGATAGGGCCTTCTGGAAGCATTTATACTAAAAGGGCAATGAGCCTCTTAAATGGACCTCTGAAAAGTGAAACGCTTTACTAAAATAATTCAACAACTTATAATTTTATTATTTGAAGCCATAGGTCATGCTAATTTGTTGTTTTTTAAAGGCAAACATCCCATTTTGCTCCACACAGTTACTTCTCTATTTACAAAATTAGAGTTTTCCTCAATCACGCCAGTGAGGTGGACTTTAAAAAGGACACGTGGAAAGTCTAAAATTTCTGTGGAAAATGATCCTTTTGAACAGTCTGTATTTGATGACGATATAATCTATATTCATATTCCTGACTATATTAAACTGGGTTTTCTCACCTGAGATGTCTTTTTTTTTTTTTAAGATTTTATTTATTTATTTGACAGAGAGAGACACAGCGAGAGTGGGAACACAAGCAGGGGGAGTGGGAGAGGGAGAAGCAGGCTTCCTGCCAAGCAGGGAGCCCGATGCGGGGCCCGATCCCAGGACCCTGGGACCATGACCTGAGCCGAAGGCAGACGCTTAATGACTGAGCCACCCAGGCACCCCCTGAGATGTCTCTTAGAGTCTATTATTCTGTTGAATATCTTCTACAAAGCTAAGAAAAGTTTAAGAAGTTTTCCACATGCCTAAGTATTCTAAAAACATCTAATTTTTGAGAAAAATTTTGGATGTGAATGGCTGTACTTTCATATGGCAGTGGAAAAGACAGACCTTTCCATTTTTCTGTTTGGAAATGTTCTGTTTTGAGCTTTTGGAGGGAAGGAGCTTCCACCTGCCGCACCAGGAATTACAAGAGGGAAATTGTTTTCATACACCGGTACCATGATGGGATTGAATTTAGGTACAGTACCTGAGAGAGAAGGAGGAGAGCCAACAGGAGTTGAAGGGTTTGATGAAAAGCTGTTGTTAGTGTGATCTGGAGAATAGATCTTAAAACAGTGGGGGAGAAAAAAAAACACCCTCATTTATTAGGAATAAAGAATCAACATTTCTTTAAATGACAAAGTGTTGTTGCAATTCACCTAAAAATTACGAGTCATAAAATACATGTAGCAATTGACTCTAGTACCAATATTGTAAAATGAAAGATTTAACACTTATTTTAATTTTTCAAACCAAGAATTATGAGCTCATGTAAGATGGTGGGGACAGTATTGGACCAGGGTCAACAGACTGCGCTTCTAATCCTTTCCCTCCCACGCCCTACCATGGCTCCGTGGCCATGAGCAAGCCAAATGAACACCCCAAGCCCCCATTTCTTCCTCCATCAAACAGATTAGACAGCATCATCTCTATGCTTTTTGTCCAACTCCTTCTCCGCCATGATTGAGGCATTTAATGCCAAGGCTTAAGAATGGCCAGATGAAGTATAAACTTCCACTTAGGTCACAACGTTAAATTAAACTTACTTGATGCTCCCAATGGTAAGGAAAAACCAACCAAAGAGACAAAATGTTAGAGCAACAAATCCCCACTTACATTTGCAAACAACCACGTGTAGATTTTGAAGACAATACCAGGCACACGGCCTCACACAAATGAGGTGTACTACTTTGTCAGTAGTGAACATGCAAGAAATGTTCAATTCCAGCCTCCTGGAGGTGGACAGGCGAGGCAAAGAAGCTGAGTCCCCAGGTGCCAATTAGGTGACAATTTCTCACGGACCTCAGTTATGGTCATTTTTTTTTTTAAGTGCCTTTCCCAAAGTGTTTTAGAATTGCCCCATGCCAAGTCAGTCTTAGATGGTCAATGAGCACCATATGAATTTAGAGAAAAATAAGAAATCAAGATAGAAGATCTATATACCAAAAGGCCTTGAGAATATCCACAAATCCATAATTGAGGACTGCTTGGCACCACTGTGAGGAGACAAGCTGGAAGGGTCAGCCATTCCCTGGAAGCTTCAGAGATCTCTCCTCAAATTTTCCAATCATCATTCTACAAGAAAGCTAGCATTTCCAGAAATCAAAGCTATTTGCCATTCATTTTCTACAATTCCAAATGTCCACTTCTGATTAAAGTTCACCCTTCCACAATGGTACATATGAAGTCCAAAGTCAATATTTCCTCACCGAAGCAAGTGCTTTCCCCAGAGCATCTCCAGTCTGGGAGCTGCCGGCGGCCCCGCTTCCTCTATTTGCTGCAAAAACAAAAGGCAGAATCTGAAAAACCAGGCGGTGAGCCGTCTAACAATTTTCTATTCCTGGTCCATTTACTCACAATTTAATTGCATTTTTAATGCTAATTACAACACATTAATCTTTAATTAGCATTAATTTGTTTGCTGAGGTAGATGTCAAATATATTCATGTTACTTTTTTTACAGATAAAATATAAACCTGACACCTTGGTTTAAAGATGAAGTGTTTCAGTTGTTATCACTTGGCCCCTTGTTGCTCAGGAGTAGTTAGTGGGGAATGGTAGCAAGCATGCGAGCACATGAGGTTCATTGCTAAGCGGTAAGCAGTATGTTCAGATCTCTGAAATCCTCAAAGTGTGCCTTTTCTCGCTATTTCATAGAGTCAGTTGAATTGTCTTCACAAGTAATTTACGCCTGCTTTCCAGTTTTTAAAAGATTTGATACACAGCAAAACGAGGTGCTCCTTTCAGCAAAAATAAAACAGAAAGTCTATAACGGGTCTGGCTTCTTAGGAGAGAAAATATTTTTAATATTTTAAGTAACACGTATTCTCCACATACTCCAGTCTGTGTTTACATTAAAACAAACAAACAAACAAACAAACTGAACTGTGACGCTACGAAAAATCAGGATGGTCTCAAATTCCGGAGATAAAATAAGTCTACATATTCACAAAGTTATCTCTGTCATCTTAAACACTGGTATTTTTGACTACAAAATAGTTGAACCCAAGGACTGTTGTGAAAAAGATGTAGATTCTGGCACAGAAGTCAAAGTATCAGCTCTACTGAACAGTATTAGTACAACACTTAGAACACTGGGCATGTGACATTTATTAAGGTCCGAACATTAGCAAATAAACACAGTATTTAAATAAAACCTATTAAACTTCAAGGAGCCGTCTTTCACTATTTTGTGAAATAAGAAAAGGAAATCTCAAATCAACTGATTAATCCAAGCAGAACTTCATTGCACATGACATAATTAAATAAAAAAAAAATTCCCAGCCCTCTCTTTGACCCAAGAAAGCGCACTTGCTGACAAATGTGTCATCTGCTTCCAGATCTGTAAAATGGAGTAGTGGGGTCAGATCTCAAGTGGTTGAATTCTCTGCTTCTCTAGGTTGTAATTTCATTCTCCTGACCTCTGCTTAGCATAGTTAAATTATGCTTGCTATTTTTATATAGTTATATGTTGGGTATGTCAGTCAATAATCTTCTGAGGTGTGCTTTATTTGTTTAACAAAACCCATACCCATATTCATTTGTTAATTACTAAAACTGAAAGAAAACTGGTATGCAATAAAAGGAACGCAACCACTCTCTGACAAAACCACCCTTTTTTATATCACAAGTTCATAATATTAAAACTATATTGGTTATTAGTGCTAAGGATTATAAGTATAAGTGCACCTTTGAAATGAGGGTCAGACATACAATTGAGCTAGTGGAAGGAGCTCCCAGATGCCAATAATATTAAAAATACTTAAATATAAGAGATAACTGAAATTAAATCTCATGTGAAAATGAAAATTTCTGCAGTGAGGAGTTCCTAAAAATGAAAGACAATTCTAAAGAGAAAATAATAAAGATTTTGAAAGCACAGAGAGCACTAACATTTTTTCAGCATGTACTACGATTGTATTTGGGGGCAATTAGATACTTTTTTTTTTCCTAGAAGCAATATTATCAGATACCTAAAAATTAGATTTATCAGTCAAACAAATTTGAGATCTGCTTGATTAGAAAACAGATCTTTGTGAAATGGAATTCCAGAGCCACACCGGAAAAAAAAATTATATTACCTAACAAAAAAACCTAAATCACCAAAAAAGACAAGAGGTTGTTTCAATTACAGATAAAATTTGTTACAGTAGTAGCTTTCAAAAGACTAAACCTTCCTTTGAACAACTTTAACATGAGGGTGATAAATTTTTCAAAATATATTTTCATGAAAACCAACAGAAATATTTTAGGGAAATTTAAAAAATAAATGATATATATACAGCATAAAATCATACTTGAGAAGAGACAAGATAAGATCATTAAGATTACTTTTGTACTACACCTTTCCAACTAAACTTTCTATTTGTGCCTCTTTTAGGACTCAGGAAGTAGAATAAAAACTAGAATCAACTTCTTACCTCATGTGGTCATGAGAATGTTTCAGAAAACTCCAAAGGCTACTCATGGAAGCTACTGATAAGAACAGACTATTTTTTCCCATGAAGCCATTCCACCTTGCAGCAGCTGGAGGGCCAAACCCAGGGGCTTAAATTTCAAAGCCGCGTACTGGGGCCAATCTGCCCTTTCACTTGGAATGCCTTTTGTTCTGTTCCAGGAAATGTGGGAGAAGACACATTTCCGAGCCCCTGAACATGTTAGGCTACACGGGTCCTTCTCTTAAAGATTTCTCTTTTTATTTGTGTGACTGCTTTGTCCAAAGGCATACGTAATCAGAAAGTGAATTTAAATTCTCAAGTGGCATCCTCTTTTTTATACTGAGTAGTAATGGGTCGTGGATGGCCAAACACACTTCTAATCAAACTTTGTGCTCATCAGGTCCACGTTGTGGCTTTCATGCAACAGGCTCGATTCCTGTTCTAGGCCCAAGTTTTTGTCAACTCGTATTATTAGAAATTGCCAAAATGCTCATATAATAGGAAGAGAAATAAAAATACTGCCCCTACTACGTAAAGACAGGATTGATTTCTTGTTATTTTAGCTCTATTCAATTTCTGTTGCTCAAGGAAAAAAAAAAAAAAACAAACAAATCAGTCTCTAAAGTGGTAAGGTAAATATGAATACAAGATGAGAAGTTATTAAAAGGAACTGCAATTTTGTAGGAGGATTCGAGACTGCCAGCCCCCTAAGCATTATTCAGATGGCTTGAACACAGGTGCTGTTGCTGGCTAGAAGATAGAGCAGAAAGAAGGGTCTGGTATCTTCGGTTTCATGTGGGACCACCCTCGGTCTCAATCTCAGCTTTGTGAAAACAGCAATTCCTATTAGAACACACCCTAATCGCAACATCAGAATGAGCGGTGTCTGGGGACCGGCTACTGAAAGTCAGAATTTGGAAAATGTGTTATCCCTTTATTGCACACCCATAACCTCAGGCTGGGAACACTGTGAAGATCTAAAAGGAATAAGTAGTATAATTCATAGTGAATTTATCCGAAAGATGATGACTGCTTTAAAATTTAGGGTTTTTTGAACTATGTCCAAGTGACCTTCATGTGATTAAACAATTAGAAGCAGCATAATGCTTCCAAAATAAGCCATGAGTTCATCTCTATAAAGATGACAAAAGAAGGAGTATCTCCAGCATTCCTACTACACACGATTTTAGAATAAAGACCCAAATATAGGCCACAATGCACTAATTTTTAGCAGGAGGGATTCCTAGAAATTCAAGGGGGGAGTTGGGCCCCAGGACCATGTGCAGGAAATGGACGAGAAGACTTAAATCAAACTAGTTTATTGTTCTCCGTTGGTGGTCTTTGTAACTAAGATGCCATGTCACTGCTGGATAAAATCCATATTACTCTTATGCTCTGTGCCTGTTCATCACCCAACTGTATTTGAAGGCTCAAGATTCTTACAAAAGACAAAGTGAATATTATGTGACTATTCTAATAATAAAATTACTGTGAAACCAAGTCCTCAAGGGGAAATGGACATAATGTTTCTACTAGAAAAGCCACATACTAAAATGCATCATGTCATACAAACATGTCATTAGAAGTGAAAGTTGTAAGCCAGATTAATTCAGGAACCAGATAGATATTCCAGGGTAATCCTTAGCATATGTTGCATTAAATCAATCATGGCAGTCTGTTCCTTCAACACTGTTTGGTTTGAGGTTTAAAAACATGGGTAGTACCATGCATTAGAAAGCAGGCCAGTTAAAGACTAATGGAACAATAACAGTTATTATAACCGTTATGTTAGTTTTATGCCCAATTCCCTCCGAGGGGAAGGGAGGGTGTGGAGTCCCAAACAAGCAGGGGTCACACCCTGGGAAGGTATACACATGGTATCCCCCAGTGGGGTACTGGAGCACTCCTGTCATTGAGTAACCTCAGGGGACCGTTAGGCTAGGCGGTGCTCTCAAGCTTTTTGGTCAAGAAGGGATTGGACATTGTGGGTAAGAAGGAAATATGTAGATAGCAAAATATATGTGGCTGCTATCCTCTAGACATTTCTTTTTTTTTTTTTAAAGATTTTATTTATTTATTTGAGAGAGAGAGAATGAGAGACAGAGAGCATGAGAGGGAGGAGGGTCAGAGGGAGAAGCAGACTCCCTGACGAGCAGGGAGCCCGATGCGGGACTCGATCCCAGGACTCCAGGATCATGACCTGAGCCGAAGGCAGTCACTTAACCAACTGAGCCACCCAGGCGCCCCTATCCTCTAGACATTTCTATCCTCTATAGGTTGGCATCTAAACACTTGGCCACGTACATCCAGCCGCACTGCCCTGGAAGGATTTTAGGAATATAGTTAACAAGCTCTGATGGTGGTAACTCTGGATTTAGCTCTTCTCTTTAACTGGGTACTCTACCAGCTGAACTAGTAAGAATCCATGCTGTGTCCCATGCATTATATTCCTGTAATTCCAGGGAGCTTCATAGACCCTTCCAATTCAGAAACATCAAATGTAACCTCCAGAGTTTGCTGACAAGGCTTCAGAGGAAAATAGTGGACTCCATGCCCCAAGTAAAATAAGTGATAATTCTCTTGAAAATCCACGGATTAATGTGTCATTAAAAAAAAAAAAATCCTGTTACGATAATTGGGGTGTGCTGTCCTTCTTAAGCATTTATTTCTCAAAAAAATGATATTGGGCAGTAAAGGGCAAGAGCCAACAAAACAAAACGAGAAACCGTGATCACCCCACCAAGTCACACAAGCCATCGCAAGCTTCGGTGAGCGTCTGCCATCTTTGAAACGCAGAGGACAGAATGGGGGACAAGGGGGCGTGATTCCAGGGGGTCACCTTCTGACGGTGCTACGCTTGCCTCTCACTCCACATGCATTTTGTTGGTCTATGATCAGTTCAGGACATTCACTGATGGCCGGGAGGACACATTATAACATGAAACTCAGAAGCGGGGCAATGATCTCCTTCTGAACTGAAAAAAAAAAAAGCAGCTTCCTAAGACATCAACGCCATTTACGAAGAGATTGCATTGCCTTGCGCTTTTTCACCAAGAAAACTTGAAAAATGTGATGTCCATGTGTTAGTGCTTGAATCCCATTCTTACGGCATTAGCAGTGCTTATAGTCATTTTCTATGGAATCATGTGTGTAATCTCAAACATGTGTTAGGCTATGTGTTCTCTATTTACCAATTATTTAATTAGCTCTGTTTGTTCTTTGAGATATAGGCAATGTAATATTTCTTTATTTCCTGCATTTCAGAATGAGTGAGTATATGCCAAATACTTTCAAAAGTCTACAGATGTATCATATTAATCCATACTGTTTGTTAGGGAAATATCACTAACATCAGAAGAGAAATCTTCTCTCCTTGTTACACAGACGTGCTGCCATCCCTGACTTCTACCACACTCTGAAAATCAATCCAAAGCCTAGGAAAATTAAAGCGGGAAGAAACACGAGCCACTCGACACCCTGCAATACCAAGGCTTATTAGCATATTTAAATTTTCCTCTGTATTTTAACGTAAGGAATTGCATTCTAGAATGTTCTCCCTTAACATAATCCTAAAGTAATAATTGCATTTATGCAAGTTAATAATGGTCTGTTCCTCCAAAAAGCTGAATTACCCTCTCTCCTTATTTCCTGAGAAGATTATAAAGCTTTCTCACATTCTGCTAATAGATTTTGACAAGTATACCCATGATTATGGAATAATTTATGTAATAAAGTTATTCTTAAAAACCTTTTTCTGGGTTCCAGAAATCTCAGACTTTGCCCTTTAAAATTATGGCTCTTTTATTATTGTTGAGACCCTCCCTCCACTTCAACAGGGCCCTGTGGTCTGTATAACAAGTTCACTCCATCTTTCCTGTGTGGTTGAGCCTGTTAGTAGGCAGAAGTCATCTATTACTCCATAGCTGCCCAGACCCAGTGAAGAAGGACAGCAGACATTCCTGTTCATCCACAGGGTAATGATGAGTCAACCATCTTAAATAAAGCAAATCTTAGGCCCACTGGGGTTTGTGGCCATGCTGACCACAGCTCATGGAGAATGATTATTCCATCTCAAAATATCTCTTTTTTCCCAAGTTGTGGTGCCTCTCTCCCAGAAAGACTGTTTTGTACATCATTCAACACAACATTTTTTCAAACAATGCCCAAGTATGTTTTCCTCAACTCAAGCTTTTGCTCCACCTTTATACCTTCCTAAAAAAGAAAATTACTCAAACCACAAGTAGACAGGAAATCTGCCGTGTAAGAGGATGAATGACCAGTCATCCTTCTTTATAACGAGACCTCATGACTGCAGAAAGGGGCTTTCCATTTGTCAAACCACACTGAAGTGAAATATGCTTTTCTCACCCTTTCAGTTCTGCACTTCTTTCTTTCTTCTTGTTTTTCAAATCTGCCAAAACTGCATTGATAGCTAACCCAACTTCCCCATGTGACCTCTGTCCATTCCTCTCCAATGCATCAAACTGATGCAACACATTTGTAGAAGCTTTGTTATGAAAAGTTATGAAAATGGAAACTCTTGTAAATTTGCTTCTTAGTGAGACATAATAGTGAAGGGCTGTGAGGTGGCTCATCTCAAGTGTGAAATATATTATTGAATAAGCAGGGAGTGTATTATTTAGGCAGAATTATATTTACAACATTTCAAAGCACATCTCTTCCTTTTCATCAAAAACTCTCCCACATAAGTGATTCATACCACTTTCCCAACTCCTGTGGACTCTCTACAGAAAATGAAAAACTGCAGAGAGCTAAGGGGAATAAACAGTAGGATTATTCTGTCACATATTCTTCTCTCTAAAGCATACGGTTAATGTTCTCATCAGGGACCCACTGGAAGAGATCTTGAGGGCAAGCAACGTGTGAGTTTGAGCTAGGCCCAGATTAGTGGCGACCAGTGAAGTCTGAGGTTTTAATAAGACCTTGGAACGTCCAGGCTGTGCGATTCCTCTGAATGGCAAAGTTGTTAAAGGCCAATTCAGAAAGAATCCCCAGCCTGGACTCTTTCCTCCGGGGGCAGCTGGACACCTGCCTAGCTCCTCCCTCCAGGAGACAGCGCTGGTGGAGGAATCATCGGTCTCGGGAGAGAATCACAACTGACATCATAAGAAACCAGAGGATGATGGTTTAGTTCACTGGGAAGTAGCACTCTGCTTGGGCCTCAACTCATTAGTAAATCTGCTTGAGAAAAGGCAGTGAGTAACTTCTAGCCCTGATGCCCAGGCATCTGCTCTCCAATCAGTAAGCAAATGCTTCTTCCCCTCTGAAGGACTCCATGATGCCACATTCTCCAGGAGGTGAAGCCATCTAGGTATTAATAACCACCCACGAATTTCACAGGAACTAGTCTTTGGAAGACTGTGGTATGTCATGGTTAAGAGTTTACCACAGTGACTGGAATTTGGGAAGTGGTCAGTAATTACTATTAAGAGCTCACTTGCCCCCTATCTCACTAGTCTTCAGTGGTCTGTGTTATAAAAGTTCACTTTGCTCACTGTTGGAGAGTGTGAGAAGCAAGGTAGTTTGGGTCTATTTCAACCTTTGTTCAATCTAACAACTCACAATGAACCAAGCAGCCAAATATCAGTTTCTTGTGACCAAAAAAAAAAGTGATTATGGATAAGCCAATGACTATTTCTGTTTGGTTCATGTATTTTCATTCAGTTGTGTGACAAATGTTCATGGCCTGATTGCTCTTCAGTTATGGGGAGAAAAAAAGAGGTTCGATATTATTAAACCCTGACGGTGACTGTCGGCGTCAGAATCGACACTTGTACGACTCACCCATTATACTGTCGGTCCCATTGGCAGGAGGCGTACAGGAAGAGGTGCTGTAATGGTTTGTGCCACTACGGTGGAAAGTGGACATTGGAGGAAGACTGGAATTGATGTCTGCTGAGGAGTGTGATGGATAGCTCTGTAGCAAAAAAAAAAAAGAGGCCACATTCAACCATGAAATATTTAGTGGGTTAGGTTTCTAATACTCCTTTCAGGACTCTCCATTTTGCAATGGAGACAGCCCTTAGAATTTCAAAATATCCAAGAAATACATCTTGCTTCAACCTGACAGCTTTCATTTTTCAGGAAATAAAATACAAAGACACATAGTTGGTTTGGGCTTGCATCAAATGTAGAGGAATACAATGGCAATATAGGGACAGTGAGAAATGATCACAGTCTCTAAATCCAAAAATTACTGCTTAAAAGAATCTCTGAGGTGTCAGCAACATAAAAGGCCATTTCTACTGTTATTTTTTCGTATGAACTACTGATCAAGTAGGAAAGATTCCATGATACAATGAATAAAACAGTATCGTGACCCATGGGGTTGACACTGCACTTTATCCTGAACTTTTGGACACTAAATAGCAAACAGCAGCCGGTCTCAAATCCTCCTGCTGCGAAACTGGACCACCTTTCTGAACCCTAGCAAGAACAGAATGGAAAATGGAAAGCTCTTAAAAAGTAATGATGATTAAATCTCTCTCTAAAACATCAATATGTAAGGCCTTAAATCAATGACTATATTGAATTAAACTGGAATGAATGAACTGAGAAAGACTGATTTGAGTTCTTTCTTTATGTGTCCTCTTCATCAGTAATCTAACAAGATAGCTGACTATGAAGAAAGAACATCTTTACAGGATCATTTGTCTTAAGGTTTGGCTTTGAGTTCAATTATTACCCTTGTTGTCCAAATAAGCTGCTTTTCCTGGAGGTATATCACAGTGCCTGTAAGGTGGCAAATTAGTTGCTACCAATCCATCTGCTTGGGAATGAGCAGATCACCAACAGGGACACAGTTATTTACCAAAACACATCGAGCTATTTTATTTTTCAAGATAAAAAAAATAGCTTAAAAAGTTATTCTCATAGGTATTTGAATGTGTTACAAACATGTAAAGGAAAACTATTTTGGCTAAAATCTATTTTTTCTTATATGTAATATATTAACCAGCTATGGATCTTTATTATGTGATTAGTGGAGATTTTATTAAAATTAGAGATTGAATATGATGCTAAAAGTCAGGGGTGCGTACAGCCCAGGCACTATTCATAGGAGTGAAACCCTGGTGTCCTGGTATTTCTGTATTAATTTTATGAGGCCCATCTTGGGTTCTACCTCTTCCTTTAGTATTCCTTCCTACTTCCAACTCTTGCACGATCTCTTCTCTGAGTCCCTAATGCACTCACATTCTGCGCTGTGCCATTTAACACCTAATTATATGCTACCTTTCATGCTTTCTCTTTCAAGTGCATTTCCACCCATACTGTAAACTCTTTAAGGGGAGGGAATAGAGCTTAGACCTCTGCATCCCCACAACTTGCAGCTGAGTGCTGAACACACAATTATCCTATATCCTCAATGAACAACTGGTTATCGGTTGGCATTTAATAAATACTGGATTGAAATGCCACTTATTTGAAAGAGAACTAGGGGCACCTGGGTGGCTCAGCCAGTTAAGCGTCTGCCTTCGGCTCAGGTCATGATCCCAGAGTCCCGGGATCGAGCCCCACGTCGGGCTCCCTGCTCGGCGGGGAGCCTGCTTCTCCCTCTCCCTCTGCCTACCACTCCCCCTGCTTGTGCTCTCTCTCTCTCTCTGTCCAATAAATGAATACAATCGTTAAAAAAAAAAGAAAGAAAGAAAGAAAGAGAACTAAACAGTCTAGAAAACAAACCTACATTAGATCTGCCAATGACATGGTGGATGCCTTTGACAACATTACCTCTATGCACTCAAAATAGTCCAACTGAAAGGTCAACGTCAGTGAAAAAGTTGAGATGATACCCTTAAAACTTTCCAACTTCCCAAGAATGCCCTTCAAACTTTCTAATTTCATGGACCTCTGTGCTTGACCAAAAAATTCCTTAGGCCACCTGTTAAATTCACTTCTCCTTGCTGCTTACAAAATGCCCCAAGCAGTCCATGAACTTTTCTCCAAACAACGACAGAATGGGCACATTCCATAGTACAACTAATCTAAAAGACCGGATAAGCCACGGAACACCAAACTTAGAACAACTAATTCTGTTTGACAGCTAAACACAGTAATAAAGTAGAGAAAAAGAAACTGAACATAGAAGAAGGAAACTGAAAGAAAGGGATGGTTTGCCTGCATTTCTACACAATGCTATTCTGTGCTGAGAACAGAGAAACTGTATAAATCAGTCCCAGATATGCAAAAATCAAGACAGAGGTAAAGAATTTTGAAAAATATTTAAACGACTATATAATCACAGGGTGGAATGGGAAAAAGATTTTCACATCGGGGAGGATTTCTAGACCCTTTAACACGGTGCCAAATGGGCAGTAATTCAGGATTTAACAGAGAGAGGGTTAATACTGAGTTTAGAGAACAGTAAGAAAAGTTCTTCCCTATCGATTTTAATGGGGAAACAAATGCAATCCATTTAAATCAGTTATTTTTAGAGACTCACAGAATATAGGATGCTGAAAGAAATTAATGAGACTTATAGCTACATTATTTTACGAGGAAAAGTGTCTTGAAAACTACTGTCACTCAGAGACATAATAAATATACTACAGAGAATATCACTGATGTGTGAAGTATGTCTCTTTTAGAGTATTTAGGGACCAACGATGAGAGGTCCCCTTAGCTTCTCTTCCTCCAGCTATTGATACTGTCTGCCCTGCTCACTACACATAGACAGGGGAGATTGAGAAAGTATAAGAGCTTTACATGCCCACTATTGAATTATTTTTACTTATGATGCCCAATTATAGCATATCTGGAGCCTACTGACAGAATAAGTATCGAAAATGTTTCTATTAATGATATTGTTATCACTAATGGATTGATAATTCAAAGATTAGAAAATACACTTGGTGGCACATACTAAGAATAAAATCATGCTTTGGGCTCAGGCAAGGTTTCACAACCTTGGCACCATTAATCTTTTATGCCAGATAGTTCTTTGCTGGCGGGGGGGGGGGGGGGGGCCCCCCTATGCATTGCAGTATGTTTACCAGCATCCCTGGCTTCTATACGCTAGATTCCAGTAACCCTTACCAGTTGGAAAATCCAAGAATGTCTTCGGACATTCCCAAATGTTCCCTGAGGGGGTAAAATCACACCTGGTTGAGAATCACCAGGGTAAGGGTTTATTCAGAACTTCTTTTATATTAAAATTCCAGGCTCCTAAGACTATTTCACTCTGCGGGGCAAAGACCATGCCAGACAGAGGACTCTATCTTATTTCTAAACAGAACTCTGCCAAGTCATGCCAACCTTAAATCTTCTACAACAACCCATTCCAAAGCTTAACCACAAACTCCATTCTTCTGCGTGACTCTGTATGTCTACCTGTGACATAGCAGTGATTAGCTGTGGGATTGTGTTGTAGAAGCTGAAACTGTAAAGGGGATTTAAAGAATCAAAACTGGTGACTCGACAGTTGCTACTGAAATGTGTGGATTTGAAGCTTTACAATTACACATTGTGTTACAATACAGTATAAAGTGATGAAGGCAATAATGTTTCTAAAATATTGTACCTTTAGAGACAATACTAATTTGGCCAAATTATACCCAAAATAATACAAGCAGAACACTCTTCTTTTTCTCAAACTATTCCTTTGTTCTGTGTGAGACTGGCTAAAGCTAGAGACAAAAATTGTGAGGAACTACCATTTTCAAGTGAAAGGACACTAAGTGCCTACTGCATACTCAAATTATTCTCAGTGTCAGATTTCTGAAAGGCATTTCAGTGAGAGATTTTCAAATGGTTAATACTGAAATTACAATGATTACTAGATATAATAATCCAACAGTTTCCCTATCAGTGAGAAAATTTATTAGGATACATTACCAGAGACCTAATTCATTTACCATTTTTTGAAACAAACCCTTAATCTCTAAGATCTGCTAAATAATCATATTAAGAATGAAACTCCCATGTTCTGTGTTAGATAAATGACATTACACAAATACAGCATCTGACACAACCTGTTGGGTTATTCCTTCAAAATGATCTTTCTTCCTGGTTGATTATATTGTTTTGGTTTTTAAGGTTTTCAGCAAAATTTTTTCTAAAAGGAACGTAGTTGGTTTCCTTTTTAAAATTACACTTTTTATGCATTTGAGCACATTTTAAAGATACCTCCGCCCATGCAGTGGATTTGATTGGGATAAAATCAAACCACCTACATCAAAATTCTAGAGCATGATAAGGAAAGAAAGAAAGAAATATGGGAAGAACGAAAATAAATGTCAAATGAACAACTCTTAAAAGGACTGACATTCCGGGCGCCTGGGTGGCTCAGTTGGTTAAGCGACAGCCTTCGGCTCAGGTCATGATCCTGGAGTCCCGGGATCGAGTCCCACATCGGGCTCCCTGCTCGGCAGGGAGTCTGCTTCTCCCTCTGACCCTCTTCCCTCTCGTGCTCTCTGTCTCTCATTCTCTCTCTCTCTCAAATAAAATAAATAAAATCTTAAAAAAAAAAAAAAAGGACTGACATTCCATGTTATGTTAGTATATTGCCAAAATCTTTTAGTTGTAATCAAAATTTTCCTTGCTCATAGGACACATGTAGTTTTGATCATGAGTTCCTTAGAGAAGTAAAAAATGATGATGGGGAAATAAAGATGTTGGCCAAGAAGAAATAGTTGATATTTCTCTAAGCTTTTGCTCTAATACCTCAAAGTAGGAGGTGGGAGAAGATAAAATTTGCAAGAAAATCATTTGCTATTTACTGAAGATGTGCTGAAATTTGAGACAGTTTGATTTACACATTCAAACTTGGCAGATGATATAAAAAGGCCAATTCTATTTCCATCATTTGCCTCTTGTTAACAGATAGGCTAACTGACCACAGTGTCTCTATCACCAGGACTAGAGACTGTAACTTCTGAAATACTTTACGTTGTCAGAATAGAATATAAGTCACCTTTTCTATGTCTCTAGTGGTTGAACAAAAGAGAGGAAAGCACAGAAATCCAGAAAGTGCTATTTCCTATTGCAGAGCAGAGAAAGGTACAGGAACCTGGGTGTTAGGAGAAGAACAAGGGGCAATTTCGAGACAAAGAGTAGAGACACAAGTACCACGAAGGATCACTGGATTTGTCAGACCTTTCTGCATTTGTAGGATCACAACTTCATACATTTTTAAAGTTATAGGGCTGCACGAGGGACTCAGTCCCATCTTACCTGCATCTCAAACCTAACTCATGATCTCCATGTAATGCTCGACTTAAGTTCCTAAGCAGATTCTGAGCTGTGGGAGTTTTTGAGGCTGGAAAAGATCAGATGAACTGCTTCCTCCAAGATAAAGGGACACACTAGGATGGATGAGTGTAGGCAATGGGCAGAGTGGACACTTCAGTAATGAAACAAGATAATGTCCTACAGCTCAGCAGTTTTCAACTGAGGCAGGAAATGGAGCATCACTGGGATGTTGGGAGGTGTGGAATTATAGCTAAACCACTGAAAACTGGGAATCTGATCTATGCAGAACCCCATGGTTGCCATGACTAGTGGAGTGTATGGGAAACAGGAACTCTTTCCTTTGGGTGTGGCACCACAGGTCAAAGCTGTCAATGGGGACAGAAGCCGGTAAGCGGAAGTGGAAATGCACATGGGAGAAGCAGGCCACCTACTCTCAGTCTACTGTCACTCTGCCCCCTGCAGTAGACTCTTCAAAACTACAGACAGTAAATAAATGACAAGGATCCACCATAGCTGAAATTGTACAGCTCAAACACAGTATATATTTATGTCCGAAGGAGGCTAACATTGTCATAAAGAAAGCACGGAATAAAACACCACAAAGAGAAGAACAATGGCAAAGAAAAGCCTCAAGGGCTTACAAAGGTGATCTGTTATGCCTTTGATCTCAGAAACAAGATAACTGTAAGAGTAATGGGTGTGTACCGTTTTTACATTCATTACAGAGTCCTTGTGTACATGCACGGAAAGGCGGAGAATGAGATTTCGTAAACTAGCTGTGTCGCCCCCATAACCATGTAAATCTGTCTTACCAAGCGTTCGTGTGGATGCAAGCTACAGTAGCTGCTAGACTGTGGAATATGAGAAGAACTGCCCAACATTCCTCCGTAGCCAGGCTGATTCATCCCACTGGAGGAGCTCCAAGGGTCACTGCTGTGATGGCCATCTGTAAAGGACAAAGAAAACCATGACTTTTCGGAGGCATTCAGCCTTGCCCTGCAGAATAGGGTTTTTTTTCATATACTTGAAAACGGCTGCCCATTGTGTATTCATCTTTGTGCTGTTTTGCTGATTACATCAGAAGACAGTCATCCTTCTTTTTTCCCAAGTGGCTCCATATTGCCAAACAAATGTAAATATTTACCATAGGCAGCGTTCTTAGTAAAAATTCAGCTATAAAAGAACAGAACACATTTCTATGTAGAATTACATCAAGTCAGCCAGGTAAACAATACTAAAGAAAATATTTCTTGAAAGTCCCCTGACCTCCTTCTCTATGGAAACTAACAGTTAAATTGTTCCTAAATTTTGTGATGAAAATAAAATACTTAACACATTATAGAGTTGACACATTTACAAGTTTTAAATGCAGACATAGCAATAAGAATGAAAAAGAACATCTCAGATTTCAAAGACCAAATTTCCTTTTTATTACATACATGGTGGAATTAAAGTTGAAATTGCATTATAATTTATAGGGAACACGAGTCTCAGATACATAGTTCTGAGTTTTCTTTTTTAACTTTTGTTTTTTGGTGCATAGTTCGATAGCTACCTTAAGCCGTCAGTAGCAGTTGAAAGGGTACACAAGTATCATAAGATAGCTACTACACCAGAGACGATTTGAAGAAGTTCTGGATTTTATAAAGCTGTAAGTTAAAAAGAGGTTTAAAATGATGTGGACATTATAGGAAGTACCTTTCAATATTAAGTTAATCTTTTGTTAACAGCCTATTAAAAACATTTTTATAGGGGCGCCTGGGTGGCTCAGTCATTAAGCGTCTGCCTTTGGCTCACTCAGGTCATGATCCCAGGGTCCTGGGATCGAGCCCCGCATCGGGCTTCCTGCTCTGCGGGAAGCCTGCTTCTCCCTCTCCCACTCCCCCTGCTTGTGTTCCCTCTCTCGCTGTCTCTCTCTGTCAAATAAATAAAATCTTTAAAAAAAAAACATTTTTATAGATTCTTTTTCTTTTCTGGTCTATTGGCCTAGAAGTTACTATTAGGGATCGCTGATGTTTGGTTTGGGTTTCTCAAAATGAAGGTGGTTGGTGGGGGTGGGGTGGGCAGGAATCTATGTCGTTGCTGAATTCGGATCTTCCCTTCTTTCAATAGTTTAACAGCAATTATTGAATGCCAGCTGAATACCAGGCCGTCAGCTGGGTGTTCACAGTACAGCAGGTACTGCCTCCTTGAAAACAAGATGATTTGCACCATATATCTTACATAATAAAGGCCTTTTGAAAATTTAGGCAATAGGCAAGTTAAATCCAACACTATATACCACAAAGCTTTTTTTCACTGAGCTTTCATATCTAGAAGTTAGAAATCCAAAAACTGGAATAGTTTCAGAACAGGGAGGAATGATCAATAGATTTCTTAAAAAAAAAAAAAAATCCTGTGATTTTGACAACTTAAGAGTTTTAATTAGAAGATGGAAATGCAAGTGAAAAACGAGAGGTCACATGGTAGTGAGTTTAAAATATGCTCCTGACAGTCCCTGAGTATCTTTCACCCAAACTGTATGTTTTTGTAAGACCTGAATCCTCTGGGCACCATGCACCCATCACTGAAGGAAGCCGATGTGAGACAGGATCACGAGGTACTGTTTCTGTGATCCTAATGGGAAAACACAGGACTTTCTAAAAGTTACTATTCATGCATTGAAGATTTAGCCTTCAGGTTGTGGAAGTTTAGATGTCACCTTAAATTCAAAGATGAAGTTAAGGCCCTAACATTTCAAATAGATGGCATCTATGACAAATAAATTGAGAATATATATCATTGAACGAGAGTCTCCTGAAACATTCTGACAACATGATGTACTATATGGAAATACATTTAGGACTTGTTAACACAGAACACTCTACTCAATGCAGACTTATAAAAATACATACTTTACATAAATTATGCTTTTCACAATAAATTAATATTTATCACATCCCATGATCTTGGCATAATGTTGTTTTGAAAGAATAGAATTAGATGTGAGCAAATTAATTGTGCTCATCAGAAATGTCAACTCAATTTTTTTTTTTTTTGCTTTTTGGGGCATTTTTTTGCTTTTTGGGGTATTCACATGCAGAAAAGCAAGTTCATTCCCCATATTCTGCATGGTCTGCCATGGAGAAGAGCCTACTGTTTTCTGCTTTAATCTACCTGACTTCCCACGTGGTGTGCACTGTTTAAGCAAGCACCCTCCTGAAGGCAGATAGAAGAAATCTATCCTGTCAATTTTCTCAGGGAAAATCTGCTTTGAATGATGAATCCTTGAATTGACCATCTCGATAAGCACCAGTAGCCCAGTTGCTCTGACTGGTTACAAAAGAGGGGAGTGGATGCTCAAGTGGCTACTCTTTACAGCTGAAGGGGATAACCCTTTTGTCCCAGCCCAGGACGCCCCCAAGTGACATACCCTGCTGGGTCCCTTTGTGAGTTACACCTAGGACAGGTCACACAGATAAAGGGCCTTTATGAACATGAGCTGTATTATGCGTGGAACAAATTCTCTCCATTCCTGAGAGACCCATTTAATTCAATTTTATAGATTTTCCATGGAATTTCACATGTGAACTAGCAACCTGAAAAAGCAAATACTCTGAAGGGCAAGAAAAAAAGTCCCTTTTAATCAGAATGACTTTGAGGATGCCCCCTGCAAGCTAAGTGAGACACCCAGCTGCTCCCCACTTACTTGCTGCTCCAAGGTGTTCCCTGTCCCACGACATGGCCCTTCCTAGAGCAGCACGAAAAGGAAATCCCATGGCACTTTGCCAAGGCACGCTCAAAAAAGGTTTTCACACCCGGGCAGAAAGCATTAAAAGTTCTGTACACAGGTACAGTTCTTGGTAAATCCCACATCTAAATTTCAGAGTATTAACTTGGCAACAAGATCATCATACTTTGATAATAAGTGCCACAGGCTTATCAGGGATGAAGCCTTAGGTGCATCCTCTGGACAGTCTATTCTTACGTGCAGCTGGTGTCATTCTAACTACTCCAGTCTTTTCCAAGCAGCAGAAAGGAATTGGGCTACCAGTGGCAAGACTGTCAGCTCAGGGGGACGCATCCATATCCATTTCATTAAATAAACAGCACAGTTAAAAGAATAAATATACTTCACCTACTATGAAACTGTAATTTTGTCAATTTGTCTGGGACAAAAGCTGGGTCTTTTACCCCAAATCAATTAGCATGTTGGGGTGGAGCTTTCGCTGTGTAATGAAATAATATTCTAGTCTTGAGATGGGTTGCTTTATCTTAAACGGGGCTCTTGTTCTTACCTATAAATTAATAAGTGGCTAAAATTTTTATATGAAGTTATACATAAGGACAATGTGTTCCCAGTTGGCTAGATCCAGGATGCTCAAAATACACACTGAACCAAAACACTTCTAAAAATACACACACATTCTTCTTGGGGACAGAAGAAGCTGAAATGATCTGTCATGGAAGACCATCCCCCAAGAAGCGTCAGTTCTAAGTGAAGTCGACCAGTTTAATCCTAACTCATCATTGCTCAAGGGGCTTTGGTTTAAAAAATAAGTCTTAGTCAAGTTTTAATTAATTGATGAATTTTTAATGAATTCAATTCCTAAAGAAGAGGATGACCTTCAATAGTCTCCACTTGCCTAGTATTCCATTTCTTGAGTATCAGTTCAGCAGTCTTTTGCCCCATATATGACCTGAAAAGACCCAGGGAGATTCTGCCCCGTGGATTTCCCCGCAGAAGTGGCAGCATCTTACCCTGCATGAAGAAGGAGCTAGGGAAAGTGCTGGCTGCTGGTTTCGAGGAAGGGTAGCCTGGCGAGTCCCTATTGTAGTCGGCAGTGCTTGCTGATGGAGCATAAACCTGAGGAAGGAGAGACAATTTAGTTTTGCTTGCTGCATTGACCAAAGCACCTCAAGGTCCATTACTTGATAAGAAGCAGGCACAAAATGCTAAATTTCCATGTCCATTCCAAATCTGATCAAACCCTAGAACACTGCCCCTTTCAGAATACAGAAAAACAAACAACAACAACAAAAATGCTGAGTAGATTTGTGTGACTGGAAAACTGGGGGGGGGGGGGGGGTTTTTTTTTAGTCGCGGGAAAAAAAACGGGGAATTATGTTTTGTTTAGTTTTTTATATAACACCACAGGGTCGCCCTGTCCAAGCACTTTTTTTTTTTTTTTTTAAACATAGATGGCCTCTGAGCTCATGAAAGGTGCAAACAGAAGGGCATGCATCAAGCCTCTCCCTCTTACTCTACCTTTCAATTAAAATGTTCACTTCTGAGAGAAAAGAGGCAGAGACAGAGAAAACAAATGCACTATCCAGACCACAGAAAGTGACAAATACATCTTGGAATATTAAATTCCCATAGTGTCAGCTTTTTGCAGAGATGCATGAGAAAGACCATTAAAAGCCCAGATCTACATAGACCACCAACAATCAGTATGTACACAGGAAGGGGGGGGGAGCACTCTTTTATAGTTCTTATTATATTTGTGTGTGCAATAAACTTAAAAAAGTGTGCCAAAATCCTAATTTACTGAACATTCGTTTACTAATACTCATGAGACTTGGGGAACAGTCCTTTATAAAAATAGCCTGTGTATTTTCTGGTTTATGTTTCCTCTAAAGAAGGCAGCATAGTCAAAAAGCATAAATTCATAAGGTATAGTTTAACTTTAATTGGTTTCCCCCCTTGCCTTTTCTGCTAAATATAATTTTTTCAAATCCCTATTTTCTTTTGCTCCAAAAGTTCCTCTCTCCAGATGGTCGGAGAGACTGAAACACTGTCATCCTCTTGATGAAAATGGATACCTTCCTGCCTCCATTTTGAAGCAGGCAGCGGCTCACGAAATTGGCAGTGAGCCTGCAGTGATATTCTCAGGTCACAGTAAAAGAAAGAGAAATTCACCAATAAAAAGGCAACTGCAGAGTTACCAAAAAATACTCCCATTTTTTTTTTTTACAGTGCACATCGAATAAACACCCTAAGAAAAATTATATAATTGCTCTCAGAACACCATGAATCACAAACCAAGCATTAATACAAGGTTTAGGATTTCACAAAGGATAGGTCCACAGAGACAGATGTGGGAAAATATGCATACACATACATACATCAAATAAATGCTACATATGCCCCACAGTGCCCTTGTAAATTGGGAGGTCCTGGAGACTGAACAAAACAAAAACAAACCAGAAGAACCCAGGCACACGTTAGAAAACAAGGATTTTTCTACAGTCATGGAGAGATACGAGTCCCATATTTCACGGGCTATATTTCATTTTATTTTTTACTTCTCCTCGTATTTTAAATATATAAATGTCTATTTGCTTCTACTTCCACGGGGCTTACAATAAGGAAGACATCTTTTCAAGCATCTTTAAGAGACAATAAACCTTAAGCCAGGAATCTCCAAACAAATCAATACCCTTAAAGTTTTGTCATGCAAAGCCCAGTATTTTTCTTGAGAACTATACAACTAATAAACAGTTAGGGAAATATACTGAATGTATTTGGAGAAGGTCTTGAGAGTAGGCTAAAAACACGAAAGAAACATTACTGTCTAGAAAAAGGGGAAATTGAAAATTAGATGATCTCATTCTAATGATAGAATGAGCTCAATACAGCTACTGTACCTACTACAATATATCTACGGTCCAGGCTATTAGTCTGACAGCTATTTGGCCAGTTGGTATTAACACAAGCTAAGTGTACTATGTGTTATCCCCAAATTTCAGAAACCAGCACATTTACTATAAAGCTGAAAATAAACTCTGACCCTATTATGAAGTCACTTTATATTTTAAAACAATTGAAATAAGTTCTTTTAGGATAATATATAGTTTAATTTTAATTATACTCTATTACATTATCTTTAAACATGTATATTACTATGTCAATACCATTCGATGACACCTAACAAGGTTCACCTTCCTCCCCACCCCGATGTGGGCAGAATTAGTTGATATTTCTTCCAAAGAGATAAGGACAAATCTTTGGTAATTTTACCCATACACCAGGAGGTTACTGGACTATGAATTATGATCAAACTCAAAGATCTGAGAATAAGATCACTTATCCCAAATTCATAAGTACCACCTCCATGAAGAATATCTATGGGGTGACAAAGTTTAGGATATAGTATATAATTTCTATTTTTCTGGTGTTGTGGTCAAATGAGGACTCTTTAGATAAGATGAAAGTCTTATTAACAAGAAATGGACCACTGTTTATAGAAAAAAGGCAATTTCTGCAAATTTTATCAATTTTCTTTATACTGTAAATTTACAGATCAGGTAAAATGCTATTCTCTTTCCATTTACGTGCTTCATCTTTCCCACTTCAAAAATTACTTTTAAGGTAAGCACCCTACAGAATTATTTATATAAATAAACCATGCATAGAACTATTATACTTTCTTTTTAAAGATTTTATTTTTAAGAAATCTCTACACCCAACATGGGACTTGAACTCACAACCTCGAGACTGAGAGTCGCATGCTCTACCGACTGAGCCAGGCACCCCTATTCTTTTTAAAAGTAGAAGGAATTAAAGAATTTATTTAGTTCAGCTCCCCCTATATTTTAATTATAAGGAATTCAAAAATGGAATGGTCAAAGCAACCGCTCAAGATCTGCAACTTGCCCAACAAACACAACTATCAATTGCTCTTTATTTTAGGTCACTTTCTTTAAAAATGGTGGCGGAGGTATAAGATGATATTTACGAAAACAGATTGATCATAATACTCATACTTCAGTTTATCCTTAATGTTTTTATCTTTTTTTTTTAATTTTTTTTTTTTTATTTGACAGAGAGGGAGACAGCGAGAGAGGCAACACAAGCAGGGGGAGCGGGAAAGGGAGAAGCAGGCTTCCCGCGGAGCAGGGAGCCCTAAGTTGGACTCGATCCCAGGACCCTGGGATCATGACCTGAGCCGAAGGCAGACGCTTAACAACTGAGCCACCCAGGAGCCCCTGTTTTCATCTTTAATAACCTGAATGACCAGGCAGCTCCCTCCTTATTTTTACTTCAGTCAACTATTTTGCCAATTTCTCAATCAAAGGACTCTGAAGTAAGAGTTTCAATAATGTATTTAATAGAGACACTAAATTCAGTAAGAAAAGCTCACATCCGATTAATTTTAATTATTACTATTTTAGGTAACTGGAAAGATGACTTAAGTATTTGTTAACTAAAATAGTTTTTTATTTAACAGAACAATGACAAATATCCCAGATATCCTCAAATAGTTGGAGTCATTTTAATGACTAATACCAAAAAATCAGTCCAGTGAAAAATGAAATAAAAATCTCAAACTCTAGTTCAGTGTATTGAAGTGACCCCACCTATGAAACATGAGGAAAAGTCTAAAGGGAAACAAAAATCTACACTTAGTTTTTCTCTGATAAGGTAGCTTAGATCAAGGTGACTTTTGGCATTCTGATTCCTCCCACAAGAGAAACCAGAGAAGGGTGAAATTTTTGTTGCAAAATTGGAAATGGAGAATCTTGGCCAAAGCTCATAGGCTATAGCTCTTTTAGTGAACTGTTTGTTGAATAAAAGCTTCATGGGGAACTGATAGCAAAGTATAGTTTATGTCCAAATTTAGCACCATTATCTTTTCGCTTACATTTCTGAATTTAAAACTGAATCATACATATAGAAATTCTGAGTTTAACAAATCTCTCCAGATAACATTAAAAACCCTGAACTGATAAAAATAAAAATATATATTTTTTCATTTTACATATTTAGTTTTTGTTGTAATTTGAGAAGTATTACTATATTATTTAGCTGTTCCATCTAAAGTTCCTGATTATCCTTTGCTCAGTCATCAAAGGAATAATATGATACCTTCTTTTAAATAGAATCTCCGCCTATTAGAAAAGAAGAAAACCAAGCAAACGTGCAAAAAAAAAAAAAAGTGCAGAATGCATATCCTACCTTCCCCCTTAATGTTCTCATTTTTATCTGTCTTGGCATACCAGTTTCACTTATGAAGATTTAAAAAATAACAATGAACCATTTGTTTAGGGCCTCTTGTGGAATAGCTTTTGTGCTAGGAGCTCTACACGTTACTTCTGACTTTTCTAAGGGTCATACAAGATGATTATTATGAATAGCATCATTCTTACTCCACAGGGCTCAAGGATAGTAGAGAGATCAATTGTATTGGCCCAAACCAGCCTGGGTGTGACTGCAAGGTTCACCATTCACCAGTTAGACAACCTTGGATCTGTTCCTTTAACCTCTCTGGTCTCCAGATTCCTCCATGTGAGATGGGAATGGCAGAGCCTGCTATGCAAAGTTCTTACGAGCATAAAATGGTATGTGTGTGTGAAACAACTAGAAGGGGACCTGGCACATATTAAGCATGCAAAAAAATCAGACAATAGGGTTAATGTTGTGCTGCTCTTGTTTTTATTATCTGAGGAAATGTGACTCAGGAAAGTTAAGCCATTTTTTTACATTAACAATTAATCAAGTGGTAAAGGCAGGATTTAAACTTGGGTCATCAGAGTATATATTCTTTCCATAAAAAACAAACAAACAATTCCTTGCTCTTAAAAGGCAAAGAAAAAAAGGTATTTTAAACTATCAACACAAGGCTATACTTTGACCACGGTTTATAGAAATATTCTTGTGGGGGGGTTCGTAATTACCTTTTAAGAAAATAAAATGTGATAAGGCATGTTCATAGTAAAACCAATCTGTATTAATGTCACTTGCTTCCTGAAGTGGGAAGCTGAGCTCTAGGGGATACAGAGAAGTGGCTACAGATCATGTGTCATGAGGTGTGTAACTGAGTGGGGCCGAGGGATAACTACTAGGTTGTACAATGCACCTTTAACATTCCTTACCATCATTACCCCTTTGTGATTCTGCAAGTACCATCTGAATATAGAATTTACAAAAAGAACCAGTTCAGACTAACTGGAACATTGTAGTTGAGACTTTCAAACTCTTAAAGAGAGTTGCTGTGTGCTCCACGATGGCCGGAAAGTACAAAGCATAACTTCTGGTGCCCAAGTGCTAGCAGGGCTCACTTACTAGTCTAGACCTTGGCAGATTTTACAAATATTCTAAACTATGACAGCGAAACACTCAAATGCCAAGCATTCACAAAGCTAGGCATATGCTTTGATGCTTCCCAGCATCTAATGGGGAAAAGTACTTGGAGGTGCATCAGCTGACTACTCAGGCAACTGGGCTGGACCCTCAACTCTTAAAATGTTTTTTGAACGACATGGGTACCAGTAAGAGAAAAGAAAGACTCAAGGGCAGTGACACCTCCATATTCAGCAGAGTTAATATGGACACTGTAATTGTGCCACATGACCAAGTTAAAGGTACATCGCTAACTGATCCATAATGCAAGGGGAAGATGTGCTTAAAAGAGGCAATCTTCAGAGAGTACAGAAAAAGACTTGGCATAATAGTAGAACCCAGACCAACTGGGTTCAAATTCCAGCTCTCACAATTAATTGTGAGCTGGCTGGTGATGTCGTGAGTCCTAGTTTTCTCACTTGTGAAACGAGGTTATTCTTTTTGCGAGCATTAGAGATAATATCTGTCAAGCATAATTCTTAATCTGTTGTAGGCACTCAGTAAATGGTAGTATTATTCACATCTTGTTTTAAGTGCTAGTCACTGCTTACAGCTACTTATAAAGTGTCTAGAATGGGGCTGTCCAGCACAGTAGCCATTAGTAATATGTAGTTATTTGAATTAAGCTTAATTAAAGTCACATAAAGTTAAATATCCATTCCCTTAGTCATGCTAGACACATGAGCCACGTGCTCACTAGCCATACGTGGCCACTGGCTACCATATTGGATATCACCAACCTAGAACTTTCCCACTATGACAGAAAGTTCTGTTGGAAGCACTGGTCTAGAGTCATGCTTGTCTGTGAAGAGTCCTACTGGGCCATGTGTGTCACCCTCTGTTAGAACAGCTATGACAAAAATGCCAGCTCATTTTAAGACTTGATATTCCCTTTAGGCTTCAAAAGCAAGAACTCTTTTGGTGGACTGGTTGGAGAGGTAACTTTTAGGTATCCCTAGTCCCTAGCATACAGCTGGTGTTAGTAAATGTTGATGCTACTGAAGGGTAGGACATTTAGGTTTTAGTTTTATTTATTATGTTTAGAGTTCCCTGTACTACGACATATTTTTTAAAGTCCTTTTATAACCATCTACCAAAATTCCTGCAAATTGTACCAAGTGGAACACGAGGCAAGAGTATCTGTGACTCTAGGTTTCTGGATGTGTAGAAAGCAAAAGAAATTCTGCAACTGCAATTTTGTCCTTGGCCCCTAGTGTCTTTGGCAAAGGAATTATAGTTAGACATGGTGTGATCACTTTTTCCAGACGATAAAAGTTGAACAGATGTTTAAGTTTTTCTGATCATGTGTTTTCACGTTATTGGTAATTGGGTCCCTCTATTCTACTCTCACTTCATTTTTATTACTTTTTCTTTTTCTTTTTTTAATCTTTTTTATATGACTTCTTTACAGATGCTCCTTTCTCTTTTCATGCATTTTTCCACCTGCTGCCTCTGTCCTGCCTTTTGGCATCTTATTTTTAAAGCTCAAGTGTTTTCAACCTTATTTTACAAATGAGCAAAAGAAGAGGTTAATGGACTTACCCAAGGGCCTGGACAGAGCCCAGGGCCCCTGACTTTGTATCCAGTCCTCTTGGCACTCTCCTTTCTAAAGTCTTTTTTAACTTTATAACTTAAATATTCTAATGGGCAGTAAAATGGCATAAAAGGTTAATAAACAGATTCAAGTAACAGAGTTGAGTAAGTTATTATAAGGTTTAAAGGCAGTTAATAATGCTCAAGGGCATATAACAGTCAGGCAGTAAATAATCCAAGAGTGCAAAAAACCAAAACCAACAGCAAACTCCAGGAATAAAAATTATGCACCTGGTATATTCTCAGTACAGTAGATATATCAAGTTAAGGAATATTAACTAATGGTCGAAAAATCCTATTTCATTTCCAGGTGATGGTTAAAGGCGAATTTGCATTATGGTCACATAAATAGGAAATCTATTTAGAGATAACACATAAATGTCTGCAGTATATTGACAAACTGATGGATATTTAATTATAAATAGAAAATTTCAAAAGTTGTAGGCTATTGAAATAGTGAAGCTTTTATGACCATCTATATCACCTGAAGCTTCTATAGGAACTAACCAAATAGTTCTAAATGCCCTAAAATAACTCCTGGTTAGAAGAGGTTTTTTTTCCCCCCACAAACTATCTTTATTGGTAGTCTGAAAAAAAATCACAATTATCTAAACATGCATAAAATGTACCATTAGTGTATATGATATTCCTATTTTTCCACTAGCAAGCAATTACCTGTCTTCACTCTGCTATACTCATCACAAAAATATGTATATGATCCCCCTAAAAGAAATTCCTTGAGTATATAATATATATTTTTAAAATATTTCATTTATTTATTTTGTGAGAGAGCACGCAAGCGTGCGTGCACATGTGTGCAAGCGGGGGTGGGGGGGCAGAGGAAGAGGGAGAGAGAGAATCTTAAACAGGCTCTACGCTCAGCACAGAGCCTGATGCAGGGCTCGATCTCACGACCCTGAGATCATGACCTGAGCCAAAATCAAGAGTCAGATGCTTAACTGACTGAACCACCCAGGCACCCCAAGTATGTAATATATTTAGAACACAAATCATTTTGAATGCATATCCATACACCCCATCACAAACATCACATATAATTTTTCCACTCTTCTAAATATCAACTGAGTTTTGGTGATTTGTTTGTGATCAGATCAGTCCATGAAATCTAAAGCTACGTCCTATAAATGAATTGGAGCCAAGAGTTTTATTCTTCTCAGCCACCAAATTCCCTTATCTGTGTTAAGAAGCAGTAAAATTGTAAAAGTTTTAATTCCCTTCTTTGTTTGTATCTTTACCAACCAAATTCTGTAACTGGAAGACATCACAAAGACCCCAAAGAAAGCAACAGGAAGGAGAAGAAAGGCCCTGAGTGATGCATAAGGGATCAGTCTCCAGAGTTGGGTAAGCAGGCAGAGGTGGATAGCCTGCAGGCAATTCATTTCCCTAGGAGTGCACCCCGTCTGTGGCAAGACCAGCGATTATGCAGTGAAAAGTGAGCTGGACCCATTATTGTGGGCCTCCTGCATGCAAGCTCCCAAGGAGCTAGGAGAAACCTGGTGTTCTTTATGGGCAGGCAGCTCTACCTTGTTCTTTCTTTTCTTCAAATAAAAAGGCAAGGACAATTCTTATGTTTGTTTTTTTTTTTTTATATATATATAGCTAGCTACAGTATATTTTTCAAATCCCTAAATCAAATTTCAAACCCTAAAAATAAAATGAGTCCATGTAACCTTTGACGTGTATAAAAATTTACAAAGGATGGGAAAAAAAATCCCGCTTCAATTTTTTTAAAAAAGCACAAAGAATTACTAATAATTGTACAAAAATATTATTGTAATTGAAATCTACATAGTATCCTGTTATTTTAGAAGGATTTTTTAATGTGTTATCATTGCAAACCTGAGACAGTAAAACAGCCAGGAAAGGTACGGTGTGGCTTACTCTGCTGTGATATAGTAGATATATTGTGATATAGAATGTTTGAGATTTTAAGTTGTTTTCACATATTATCCTACAACCATCTCAGTGATGCACGCAGGGAGTTGCGAATTAGAAAAAAGGGAAGAAGTCATTTTATGGTATCATCGCTTAACGCTCTCCAGAAACAAAAGAGGACCTGGTCCCAATGCCTGCCAGCCCCAAGCTCTTGTCACACTTGGCATGACAAAAATCATGACAAAGATAAAAATAGCTAACACTTTACTTAGGACATGCCTGACACTATTCCAGAAAAAAAAAAAAAAAGGTACCTATATACTACCTGATACTCGCTTTGTACACTAAAACTGCTGTTCGATCACCATCTCAATTTTATAAATAAGGCATCTAAGAGAGACCTTAAGTAACTCGCTCAAAGTCACACAGCTAGTTAATTGGCAAGTTGGGCAAAATCGTGTAGGTTTGTTTCAGAGTTTGAGCTGTAACCACCATTCTACACCATTATCTCTTAATGGCTAAGAATTCACTCCAGGGTGTTCGTGGACTCCTCCCAACACGCAGCTCTACGAATCCGGGGCCCCTTACATCCACGCCCTGGCCATTCAGCATTCTTAGCGGCTAAGAATGCCGTTTTGCCTCAAGAGAAGAACACGAGGTGGCCACGATGCGGGGGCACAAAGAAGGCTCTTGAACGCAACTACGGGAAGACCATTCATCTGTCTTCCAGGCACGAAGCTGAGCAAAGTAGCTGCAGGTATCAATACTTTTTGTTCAATTGTACTAATGTCAGAGAGAAGTGCAGTAATCTGCTGCAAGTTACACTGGTGTTCAGCGGTGAAGCCAGACCCAGGCCTAAACAGCAGGACACCAAACGGACAATAAAAAGCACCACATTATGACTTAAAGCATTCAAGCGAAGTGTTAATATAGTTCCGTCTATGTGTACTAGCCTCTGGCTCCAAATACTTCTTTTTATTTTTACACCTGCTTTTCTCTTGCTCTTGGCACGAAGTGAGCAGACACTGTATGTTTGCTATTACTTTCAGCGTGGTATATCACAGGAATGCCCACTGCCAACATTCCGAGTACCTTGGCCCTAGCTGAGAATGCCTTAAACCTGATTCAGTTACACCTGGATAAAGATCTCTTGAAACACTTAATTGCATAAAATTTGGTCCAGGTGAAACCTGACTTCTTCGTGTTTACATTCTTTATGTTACTTATTCACGTGGGACTTGGCCTCATCACCAAGCTCAGGATGGACGCAGATAGACGACTGTGGATATTAAGTGCCTCACAGTTCTTTAACATGTTCCAAACACCTAGCCAGTTTGTTTCCAAGCTTTTATTTATTGAATGCTCGTCAGAAATTAAAGGTAATGTTAAGAAGAACATGACTTTTCAATTTCTAACTTAAACAGATGTAACTGAATGATTTTGATCTCTGCTGCTATCACATCATATTCATGATTGTTAATTATTTCTAACGGATCATATCCCATCTCAACACTACTGACTATCGCCAACCACAGAAAAACAAGGCTTAACCAAATATTATGGAAATACGCGCGTGCACGTGTGTGTGACATCCAATGCAGAAGAGGCTCAAGTAGTGGCTAAGTATATGCATGAATGAATGTACACAACATACACACCAAACTAAGAATAACATCATAAAATCGAGAGAGATAAACATTCATTGTTCTGCCAAAACAGATTTTAGTGCTCTTCTCTATGTTTGAGGGCTGGGCTTGTGTTAGGAGGTAGAGACAATGATCTATACTAACCCATACTTAAGGGTTCTAAGAGTATTCTCCACCCTCTTCCCTTTGAACCCAAGACTATAGGTTGATGCCTGAAGCCTAGAGCTGACATCCTTCAGTGGATGTTTATAAGCTTGTCTTTTAAGAAGGGATCTAAGCTCAAATAATTTGGGGCACCATTGGGATAAACATGTAACTTCAATGCTGCAGACCTTAGTCAGTGAACATTACCATGAGGGGTAAAAGCCTACATCCCTGGGAAAAACTCCACAGTCACAAACCCACTTTTCAACATACCTCCAATCATTCCCTATCTCAGGAAATGTTATCCTCTGCTTGGAGCTATTACAATTCAACGTGATGAGGTCTCAGATCTTTTCTCAAGAAATAATTTTTAGAAAGAATGAAAAAAAGTGGAAGAGGGTATAAGAGTCCAGAGGGGGTTTTATAAGAAGGGAAAGCACCACCAAAGAAAAACAGTGATTATGTTATAGTTTGACCTTGTGCAACCTAAATGTGCTATCCCTATTCCTCCAATCCAAGGTCTGCAGGGCTGCATTTGTGCATAATGAGCATAGAGGGCCAGAGAGCCATCATTCCTAAGTCAACATTCCTTCCCAGGAAGCAAGAGGGATTAGAGAGAAAGTTGTGTCAGACAAAAGCTGAAAGACACTTTCAAAAGTAGAGACCCAAGCAAGAAAAAAAAGATAGCAAGACCAAGGTTCTAACTGATATTGCAAAGACAAGAGGAATGGTCAAAGAAACAATTCACAAAAGGGGATACGTATTTCTCTAGATACCTTCTTTGCCTTGAACTTAACAGTATAAAAGGAAATTGGGTATAATTCTATGATTAGTCATTATAAAAAGTTCATATCTTTGTAATGTTTTAAATTATAAAGACTTTCTGGGGTACCTGAGGGGCTCAGTCGGTTAAGTGTCTGCCTTTAGCTCAGCTCATGATCCCGGGGTCCTGGGTTCAAGCCCCACATCGGGCTCCCTGCTCAGTGGGGAGCCTGCTTCTCCCTCTCCCTCTGCCCCTCCGCCCCACTTGTGCTGTCTCTATCGTGTGCACAAATAAATAAAATCTTAAAAAAATCTTAAAAAAAGGCTTTCTGTTTCCATGACCTTATTTAAGAATCATTTTGAGACAGATTATCTATCCAAGCAGTCACCCATCCCACCCATCTTATACAGTAGGAGACAAAAGCTGGGAGAGCTTTTACATGATTGGGTGGGGACAGGAGCGGGGCTATGATCTACCTAGATTTTTTTCATTCCAAATCCCAAGTCAGAATTGTTAGCACCTGATCAGAATGTCTTTCCAAATCACCTACGGTCTAAGGAATCTGGAGATCTAATTTTTATATTAGTAAATGATATCCACTAATGTTAACTAGAGTTAAAGATGAACCCTATGCTGTGGTTTGAAGCATCGAGCTTAGCCCTCGGTGCTTCAAATAGATGCTGTCATCTTCTGTTTACTGAGAGAATTGTTAGGAACAGTGAGTTTCCAGTTTGGTGAAGTTTTGAATAGGAATCATTGCCATGGTACACTGTAAAATCATTACCTCAGCCTCCCTTTCACAGAGGTGGGAAAAAAAGCACAAATTGTCTTTCTTCTGTCAAAACATACGGTCCTAACTCCTTTCAACTGAAAACAAAAGCATGAAATAATTACCAAATATAAGACTGTGGCACACACTGCAATGAAAAAAAAAAAAAGTATGTGAATTGTCAGTATCTCTGTCCAATCAACCACCTCTTTAACTGCTATCCATTCAAGGACCTGCCCCTCTCTCACGCCCAGGGCAAACTTTTAGGTAAAATCAGCCAGCAATATTTCACTGATGTAACACACAGCAGAGATTTTAGCTAGCACAAGGCTAGGTGCTTTGGTACATTAAAAAAAAAAAAAAAGAAAGGACTCTAGAATTATCATTAGGAGCCAGTCCAGAGACCTCAGATGTATAACAAGCAACTAGAAGACATATGTAAGTGAGTTGTATTTGTACAAAAATATTTATGTCAAAGAAATGTAAAGGGAATTATCCAGCGTTATTCAAAGAATTCTTGAGGATGTGAGGCTTAATAAAGAAGGGCAATAATATTCCTCAAAGGGAACAGGGCAGTAGAAGAACAAATTACCAATAAACAGTGCACTGCTTCAGGAACATTTAAAATATTATGGGGCGCCTGGGTGCTCAGTTGGTTAAGCGTCAGATTCAATTTTGGCTCAGGTCATGATCTCAGAGTCATGAGATCTAGCCCTGCGTTGGGCTCCAGGCTCAGTGGGGAGTCTGCTTCTCCCTCTTCCTCTGTCCCCCACACCCCCCTGCTCGCACACACTTGCGCTCTCTCTTTCTCTCTCTCACTCAAAAAAAAAATATATATATAATTAAGTTGACTTTCTCTAATATTTGAATTTCAGATCCTTTTTCTCATCTGATCTAATTTTTCTTAATTTCAAAGATACTCAGTTTAAAGATCTTCTACTGGCTACCTCAAATATTTTTCTGGAATAACAAGGGTATAAATAAATATAAACAACAGTAATTAATAATGAAAATTACAGTAAGAATGTCTCTTTGATGTTTATCTAAGAAATGAAACCTTTGATAACTAAATTATTTTGTTCAATAATTTTGAATCTTTAAAACTAGAAATGTAAAATCCAGATGATTGCTTAATATTAAGATAAGGGAAGCAGTTTAAAATTCTCAATGTTGACAAAATTAATGAGAGAATTTTTTACAAGAAAAGGAACATGGCAGTTTTACATAATCAGAGGCCGAAAATTGATTTTTGTCTTTTTTTTCTTCCTTGATAAATTAGTATCTAAGCGAGAACTTAATACAGAGAAATGTTAAAAAGAAGCAAGGGATGTTTCCTTTTTTCTTTCACCTGATGGAGAAACATCCATTAGACTATAGTCCTTTGCTTATATAATTAGGATACATTAGGTCCTTTGTCTGGAAAATTTCTTAATTGTAGGTAGATCTGGAATTTCCTAATCTCTAGATAGATGGATTATGTGTCTACCACGTGTGTTTGTATGTGCCTGTGTGCATGCATATTTGTGTATATTGTGATAAAATTACAGGTTTATAAAACACAGCAGCAGGGGATGGGAAGGAACTGCTTAATGGATATAGGGTTTCCTTTGGGCATGATGGAAATGTTCTGAAACTAGACAGATGTGGTGGTTGCTCAACATTGTTAATGTATCAAATACCACTGAATTGTTCATTTTAAAATGGTTAATTTTACATCATGTGAATTGCACCTCAATCAGTGCAAACAAAACAAAACATAGTAGCAGGCTCATAACCTTTATGCTGTCCTTCGCAAAAAATATTAATGAGGACCCATCTGCAGGGAGATGGTATTCCAGTAGTAGAGAGGACCAATGATGGGTCAAACTTCTTAAGCAGTAGGTCTTGTCCTCAGTTGCTGGATGGAAAATTTAGGCAAATAATGTAGCCCTCTTAGGAGAGGAGGCTGTCTTTCCACTGAAATCAAAACTGCTCTTTCAGCAAAGTCACTCATAATCTCTTTGTTAGCAAACTCAATGGAAACTTTTTGTTAGCAAACTCATTCTACCAAGATGCACTAAAGGCTTAATGGGAGCATATATATGCCAAACCTATCAAACTGTACATTCAAATATGTATGATTTGTTGTATATCAATTATACCTCAATAAATCAGTTAAGAAGTTTAAAAAAAAAGATGAAGTTATGATTCCCCCTCATTGCCAAAATATCTTAAGTGAGTTAACTAGCTATAAATAATGGTCTCTAATGTGCTCTAAGGACCAGGAGATCATTTTTCCACTTTTGATTCTATTGCTCATTAATTGACTACAGGTAGGTCATTAACCTCTCTTTCAATCTTATGATATTTATTTGAAAAGTAGAGATCATAACATCTGCTGCTACACAGAGATGCAGTACAAATAAGATCATGCACTGAGAAAACACCTTGAAAAAGTATGGACCTCAAGGTATCTCATTTGTATAGCATGTTCAGCGCCCTGATGACGCGTGAAATATTTTTTGATGGTGATGAGTCTGTTTTCTTTAATGGAAAACCTCTTGATAGGTGAACAACCTAGTCAGCTTTTGTCTCTAACAAGCACAAACCGGAAGGGTACTAGTGCTGTAATATAGACAGGATCATGGACCAAAATCCCTTACAAAGAATGAGCTCAGCAAGTTTTCATCAAATATTATTTCATCTTCTAAACTTTCCCAGCATTTTACTGTAGAAATGTGTAAACTTTATGAAGTATAGAAGTCTTTTCTCCCATAAAACACAATGGGCTCCTGGGGGTAGGGGGGCAGAGGGTGTGATTTGGAGCACATTTCATTCAAAGGCTTGCCCACAGCAGATGCCCAAGAAATAGTCACTAAGCAAACAAGGGAAAGAGCCAAAGTAAAAGAGGACCAATTCTTTCTTTCACTTAAAAGTTTACACAGCAGATTTTTAGCACTGAAGTGCCTTACAGAAGTAACCTCAGGTATCTTTGTCAAGAAAAACTGTCCTCTGAATCATGAATGGCTTCTTGAAGGTACTGCACATGAGGGTGAACCCCTGGCCTCATACTGGGAAGAGAACATCATGTGGAGATAACACGGATATGTAAGACACTACACTGCAATTCTACAGATCTTCAGCATTGGATGTGCAAAACTTCTCAAGGAACTCACGTAAAATTTATGAATATTGCGGACTTGCTGTACCTGTGATATCTGTTCCTTAGTTTTTGTGTCCACCTTTTTAAAATAAAGACTGCATGAAACCACAACAAAGAGTCAGTCTGTGACTTTAATTTTCCAAAAAAAAGGTTGAGAAACAGAAGTCACAGGTAGGTTAAGAGCACACATCACCTTTAACCGTGTTTTCTACCATTTCTGTTTGATAGGAACCCCCAAACAGACTGGACTGTGATAAGGAGGCATAACTCAGAATATAAATCAAGCTGCACTCACCACTTTAAAAATGCTCCCTTTCCATCTGCCATCTGATTTGTCCTGTTCTTTCATGGCTCTGTTCAGATCTGTTTCATCTCATTGGCTTGTCCCCTTTGCATGTCTTCTATCTTGTGTTGCTGTCTTCTGTTTTATATTTATGATCTGTTTTCCCAAATATGTTCCAATTCCCTGGGGTGTGTGTGTGTGTGTCTCATTCTCTTTTCCTTCACTCTCTCTGTCTGGTAGATAAGATGCTTGATGCTCATTTTCTGGTGGTGATGATGATGATGACAATGACAATGACAATGATGATGGAAAAGCAGCTGGTGATGCCCTTTCTCCACTTCTTTACCTTCCCTCCACACCCACTACCCCAGTGGAACTGCTCAAGAGCTCCTGGATGCTGCAGCCCAAGGTCATCTTTATCTCTCAGCAACATTGGACACTGTTGACTACTTCTTCCTTCCAGTCAGCTTTGCTTCCCTTGGCTTCTCTGACTAGGTTTTCCTGGTCTTTCTGCTATCCCTCTGCACTTTTAAATTCAATGACCTCTTGGGCATACCCATTTGAAGGGCTCCTTATTACAGTCATGATAAGATCTAAACTCCTTTATAGGGTGCACAAGGCACTGTATGATCTGGTCACTGCTGACCTTTTCAGTCCCATCTCTTACTACTATCCTTTGGCACTATGATCTCCAGTCATCCTAAACGACTTTCAGATAACAGTGTATGCCATGCTCTTCCTTGATCCAGTATTTTGTTTGTTTAATACCCATTCATTCTTGGACCCTGCTTCCTCCAGGCCAAATGTGGGACAGGCACCCCTCCTGTGTCCATCTCTAGCAGTCTGTGCTCCCCCACCAGTGTATTATCAAACTACATTTGGTCTGTCTACGTCCTTGTCTATCTCGTGTCTGTCTTGTTCGGAGCTATATTCTAGCACCTTATTCATAGTAGGCACTGAAGTTTCTTACCACCATTTGAGTGGAGGAATTAAAAAAAGTACATTAAAAAACATTTTAAACAACCAAAATAACTTCCCTATAAAATAAAATCCACCACCTCTCTAAAAGTTCAAACTGATAATCTCAGATGATGGCGCCAATCCAAAGGACAGATTAAAGATTTTGTCCAAGGACACATCAGTGACTTACCTTCAGTGGGTAAAGCCTGAAGCTCCACTGATTTTGTTCCCTAAATTCCCCTGTGGTCTGGTCCTGTACTTAAAGCCAGATGCCGAAGAACAAGATACCAAGAGGAGAAGATAAGAGGTCCCTAAGGTCTTTCCAATTGTCCCAGGACTTAGAATCCCTAATGTTGGCTCTCTAGATTACATTGTGGAAAAGAGAAGGCAAACTCCTACCACCTACAGAGAAGGCCACAGAGCTCAGGAATGAAGAAGAACAGGAACTCTAAGCTTGGTAGTGTATGGCTGGGCTACCACCTAATGTCAAGAGAGGGTACCATTTATCTTCATGAAAGTTTTACCTGCAGTAGTTTATCACTTTGATTTAACGGGCAACATCAATTTCTGGGCCATTTTTTTTTTTTTTTAAATAATGATGCTTTCCTTCTGCTGCACACCAGTCATACCAAAGAGGGCCATACCAGTATGACTGTTCCTAAAGGTGAAATGATCTGTGGTATTTTCTAAAAAAGTCTGTTGTGAACCAACTGAGTGAGAAAATGCTAAGATTTGCATTTTCTTGAAATGTGATGCTATTTTTGAGCTTCTAATTGAAAAAAATTTAAACTGCAAGTAATTAAGTGTGGGGGAGCACACCAAAGGTGGCTCGTATTTAGGCACATGGTAAACCGATCTGCCGTTGAACTGGGAGGCTAATATTAGGGGTAAGCCAAACCATGCCTTGTGTTTGTTCACTGTCTCATACTATTTTTCGAATGTCATGGGCTCAGCAAAACCCAAAACACATTTTCTCAGCACTTCTCTCTATTTTTCAACCCATATGTATTTCTAGAGACGTTTAATTCATATGTTTCTGATTTATTTACATGCAAGTCATCAGAATGTTGTTTTGTGCGAACTATTTGATGTCCAGGAAGCCTGTTGAGCCTTTCCTTTGAGGTTTTTTTTTTTTTTTTTCCCCTTAGGATCAGGAAGCCATGATTTGCAAATAGTAAGAAAGAAAGGAAGGAAGAAAGAAAGAAAGAAAAGCTCATCAAAATCTCCAATATTTTTTCCTCAAAGGTTCAAATTTTGTTCAAAAGGAGGTGGCATAAAGTCAGTACAATTCTGCATTTGGCAGACCTTCCATTTTCCTGTTCCTAATTGACACTGCCCTTCTAGATAGTAGTAACGTCTTCCTTGTGGACATAAAAGTGCGTATTTGCAATGTATGAACAAGAACAGGTCCTAAAGAGAGGCGATGAGCTCTTCAAAGATTAAGTGAATGTGTTCTGCAACACGGTATCTGGGGCCAGGGAGGGGGTCTCCACATCTAGAGAGAGGAAAGTAGTTATCACTTTTCCAAGAAAGTCCTGAGAATTTTTCATCCCACCAGGGACTTCTCAGGCATTCTCTTTCCTCAATTTATAAAAGTAACTCTAATTCAAGTGTGATCTGATAGTTGTCTGCATACATCAAAAAAACCCATAATATTATAAATATTTCTCCATTTGTGAGTAACTACAAACTAAGAAAAGAAAGAAAAAAAGCAAAAAAGAAAGAAAACTAGTAATTTTACTGCTTTCAAGGAATTAGTTTAAGGATCCCTGTATTCAGACTTTTGACAAAACAGGCTTTCTTTTTCTTTGATAAGGATTAAGACTCTATATTAGCACATGTCGGGGGTGGGGTTCATCTTTTAGGATCATTGGTGTCTACATAAATTCAACCATTTAAAAAGATAATCCAAAATGTAGAAATATTTTAGAAGACTGAATAAAGTTTCAATAGGGAGTAGTTTTTAAAAAAATTTTTATTGTTATGTTAATCACCATACTTTACATCATTAGTTTTTGATGTAGTGGTCCATGATTCATTGTTTGTGCATAACACCCAGCGCTCCATGCAGAATGTGCCCTCTTTAATACCCATCACCAGGCTTACCCATCCTCCCACCCCCCTCCCCTCTAGAACCCTCAGTTTGTTTTTCAGAGTCCATCGTCTCCCCCTCCGATTTCCCCCCCTTCATTCTTCCCCTCCTGCTATCTTCTTCTTTTTTTTTTTTCTTAACATATATTGCATTATTTGTTTCAGAGGTACAGATCTGTGATTCAACAGTCTTGCACAATTCACAGCACTCACCACAGCACATACCCTCCCCAGTGGGAGTAGTTTTTAAAGTAGTGGATAGTTTTTTAAAAAAGAAATTGTATATAAAAAAGTTGCTTCCTCTGCAAACTTACCTAAATTTTAGTCCCAAAACCAAATTAATGCTGGGCAAGAAGCATATAGCTGGTATCCAGAACTATCTCATGCCTCTGTAGTGTGTCTCTAAAATACAAATCCGCATTTCCCATCAGACTCTTTATCCTCTGTTGGGGGGACAGATTAGGAATGCTAGTTAATCTGAGCAGGGATGGGAAGATTTCTACCTATGCTGCCTTTCAAAACTGAGATATCTCTCTTCCCTAAAACTCTTTTCCATTTCCCATTTCAAAACCAGAATAGTTAGGGCTAAAAAGATTGAAAAATTTTCTCAAATCAAATATCTCCCCAGCGCAGCTACTGGTAAGTGACCCAACAAGTTCTAAAACAGGCTTACAACTCATACACTACATTATTTTGCTATGAGTCCTCAATAGCATGTATTTCAGGAAAGCAACAATTTTTTTTAAAAAAATCACCGAATTGGACTTCTCAATACATCAGTCTTCGAAAGCAGCTAATATGGCATGAGCAGCAAGTAGAAATGTTAAGTCATAAGCTGTCAAACTGAACAGCGATTTAAAGTTATTGTATGTGTCCACTAACTATCAGTCAAATAACCAAGTAGCCACTATCAAAATATATGACTAGAGCGAATCAATTAATCACCAGTTACTGTGAATTCAAACACAGCTCAGAGGACAAAACTGTAGGAAGATTACCAAATAGCAAAATATAATCATTATCAAGACTGAAGAAAGAAAGGAAGGAAGGAAGGAAGGAAGGAAGGAAGGAAGGAAGGAAGGAAGGAAGGAAGGAAGGAAGGAAGAAAGAAAGAAAAAACCATTTAGCAAGCCAATCTGTATATTATAAGGATAAACTTGAGTAAAGAAAAAGGTAGCCTTGGACAAATATCTTAAGAAACAGTCAACTGCCATTGTAAAATTATGGTCTGTTTTATCTACAGAGTCTATCGCAGAGACATCTCCCTATAATTTAAGTCAACAACTGAAGTTTTTAGTTTTTACTGCCTTTCGATAAAGATCAACTCTGATGTGGAAATAAATATGAATTATTATGGTTAAGTTTCAATCACTGGCCTTCAGAACTAACAATTCACCTCACATTTGAAAAACTTTTTTGGAGGGCCATATTTTTATGTTTTCTTCCTGGTTTGTTGGTTTTCAGTTTAAAAGAAGGAAGATGATAATAAAAACATTCACTCATGAGAAACCACATTACCTTTTAAAACTATATAAATTCCTAATTGTAAGTAATATTTCGAGATGCAATAGTTGAAGTAAAAAAGTCATAGCCTCATGGGCTACCCATCTGTAGAACAGATTACAAGACATGTGAATTTGAGAGCATTATAGAAAAATGTTACTTGGAAAGAAAACATTTTCATGGGTAGCTTTAAAAGTGTCTATAATGTTCTTTCCCCCTCTTTGCCTTTCTGTTCCCCAATACTAGACCTTCCCTTGGCAAACTCACAGATGCAATCCCCTGCTGTGCAGCAGTAATGAGGAGCCCCCCATGAGTAATGTACCCCCTACTGTCACAAATTTTTAGTCAGAGAGAAGTCACTGTGTATGGGAGAGATGGGTCTCCAGCGTCTCCCTTCTGAAGGGAAATGCTCATATAGACCTAGGCACCCCAACTTGCTCCTCCATTTTATGGCCTGAGATGTACAGGAAAAGAGAACCTCAAAGAAATCCTGCCCCCATGCATCATATGCTCAAACAATTCAAAGAGGTGTCCTAGATGAAATGTGCGCGTGCTCTCTCTCTCTCTCTCTCTCTCACACACACACACACACACACACTAATCTCTATTGCTGCCATTTTTCAGTGTCATTTCAATGTTTAACAACCTGAACTAATAGCCATTTTAAAACATGTCCCGAGCTTCTGGAGAGAACCCACTCCCCACCACCCATTTGTTTTTTAACTTTAGTATAATTCTGATCATCTTGCTGGACCTACCTGCTCTGGGATTTTAACACAGAGCGGACAATTTTTTGTTTGTTTGTTTTAATTGAAGGTCCTTAATGTGGGCCATATGTTTCTGGCAGTGATTTGGAAATACAGAGGAGCAGGGGCAGGGAAGGCAGAGTGTAGAGGTTTGGGGAGGGGAGGTTGGGGGGGGAGGAGAGTGGGGAGGGGCTGGATGATGAAAAGACCAGTTCCACAAGCAAAGCACATTAGCAACCCAGAGTGGAAAGGGCCGGAAGGAAAACCCACCCACCTCACCCCTGCGTTCATTCTATCAACCTGCAATTGCTGCAATCAAAACCATATGTCGGTTCTTCCAGATCTTTCTCACAGGACAAACATGCAAAGGGCCTCAGGCCTGGCGTTGCCATCAAATGGTAATTGATACCATATGAGCCACAAAATAGAAAAGCACATGCAAACAGCAACCTCTCTCGCTGCACCCCCCCACCTCCCAAACCCCTCTCGGCCCCTTGAGAGGGATGAAATTGCAGGTCTTGCCGGGCTGCTAAGTGCACTGTGCACCATGAAAAACAAGTGTACGCGGCTCCAGGAACCACCTGTAAATCAGAGAGAAAGGAGGGTCCGCTAGCCAAGAACCGGTCCCAGAGAACAGGCGAAGGCGAAAGGTCACTCCAGGTTAATACAAGGTCATCGATCATGGGGAAAAATGAGCACAGGTGTGAAGCAGATCACAGGCCTGTGAGCAGGGAATGACCTCCCCGTCCCACGGCACATCCGGCCTGGAGAAAGCTGGTGCCCGCTAAGCCACATCTGTCTTCCTCTCCTGCAAGTGAGATAGTGGGAAAGTGGAAACCGCTCCCCAATTACAAGGCAATTAGAAGGCAAGGGACTCCAGTCCCGCATCTGCCGTCCCCTTCTCTGAAGCTCTTTCTGCATCCCATTGTTTTCATCGAAGAAAAAAAAAATCCACAAAACCTGCTGAGCTGGAGGTCCTGGCAGTTGCTGGTTGAATGTAAGACAGTAGGTAAAACACGTCTCTTATTTCCACCAACACTGACAGACCACAAGTAGCATACAGCTCTCGCCTCTGCATGTATGTATTTTCTTATTAACTCGATCGGGCAGAAATTTGCAGAGATTTGTTTGGATTTAGAAGTCACAACAGAATGTCAGTTTTACAAACCAAGGCTCATTCTGTGGTGAAATGTACAGCTCTGGACCCGACCATTCACCGCACACATCTATTTGTTCCAATTCCTCCAGCAGCCGCTTCTGAACAAACAACCGACTTATTCTAAACACACGCAATGGGTCTAATTTTTCCTCCTTCTGCCTATCCCATTATATGTGATATTTTAGTCTTATAGATCTTATGAAGTTTAAATATTTTCCAGATGGGACTAGGGAGTACAGAACCCTGTAAACACTCTAAGTTATAAAAAGACCAACCAAATACTTAAAACAGAAGAGAAAGATGATAGAACAGTCTTCTTTTGCGAGCAGCAACCTCATGAATGAATACCACAAACTGTAAGGGGGGGGGCAGATATCAACTCTCTTTTTCTTCCCCCCAAATTCTCCAGGATTGGCTGATTCATCCTCATTTAGGTTGTGTCTATTTATATCTATTCTAATTAAAGCATTCCCCCCAAAAAGACGATTCAAGCTCCATTTACAATTCAATACATCTCAATGGTAAGAAAGAAAAGCGTGGTTGTAACCGAACGATAAAGAGCGCCCGTCCCACAGAGGGATCCTGAGAAGGCCTCGCCATTCAATCCCTTTGCCCAGATTCTCAGCAGTCCTCTCTTCCTGAGACTGTTGCCCCAAAAGCCCTGTTCAAGGGGATGTTTCCCAAGGATCCTCAGCCTACAGGCAATGCAGGACCATTCATAATGACGCTCAGCACAGATCCAAGAGAGAAAGAAGTGAATGCATGAGGGGAGTAAAGGAACAAGGGCAGGGAATTAAAATGAAAATCCTGCCGCATGGCAGGGGAGGAAAGAAGTAGGGCAAAGCGAGTGGGCAGAGGATAAGCCAAGCAACACAGTGGAGCTCACAAGGGGTCAGATCAGGCAGGCTCGGGATAACCACTCTGGGGAGACTCTGACCTTACCTCTGCTTTCCCTTCGTGGTCCAGTCAACATAACCCTGTATCTGAGCATCTGCATTGTTTAAATTTCATCCTGTGCTGTTGTTTGCTGATTGGTCAGACATGGCTGACAGCATCAGAACTGCAATCTGACAGACAAGGAGCAAGCAGGACCACAGCACAGAATTCATAATAGGAGGGAGAGAGGGAACTTCATGCTGGATATATGAACTCAGACCCGCAGATGTCTGCTGCAAGGCCTGGGGCTCGCCTAGGGGTGGGAGGGCCTAGGAAGAGACTGGGAGGAGGGCAAGGAGAAGGGGAGGTGGGACAAGCCCAGCCACCCGAATGACCAAGCACCAGGCTTCCCCTGGATGGAGCTGCATCTGGACCACGTTTAGCAGCTTCTCTCTCGCCACTCCCAGTTCCTACCGGGGAACAGAGGAGGATTCTCTCCCTGAATGCCTTCTTTACAGAGTAAAAGTGGGGTTTCCGGGTTGGGATATAGTAGTTGTCCTTTCCTTTACTTGTTTTTCAAAATTTCTGACATTTTTCTGACATACAGAAACTACTAATGAGAGGCTAGTTGACAAAAACACGCCACCCAGATTTTTGCTGTAGAGAGGAATGGCCTCCAACTTAATGACACTCTTTAATGACATAGTAAAGCCAAAAGGAGAAGAAAAGACAAAGGTTGAAGGTGTTTGGAAATGGTTAGTGAAATTGCTGGAGAAATAATGGAACAGAGAGACAAGAAAGGAAATAGCTTGAAACTGGGGGGAGGAGGGAGGAGCTGCTCCTGCTGAGTTACAGGGTATGTCTTCATCCTGACCCAAGTGCCTGTTTCCCTCCAGGCCGACAGGGCCACTGAGAACAGTGGCTGGCCATGGATCACTCTCTACTCTTGCTATCTTGCTCCCAGTACACACACATACACACACAGCCTGAACCAGTCTACTGGCCGACAGGTACAACTGAATTTACGTGCTATAAATGTAGGATCATTTTTCCCCATGAAAATTCATATTTAGAGTTTTCACCTCCAATTAAGGAACAATTTGAACACTGGCCTTCAGGTACCCGCTACCCCAAATCATGACTGTACAATTCTGGGTAAAAAAATTAGTAAAATTTTAAAATCCAAGCAGAATTCTCCAATGCTCAGCAAAGAACATTACTTGTAAATGTCCTCTTTCCCAGCATTATTTGCTCGCAGGAGTTTTGGGAAGGTATCACACGTTTATTGCAGAAGAAGACATGTAAGGTACAGCGAGGGTAACAGCAATAAAAAAAAAAAGAGATCGATATTTTACCAAGGATAAAATAAGAGCCTGAGAGATTGGGTTATTACCACTAGCCAGGTAAATGGACAGAAAAATAAGATGCTTTGGCTGAAGGGAAGGAAAAGGTCGACACAATGTGAAAAGCAAGACTCAATAAAAATCCTGCAAAACACCACCACTGATTTAACATCCATTTGAAGAAGTAAAATGGCAGAACAGGGCACAATAAATACATCTAGTTCAAAATGAAATAAAAATTCCACCATGGTCTTCACACCCCCAGAAAGAAAAGAAAGATCTCATTTCTTCCCTTCGTTTTGAAGACACTAGTTATACAAAATTAATTTTTGAAATAAAGCTAGAAAGACACACCAGTGAAGCCTGAAGAGGCAAGGAAAGGGAATGAGCATAAAGGAATCATATCTAAAAATGAGACAACAAAGTAGGAAGAAAAATGAATGTAAGCAAAACTAGAGGGTTGATGTGAGCAAGTTCTGGAAAGAAGGAGAAGCCCGGGGAGAAAGAGGTGCTCAGAGGGCTGGGATTTCATTTGGAGAAGAGAAATCTGATGTGAATGAGACATACCTACGCAGGTATACAGAAATGACTGATCAACAGAAAGCACAAGGAAGGATGCAGGAATGGGACAAAGGGTTTAAGAGGATAAAGGTGACGCAAAAGAGATCAGACGCTGGGAAGACAGAATGCAGTCTGTCAGGAGCAGAAGAAAAGTGCCTTAGGATTTCTAGAATGACAAATACAATTTTGCTAAAGGTACATACCATCGAAAAAACCATCACAGGCTTGAGGAGACTAGATGAAGACAATTTCATGCATTTCTTGCCTCCACTTTCTAACTTTAAAAAATTTCCCTAATCTCCAGTATCTGCTTGCAATTGCATGAGACAACAATAAAAATATGACACAAGGGCCTCACTCCCCATAAGATTCCTGGTTAGAAATGAACCTAGGCAGTGCAAACAGTATTCGGGGGGCACTTTTCATTACCCATGGTATGCAAGGTACAAGTTCTCTTGAAGAAATATTGATGCAAGACCAAAGGAAATCTTCCGATCTTCATTCAAAATGCGGACGCTACCCTGGAATCCATGAACTAAATACATTAAAGATCAAGCAAGAGAATGTCATTTGAGAAGACAGCATTTCTAGCGCTGGCCCTGAGACTCTGTCTGACCATCCTTTCAAGCTCCGGGGCCTCGTGTTTAACTCAGAAGAGGCTCACGTGGGTTTCACTGATAAACGGGTAAGTGCGTATCTGGTGGAAAACTCTACAGCTCTGTAAAGCAGGAAGGGAAGGGGGAGGACAGCGGTTTTCAGGTGCTGAGACACAATAAAAACAATGAGGAAAGAAAATGTTTGCTTTTTACGTCAACTGAGATGTCAGTACCCATTAATAAATCTATCTGCTAAATCTACTCTTATTCATGTGGGACATCACCAATTTAAAGTAAAATAAATTATCTTTAATTAAATGGAATTGTCTTCCTCCTGCTATCATCCCCAATTATTACATTCTAATCAGCCCTTTAGGGAGAAGGCTGAGAGGCACACTGACTATAAACAATTTCTCTTTCTGTCAAGTGATACAATTTTTATCTTAATTATTGTTTATAACTGTAATTTTAAAATATAAATAATGAAAGCTACAAAAATTTTATTATTTATTGGGGGGGGGATGCTACATGGTCACTTCTAAACTTTCCCTTTACTTTCTCTGTGTGAAAATTTCAGGATTGCAAGGAAGCCGTTACAGGCTAAGCAAATTATCTATTTAAACCTAATCTGTTACTTTTATTTCCAGCACAAAAGCGCCAGTTTTAATTAATACTTTAAAATATATAGCACTAACTGAACGCCAGCTATGGTATTTTTAGGTTGTTAGGGGTTACTGAATGGGATCAATTTATGTTTCTACAAGAATGGCATATACACTTTAAATGTTAAGACATGTAACTGTAAAAGGAAGAGGCTGATCTGCTTACAAATATTCAGTGACTTTCTCTGTCCCAGCTCCCGATGACCCCGGCATCCCTCTTTTCTCTCTCTTTTTTTTAAACTGCACTCAAATTCTAAGAAAAGCAATGTGTGTTTTAACCTTGATTTGTATGAAGGATGCTCTCCATCATCAGTTCTCATACTGAAGCAATCCTGCCCTCCCAACGAAATGGTGACATCAACAAGCAAATCCAATAGGGGCTCACCCCCGCCCCAGTGGCACAGAGGTGAAATATTTTCCCAAAGAGTAATGAAGAATGAATTTAAGGGCAACGGAGTCAAATCTCTGCACATATGTTGTAAGGGTGCTGGTCCCATCTTTCTCCCGACCCCCAGCTTGGTTTTTTTTATTTGTTTGTTTCACTTTTTTAACTGTGGACTTTTGTGAGGGCGGCGAATTTTCTTTTAGCTTTCTATGTAACAACAAAAGTAACCACTGAAATTGGGAAATTGATCTCCTGTCTAGAATAAATAGGTGGGGGTATTGACTGTTTTCTGACTTAGTGTTACTTTTAAAAATGTATTTTTTTCAGGGTGTAGTAGTACTGTTTTCACTTAGTATTGCCTTTGAATTGCCGCCTACAGAAGTAAAAAAAGAAACCACAGCTATACAAGCCTGCTGACTTTCTTATAAAAGAACCAGTTTTAAACTTGTTTATACTACTGATTCCAAATGAATTCAAGATGGTGGCTAGTTAAAGAAAGAGAACCCATGCCAGGAAGTTTGATCAAAGAACTTCAATTCAGCAATGTTCAGTTTTAATTGACCACTAATTAAGCTACATTAGTCCAAGAAAGGTCTGTATCACTTTGAGTAATAAAGAAAAGAATTAATTTAACCCTGTGTCAGTCAGCTTTAGTAAATTCATCTGAAAGCAACTTCTCAAACGACAAGCATGAAAGAGGTGTCTCGTGTTAAATGCCAAAAGTGGTCTACAGAATTCAGAGAGGACCAGAGACTCAGTTTTCAAGCGCACTTCTCACTTTGCTAGTGATGTCACCTTGCAGGTATAATTATCTTCATTACAGATACAAAGATGTCAGCTTTACTCCCTGGGTTGCAAAGGGTTGCTTTAAAATTGGATTCAAAACATGGCATCATACCAGCCACAGTTTTAACTTTCCTGTATTCTAGACAAAAATAGAGTGGATTTGCAAAATCATGAGAATTTTCAAAGGGTTGGAACTCTCCTTCTGGGAAAAGTGAGTTGAAGACTAAGGGGGGGGGTGGAAAACAACTGCAATAACACCACCAGAAAAGCTCATTATAATTAGGAACCACAAGCTATGACAAGCATGACAACAGCATTTAAAAGTCCATGTGTTAAAAGAGTTCATTTCTGAAAATCCAGTTGCAAAATTTTTCTTCCATCAAAAAATTTTATGTTCACAATTCTAATTAAAAAAAAATCTCAGGAAGGAAAAGAAAACATAAAACAGCAAAACCCCATTTTGGGCTTTAACATCAAAATGTAAGACACAGGAATACATTGCTTTACAACTTGGTGTTTATGACTTTTAAAGTCCTGCACATTAACCGAGAGGTAAATTCCCTATGGTCACATGGCAAATATAAAATAGTGAAATATGTTTACATTTTAAAAATAAACCCAAATGTCAATAGTATACTGGATTTTATGTTATAGCAATAGCCCCCACCCTTCACGCCTGTACGAAGAACACTGCATCTTACAGCACTGAATGCCTCCAGGGCCAAACACCCTTCAAGAGGAATATCCTTATGGCCTCAACACACATTATATTTTGTCTTAATGATTTCTGGCAACCGACTACTGCGTTTTCTACAATAGAATTTAATGAATAATATTTTTTTTTACATTCTGCCAGTACTCATTAAAATGCACTTGTTTGTGAAATGCAATAGCTAGCTACTATATGAAACCAAAATATTAATGCAAATTGGCATTTCTAAGTTTAAAGCAGTATTTGCATAACGGGAACTAAACATGGTACAAGCTGAAAGAGTACACAGAACACAAGTGCCTCTTAACACCATAATTATTAACGAGAGAAACGATGGCTTGCTTATACCATTAGAAGTCCAAGGAGAAAGCATCTGCCAGGATGTGCCATTATGGGCTCCTGGTGCTCCCAACAACAGGATGATGGCAGAAATTCTGCAATCATCTAATCCATTAAAGTAGTATAGGTACAGCACAAACACACTCATTCCCTGTGTTTAATATTCGAGGACCAGCCATTCATCCAGGACCGTCCACAATTACAAAGGAAAAATAATCGATACAATTTTGAGTGTTCAAGTATGAATGAAAAGTGGTCATCAGCACCACCAACATTCATCAGGCACATTTCTCCAACTCAGTGATGGAGTGAAAAGACATATATTTTTGTTCATTCATTTATTCTACAAATAATACCCTACTGGGCTACTTGGAGAGGAGAAACCTTGAGAAACTTAACATTAAAACAAGTTCCCACACTTACTAGTTCAATCAACAAATGTCATTTGAGCACCTCTATGTGCATATTGTTGTGCTAATCCTTGAGGGGAAGATAAAGAGTTAAAGTTTGTCTTCCAGGGGCACCTGGCTGGCTCAGTCAGTAGAGTCTGCCACTATTGATCTCAGGGTCCTGAACCCCATGTTGGACACAGAGTTTACTTAAAAAAAAAAAAAAAAAAAAGCTTACCTTCCAAATGCCTAAAAGCTTGACAGTGATGGGAAGACATAAAAATTTCAAAACACAAAGTCAGTCAGGCTAGGACCTAAATGAGTGTTAAGGATAAGACCTACCGACTTTTTCATTTATTATCAAGATATTTAGATTACACGAATAAATACATATTATATTTATTTTAATAAAATACTACTTTTTAGTAGAACAGCCAGAAGGCAGGTATGAGCTCTTTAAATCCCATGGAGGCCAACTCTCGGTGAACATTCCACTCGAGGGTCATGCCTAACTGTATGTAAAGACGGATGCATGTATGATACAAGCTTGAGTCATTTATTCGGCTTGGTTGTCTACAATATGCTAACAAGTGTATAAAGGTTCCTTAACACATGGCCCCTCTTTGGGAATATTTCTCTGATTCAGAGAAAGGTCACTCAAGGGCTGATTCCTTTGAAAAGTTTGTCTACCTTGAGCTTCAAATTTCATAATAAAGAGATGAACATGGATGGGATAAGCATTCACTAAAATGTGAGGTAGCCTTAAAATATCAATTCTTTTTTTTTTAATTTTATTTATTCATTTCAGAGAGAGAGAGAGAGAGAGCGTGAGCAGGGGGAGGGGCAGAGGGAGAAGCAGGTTCCCCACTGAGCCAGGAGCCCGATGCGGGGCTCGATCCCAGGACACTGGGATCATGACCTGAGCCGAAGACAGACGCTTAACCATCTGAGCCGCCCAGGTGCCCCAAAATATCAATTCTTAACTTCAAGTGTTTGCTGAATAGAAAGCTATAAAAATTCAAAAATATACTGAAATATACAGCAGAAGTGAGTCCAGTTCTGTTACAGTCCGTAAGCGGTTAGCAAGTGGTTTGATCCTGTAACACTTCCATTTCCCAGACCAGCCCTATCCATTAGAATTTTCTATAATGATGCACATGTTCTATATCTGTGCTGTCCAATACGGTAGCCACTAACCTCATGTGACTACTGAGCACATGAAATGTGGCTAGTGTGACCAAGGAACTAAATTTTTAAATTGCATATTAATTAATTTACATTTAATGTTAATAGCTACATGTGGCCAGTGGCGACCTCACCGGACAATGCATTCCTAAACCGTGGAATGGGCTAAGTACATTCAGACCATCTACCATACTGGAGTGCAGGAAGGATTAAGCAAGAAGGTACTTTAGAAAGGCTCCTGAAAGAACTGAGGCCTGCAAGTGTGGTTTATTAAATATTGATTATTACCACAATAAAATATTAACTGTGAGCTTTATTTTAGCTGTAAACCACTTTCCTAAAATTAAAAAAAGTCAAAGTAAGATTGATTTTATACTCTGTAAATGTCTGACTTGAACACCACACAAGCAAGCTTCCTGTAAAAACAATGTGTAAGCGAGTCATTGTTCTACAACTATTCAGAGGATGCTCCTGGGGTATATGGAATATAAGAAAATTCTTGAGAGTCCAACACAGATAATCAGGGATTGGTCAAAACTGAAAACAAGGCTAACGCTTCCTCAAAGAGCTTTGGCTTAAAGTGAATTTGCAATTAGAACAAAAATTACCATCTCCCAGAAACAGAAATACCCAAATCAATGAAATGATCACCAAAAATGGTAATCTTTATTACTTGCTTGGCATGCAAAAAGATATTTACAAGTTTGCTTTTCAGTTCACTTTGAGTACAGACAGCCCTTTCCAATAAAACGTGGAAAACTAACAGAAATAGATGCCAACTTAAGGCAATCTTATAAGATGGTTTCAGTTGGAACGGGCACAGTGAAACCCAAAGGCATCAGTGTGATTTTACTAGAACCCTGGTGTACCAAATGGACAGGGAAATGGAGACAGTCTCAATCAAGCCAGAATCTGAGGAGGCTCATGGGATGGAACTGAAAGGTAACAACCAATGGGTTAAGCAATAAGAGTCTGTACTCCAAAGACAGACTGCAAATCAGAGCTGCCACTCCCATGCCCAGCTGCCATCTCTACTCTGATCGAACCTCGTAGAGCATGGGGAGGAAACTGAAGAGTGGCACTAGTTACTGTCAGACTTGGCAGCTCTCTCCAAACCTTGGCATCTAAGAAGTGAGGTGTGCTTCTGGGTTCTACAAGTTGGCAGGTGTAAGACTCTGCCACCAGATACCGCCACCTTCCTCCACAGGGTGCTAGGGAAGGCAATCGAGGTTTCAAAATCACTTCCCAATCCCTGCCAGGAATTATCCAACACTGATGGGAAGCACAGCATGGCAGGAAGAGAGATCCCTAGTTGTGAGTGGATGAAGAAGCTGCATTATTGGGAAAGCTGAAAAGAGAGTTTTTCATGTTGGTTTTAATTTTTATCTTAGCACAGAGGATATATTTAATGCTGATGCAAATAATGTCCAAAAATACTTAAATGTAGTATTAGTTTCTTTATGCTAATTTATTTCCTTCTTTGCCTCTTTATGATCTACAGAAAAAAATTAATGGTAATAAGCTCTCTTTTAGGATGATTCTGATGAACCCACAGTTACACTGAGAGAGTTTTCAAGATATTTTGAAAGGTAAGATAGAGATATGTATTTAGGGTTTGGAGAAATGTACATTATTGACTCAACATATTCTAACAGCTGCTCTGAAGTCATTCCAGTTGGTTCACAAATAATGTACTACATTTACAACACTTCAAATAAAATCCCACATTTTCATGGTAAATGGTGGAAATACCTGGACAATACTATAGTGTGCTATGCCAGTGAGAGAGACAGAGAGAGAGAGAGAAAATTGATATGGAAAGAAAAGAGAAGCAAGCTACAATCATTTGTAAGGTGGCTCACCACGCCAGGAAGTAATTACTAAGGTCCAGATGCATTACATCTAAAGCAGGACTTCTTAGCCTCAGCACTAGGGAAGGGCTGACCCATACGCTGTGGTTGATGAGCAGCATCCCTGGCCTCTAGATGCCAGAGGCAAACTCTCACCCTCCTACTGCAGTTGTGACAATCAAAAATGTTCCAGATATTGCCATATGTCCCCTGGGGGGCACCACTGTTCTAAAGATACCTGTTTGTAATCAGAGTCTGTCAGCAACAAATGCCCACTTTGATTTTCTTGACTCTTCATGTAAACTGTGGCAATCTCTAGGAGTATCTCCCTTCCGCCAAACAAGTAAATACGCCATTTATACTCATGATCACTCAGGATGGGGCACTCTGACCTTGTGATCTTGTGGTGGGCATCAGTCCTGGCCTCCAGCTTTGAAAGAGGTGAACTATGTTCATTCTGGAACTTTTGGAACCATTCTACTGCAATTTCACTCTGTGATGGAAAATACCAACCCGTTCTAAACTATATACAAGAGTCAAACTAATACATTGTATATCAATTTTTGATGAATAAGCAAGTTTTGAGTAATAAATAATTGGCATTATCTATTACTATCTAGTTATGTAATCTATCCATCTACCCATCTGTACTTTCTCCGATCCAGTCATACATTTATCATCATAAAATCTGTCATGCTTTCAATTCTGATTGAGTTACACAGGTAAAAAGCCCAGGACCAGCCAAAGAGTTTAATCTACACAGCTCCCTATTGGCAATGCATCTGTGAAGGCACTATTATCTATAAATAATTCCACATCAGACCAGCTGTATGTTTTACACACTACATCATCTACTTCAAAACATGAAATTATCTCAGTATCTAAATGTGCCCAAGTTTTCTTAGAGTGGTTATTTTGTTAGATAGGTAATCTATTGCTACATTCAAGATTCCACCACTTAAAAAAGAATTCCAACACTGATTATCCTGAGAGGATCAACATCAAAATAGATCAACCGAATGCAGGAAGCACCATCTAACTCTTAAAACAGGTTAAACGGGATCTGCAAAGTGAACATTAAAACTGTATTAAAGATTCCAAAAACAAGTGCTAGCCTAAAACTACTTAGGCATAATTTGTTTCTCCTTTTTCATCTGTTTTTCTTTTTTTCATCATCTGAAAATGATGGAGGAAAAGAGCCATAAAACCAAAACTTCCTCCATAAGGAACAATTTAGTGTGGTTTGCATTTCTCAATGTCATATCTGAAAGGTAAAAAAGTTTAGAGATTAGGATCTCATAATGATTCATATAAGTCATATAAGCCTTTCTTGGGGTTAATTAAGTCCACTGAATTCTAAAAGGTTTTATTAGCAGAACCGACACTGTAAAGTTGAGCCAAGAGAATCTGCTATTAGATGAATTCTCTAAAAGGTAAACGCATTTAACAACCACGCATCTATTTCCAGCAGTTTGAGCTCACTCGCTGGAAGCATCCATGAGGTCTGCTGCACTTTGCAACCTCTGGGAAGTGGGATTACCAGATTCACATCAACATATCTAATTTTTCAGTTACCTTATTTAAGTTTTTAATACAGCACAGGTCTTTTTCTCAGGTGTTAATAGAAAAATCAATTTTAAGTCACAACAGCTGTGATCATTTTAAATATCACAGCTGTCATGAGTTGAAAATAACCATTTGAGCATACACATTTCTGCTGCAAACGTAACAAAATGAAAATATGATGGAATTTTATCTTTTACTCCCTCTGAAGCTGAATGTCTAATACAATAGTAGAGTAATAACTTATTTGCTTTAAAATAAAATCATTTCTTTGCTGACGTAGCCAAAACAGATGGCTTAAAAGGACAGAAAAGAACATCACAGTTAAGATATACTCCTATGGAGGGCACCTGGGTGGCTCAGTTGGTTAAGCGACTGCCTTCGGCTCAGGTCATGATCCTGGAGTCCCGGGATCGAGTCCCGCATCGGGCTCCCTGCTCGGCAGGGAGCCTGCTTCTCCCTCTGACCCTCCCCCCTCTCATGTGCTCTATGTCTCTCTCATTCTCTCTGTCTCAAATAAATAAATAAAATCTTTAAAAAAAAAAGATATACTCCTATGGAACTAACTGTGGAACATGTTTAATTATGGAAATAGTATTAACTCTGGAAAGACAGAGTTAAATAGTTGATATCAAAATTGAGAGTTCATTTATGTAAGCATTTTGCTGTGAAGCCAGGGGGGAGATTAAATGGGATCCATGCTGCACAGTAAGTTTTATTAAAATCTAGGAATTTAAATTATTACACAGGACAAAATCTAAACTCATATGAAAGTGTTAACTAGTGACTTCCAGGAAAGAATGCCATTTTAACCACTTATTTACAAACTCAAACTATCTGCTGGATGGGATTAAATAAAGAGACTTTTCCCCTCTCAATCCAAATCTAAGGTCATTACATTTTAAAGAATATAATGACAGTCCTCAAGAACTTAAACAATAGCAAAAAGGTAAAAAGAAAAAAATTAGGGCATTATTTATTCCACCGGCTACAGAAACTTTAGATTTCTCTGTGAGATTAATGGTGGACAATGAACACCTAAGACATTCTAGAATTATATTAATAAACAATCATTGCCACCTCAGCAACAGGGAGGAACATGGTTCAAATGTTTGAAAAATCAAATTGTATGATTCAGAAAAGGAAATAAACTAAAGAAAGGAGCACAATTTCAAACCAAAGCATTGGCCACGTTACACAATTTACATTATTGTTTGAAAATGTACTCGAAAGTCTACCAACCTCCTGGCCAATATATAACCAGAAAATAAAAATCTAAAGTATTTTCACCCCAGATATACCTAAATTCTAAATCAGGCAATTCTACCTACATTCACTTGATGCCCCCTCTTCTTCCCTTATTTTTTTCCCCCCACAGATTCACGGGGTGGAGATGAAAGTTGGCATGATTTGTACCTAAACAACTTCTACTAAAAAGCTCATATCCCCCCATTCTGCTTAGGGAGGCTGGGTGCGGCAGGGACAGGAGAGCCCTACCATCCCCAATTATTTGCATATTAATTTCAAAGCTACATGAAAAACATTGTAGGCTTTTAATCATATCAACACACAAAAAGGCACTACAAAGTGAAGATACACCTGTTAAACATTTATCCCAACCCCCACATCACACAAAGGAAGCCTAAGAAAACAGCATCCATGCTGCTCCCGTATGCTGAGCCTCCACTTCTGAACTGTAATAACAGGTGCAGAAATAATAATGTGCTGGGCAATCAACTTTTTTCCTCTGATTTGTCAGTTTAGCTTAATATAGCTTAATAATGCCATTAGGAATGTAAACATTTCTGCAATTTATATTTAAAAGTCAATAAAATAATGGGGTACAGAATTTATCCTTTTTAATTTTTTAAGTAATACATTTGATTATTTTAATCACGTCAGTACTTAACTGGATGGGGTTTAAATATGCATGTAACATCAATTTAATTTGTTTTATTCGTTAGAAAAGCTATTGAGTAATACAGCGTTATTCTCCTAAAAAAAAAAAAAGCATATGTTCTGGGGGAAATGGAGTGTAGACACTTCCACTTTCTGCTTCTCTTCTTGGAGATGGGAATCCAGTGCCTTCCGAATGTCTCTCATTATGAGCATTTTAAAATGGTAACCAAAGAGGTGAGAATCCAAGACACACTCACAAGATGGCTAACAGTAAAATCAGGGAGTGTTTCCATACTGTGGATAAACTTTATTGGGGCTACAGTGATAAGACTGTGGTTGGTAAACGCATCAACTATTTTTAAAATGGTGTGAGAGTTTTCCTCAACATAGCAATTCCCACTTGAACAGGATTATTATTGGTACAGTCATTCGGTACTCTATAATTCTCACCCTTAGGTTTGTGGAGGTGAAAAAGCCAAGTCAAATGTTAGCCCCCACTCTTAACATCCCCTATTCATTTTCAGGTCAGCTACAATGGAAGCAGCTGGAACTCGACTCTCCCCAGTCTGTCCTACCAATTACCTCAATGTGCCCTCTCTCAAGAGGAGTATAATTTGGTCTCCTGGAAAGCACAGCCCTAGGTCCCTGGAGAATGCCAAAGCCTGCATTTTTTCAGTAGAGCCTGAAATTAGACCATCATCCACACTGCTCCCACCCTTGACTTCTGAGGTGTTTTAAACCCACTCTTTATCCCAACGGGGGGGGCTGCCTTTTAAAACAGTACACTCTCCCAAATAAAATGTTATAGGTCTAGTGTCCCTTTTAAGTCACTTTTGAACAAAATGCCCTGATTAGCATGTGCAGATTTCTTTAAGAAATAAGGAAGAAGAATTTGAAGAAAACTAAGTAGAGACTTGACACAACACAGAATTTAAAGACAAAAATATCTGAAATGTGAATGTTTAAATTCTAATCAGAACACGGTATTGTGACAGAAATGCATCTGTTAATAAATAAAGGCTGTAGTCTGGAACCTAGGCCATGGTTCCTTCAGCACTGCAAACAGGAAACTCTCCCAAAGTTTAGGTGGAGTAATGCATAGCTCTCAAACCATGTTCAAGTCCCAAACTGGTAAACTCAACTTTAAGAAATATTCTTCAGAAGAAGAATTTTATTATGCTTAATAAAATGCAATAAAATAGATATGCCTAAGATGATACAATGTGCCACTTTATTATAGATTCAAAAATGTCAAAAAGCCTCTAACTAGGAAGTTTCCCGAAAATCCCATGCATTAACTTTTTAGCAGATCACTTCATACTTCAAAATATAGTTATTTTACAGAAGTATCTTTTTCAGTTTTGTCACTATTCATTTGTGTTTCCTAGTTTACATATAACGGCTGTTTTTTAGGACTATGATGATTTCCTGAATAGATTGTAAATATTTAAATATTTTATGAACACACAGCCCCAAATCTTTTTTTTTTTTTTAAGTATCAATAATGTTACCACATATAACTTTACCCTGTGTCACTTTAGAGTTATGTTTGAAGCATTAAGGGCTAATTTAAAACCAATCAAATATAAACAAACTCTGGAAGACTGAAATCTAAAATTACCTTTAAATTATACTGACTGTGAAGTATGAACTTTTTTTGTAACCCTGGTAATATTGGAGGAAAATGGAAAAAATTAAAAAAAGAAAAAAGCCTAGTAACCTTTTGTGTGTCTGTCCTGAAATTCTCAATTATAAGACTTGCATTTAGGTTTGCTATGCGAAGAAACTATGTCTTCACTGCATTTTCTTCCTACGATAAAAGTAAACTTGAATTTTAGCAACTTTTAAAATTGCCACAATTATATCTAAAATCTATATATTTTCACTGGATTCAAAGTTAAGAATTTTTAAAAAAATTAACCTCATGCTGGCAGGTTGCTGGCCATGTGCATGACCTACAGGGTGATTCCAAAGGAATGACACCAAAGCATTTTTCCCCCTTTGGTAGCATCACTGTGATAGAAGTTTCAAGTAGGCTTGGAAACACACTCATATAACATTCATAATAATGAAATATGGCAATGTCTAAAATCCAAATGTGATAATAAAAACCATTTAAAAATTAAGTTATAAGGAAGAAATCACTAATTCTCACACCTCTCCACTGGTACTGCAATTTTAGTAAAACAAAACAAAACAAAACAAAAAAACAAATAGGGAGTATAATGTAAACCACATTTATAGTGGAACAGGAAACAAACAACTATTCAGCACAATTTCCTGTAGATCAGTTGGAAAGGTATTTAAAGACTGCACGAGTTATTAGATCTTTTTTCCTGGCCACTTTTCTCTCCAACCCTCTTCCCCCTGTGTTTCAACGTCTTTCCTCCAAATTCTCCTTGAAACAATGCCATCACCTCACGCTATAAGGATGCTTATCAATTAGCAACACTAAATCTAAAACGTTCAGACCTACCAGAAATTAGGGATTAAATAAAATTAACCAAATATGTAACTGATCCATATTTTCTTTCTAAGAAATTAGCCCCAGAGAAATGTTCAAACTGGCATCTGTGAATCTCACGCAGGGATTTTGGAAATTTAATCAGAGGCAGGAGAGCAAGATGTAGCCACAATATCAAGATTAAGCGTCTGGTGAATTTTTACCAGCTTAGTCGTAAAGAACAAAATCAACATAATTTTGTTCTAAGCAATCAAGCACAGAAGAAAAAAAAATAAAATTTTCATTGTTATTTTAAAATGGGTAAATTAAAATGCTTTATATGTCAACAATACCAAAAAGTAAGCTTACTAAAAGGAAGTTTTTCCTGTATGTTTTTTCTTTGATAGGTTTCGTTTTCTTCAGTCAGTGGGGAATTGAAAAATTATATTAGTTTGTGACCTAAGCAGATTTTTGCTCTGTAACAGCAGCTAAACAATAATTTTAAAAAGTAACGCTTTTATACCAGCTACTTTCATTTATAATCATGTTTCTGAGAATACTAAGTATGTGAAATATCTTTTTAAAATACTAAATGCAATTTGCATAGTTGATAGTCGATACACTATGGAAAACTTTTAAAAACCAGTGGCTACGTGCACAAGGCTGGAGGCTACCGGAATCAACTGTGAGGTTTACAAAGAAAGGGCCATATGTAAATTGTACTGGAAGATATTAATACTGGTGTTATTTAAATATTAAGCTTTTTATGTTAGCACTTCCTGTGGTACATGGAAAAACAAAAAGCTGAACACTCCATATCCTAATTTTTACTTTGAAAAAAAAATTTAGGTGGCTGATTGAGACTCTTATTCACAGGTAAACTTTTTTCTAAGAATGCATTCCCCACAGAAGTGATTCTGATATTAAAATGTTCCTATTTTTTTTTCATCTTAAGCAGGAATCACGAAATGATTTTACTTTTTGGCCTTGATATCAGAAATAATCAACATCCATTTTCATCTCTGAACTTCAGGGAGTTGAAAAGCTGCATAATATGACCAACAGTCAGGATAGAAACATGGAGAGCTCATTACCATTTACTTTCTGAGATTTGATGACTTGACAAATAACTATTTCAAAACAACTAGTTTGAAACATGGTTCGAAGCTTGTTAGTATAAAGCAAAAAGAGCAATTACAATAATTACAGGTTTCTCTATACGGTTTAACACATGCACATGCGGGCGAGAGATGATGATGTGATCTTAAATTACCATTAGGAGGAAATTTCGCCACTTTTGTTTTCAATTTCATTTGCCATAATTTTATCTTTGTGGAATTGCTTTATTTTTAGGTATGTGGAAATCTGACCAAATAATTACTTATTAAAATTCTTATTCAGTGAATAAGAAGATGGAAGCAGTTACAAAAATCAACATTTCGAGCAGGAACTATACTTACTGTGGACCAGGTAATGCCTGATATTGCTCATAGCCTGTGTGAGGACAGACACAGCCGCACAATTTGATAGATGCTTACACGCCTAACACTTAAAATAAACTGGACTTATTTTCTCTGCAAAGAGCCCTGTCTCCCCGTAGTGAAGAAGAAATGCTTTCACATTTTTTATTTAGCTGAAAATGGGATTCATGTGCATTTAAACCTCTAACCCATAAAGAAAAGAAAACACAAAAATGATTTGGTTAAGTTTTGGTATTAAGCTCTCACCTGAGGAGGAGCTGATTTTCAAAAATACATTCTGATTTGTATTCAAGATTTATTCTTTGATAATTCTAGTGTGAGGATATTCTGTAGGTTTTGGCATCCTGAAGTCCACACTTCAGACCAGCTCCAGTGGTTCACAGGAAGAAGAAAACAATTTGCGTGGGATATGGTCATACAGACACTTCATAACTTAAGATAATAGAAAATTTACATTTTTCTTTGTCTGTCCTACAATACCACTGACTCTAGTATTTCTCTTGCTAGTGAGTTACAGGAAAACTGATTTCACAAACCCCACAGTTGCCAGTTCAAAAAGAAGAAATCATGATTGTTGCAATGCTTAATTGTACTCTTCCAACAACCTAAAATCACAGTGTTTTGGAATGATTTTACATTTTTCTTCTTTTGTTTATTCACAGGGAAAACCTGCTTCCTCTGGCCTCTCTCAGTTCAGAGAGTTCAAACTGAATTTAAACAAGTAATTGACTTGTCACTGGGAAAAAAAAGAAGGAATTCAGTGCTGTGTTGTCTTCAGAGGAAAGCTTGTGTAACAAATAGCTGATCACACTTAACTCCAACAATTTAAGTTAAAACACACACTGGTCATATGCGCACATACACACAGAAATGCATAGATACTCAAACCCAAAACAACAAACGAAATTCAAGAAATGTAAAGTCTCTTCGATAGGCATTTCGAACAATTAACTCATGGCATACACAATCTCCACAAGATGTCTGGCACCAAATCAAAAGCCGCTGAAAGCAGAATTACAGCCATTACAATACACACTGTAGAATAAACAAAAATCTGCTTCCCCAGTGTATGCATGAAGGCATTTTAAAAAATGGTATAGAATTGGCCCCATCCAAGGAACACTTACAACTGGACCTTGCTGTCTGTTGCATAAAGTTAAAACGAAGAACTAGTAACCATTCCTGGTTTCAAAAGCTTTCTGCTAGTGTTCCAAATGGCTATTTTTTCTAACTATAATGTATGTACAATTTGCTTCTTTCTAGTGTTTGAATCAATAGAGATACACATCACCAGATTTGTTTTTAATAAACGCCTTAAAACAGTTCCTATAAATACATTTCCTGTGACAGAGCGATCTTGATTTTATGAGTACCATCCTCTCAAAAAAAAAAATCTAACAACCAAAATATTTGGCAACTGAGAGGGCATATTAGTGATATGATGTCATATTCAGCATTTTCTTATGGTAGAGGCGACTGGCAAGCTGTGGGAATGGAACACATATTTTTAAAAATTCCTTTTGGCTAAAAGGGAGTTAAAATGTCCAAAACTTAAACTAAAATTTTGTCAGTTCAGACATTTAAGACACAAAATTAACAATTAACATATAAAAAGCCCATCACTGGTAATTCCTAAAGATAAAAACCATAGAAACTTATAGTCATTGTAATTCTCTGATACTGCAGAAAGGTCATATAATCTCTGAATCTATTTTATTGCCTCTGAGACACTTTTTCCAATTAAATATGATAGCATCATTCACAAAATTTTCATTAGATGTGATTTAAAATTAAAGGTACTGACTAACTATGTTATGTATGGGAATGTCAAAAAGATAATAGGCAAAAGTCTTAAGAACTATACATGAATAACTACCAATTGCAAATTAGGCACTTGCTTAAAAAAAGGAAGTTACATAATCCTAATATTTATGTTTACAAATTTAACCACTTTACTGGATCAGTTCACAACATAAGCCATTTGTTTTAAAATTGTATTTCCCTTACCACACTTAACTGTTCTTCTGATTACACACTATGTTCTCTTAAAAAAAAAAGAAAAGATAAAGACTGGATAGTTTTATAAACTTTTGACAATTTACTCACACTTTTAAGTAAATGGGAAATAAAAGTAAATGATATTATTTCAGCAGTGGCCCATTCATAAAATTGGTT